>NC_073723.1:302500-605000 GCF_023634155.1 Falco peregrinus
GTGGAGTTGTGCATGGGGTGTGTTTGTAACATTCTGTCACCAGCCGAGTCCAAAATTCAGCCGTTCCCCATCTCAGCCCAGAAAGCAGGTAGAACAAGTTTTGTGGTGCCTTTCAGCTGCCTACCGGGGTAGTGTAAAAACTACCAACAGAACTCGTTTCTGGCACCTTCCCCGGTGGAGTTGTGCATGGGGTGTGTTTGGAACATTCTGTCACCAGCCGAGTCCAAAATTCAGCGATTCCCCATCTCAGCCCAGAAAGCAGGTAGAACCGGTTTTGTGGTGCCTTTCAGCTGCCTACCGCGGTACTGTAAAAACTACCAACAGAACTCGTTTCTGGCACCTTCCCCGGTGGAGCTGTGCATGGGGTGTGTTTGGAAAATTTTGCCACCAGCCGAGTCCAAAATTCAGTTGTTCCCCATCTCTAGCCCAGGAAGCAGATAGAGCAAGTTTTGTGGTGCCTTTCAGCTGCCTACCGGGGGTACTGTAAAAACTACCAACAGGACTCGTTTCTGGCACCTTCCCCGGTGGAGTTGTGCATGGGGTGTGTTTGGAATATTCTGTCACCAGCCGAGTCCAAAATTCAGCCGTTCCCCATCTCAGCCCAGAAAGCAGGTAGAACAAGTTTTGTGGTGCCTTTCAGCTGCCTACCGGGGTAGTGTAAAAACTACCAACAGGACTTGTTTCTGGCACCTTCCCCGGTGGAGCTGTGCATGGGGTGTGTTTGGAACATTTTGCCACCAGCCGAGTCCAAAACTCAGCCGATCCCCATCTCAGCCCAGAAAGCAGGTAGAACAAGTTTTGTGGTGCCTTTCAGCTGCCTACCGGGGTACTGTAAAAACTACCAACAGAACTCGTTTCTGGCACCTTCCCCGGTGGAGTTGTGCATGGGGTGTGTTTGGAACATTCTGTCACCAGCCGAGTCCAAAATTCAGCTATTCCATATCTCAGGCCAGTAAGCAGATAGAACCGGTTTTGTTGTGCCTTTCAGCTGCCTACCGGGGTACTGTAAAAACTACCAACAGAACTCGTTTCTGGCACCTTCCCCGGTGGAGCTGTGCATGGGGTGTGTTTGGAACATTTTGCCACCAGCCGAGTCCAAAACTCAGCCGATCCCCATCTCAGCCCAGAAAGCAGGTAGAAGAAGTTTTGTGGTGCCTTTCAGCTGCCTACCGGGGTACTGTAAAAACTACCAACAGGACTCGTTTCTGGCACCTTCCCCGGTGGAGTTGTGCATGGGGTGTGTTTGGAACATTCTGTCACCAGCCGAGTCCAAAATTCAGCCGTTCCCCATCTCAGCCCAGAAAGCAGGTAGAACAAGTTTTGTGGTGCCTTTCAGCTGACTACCCGGGGTACTGTAAAAACTACCAACAGAACTCGTTTCTGGCACCTTCCCCGGTGGAGCTGTGCATGGGGTGTGTTTGGAACATTTTGTCACCAGCCGAGTCCAAAACTCAGCCGATCCCCATCTCAGCCCAGAAAGCAGGTAGAACAACTTTTGTGGTGTCTTTCTCTTGCCTACCGGGGTAGTGTAAAAACTACCAAAAGAACTCATTTCTGGCACCTTCCCCGGTGGAGTTGTGCATGGGGTGTGTTTGTAACATTCTGTCACCAGCCGAGTCCAAAATTCAGCCGTTCCCCATCTCAGCCCAGAAAGCAGGTAGAACAAGTTTTGTGGTGCCTTTCAGCTGACTACCGGGGTACTGTAAAAACTACCAACAGAACTCGTTTCTGGCACCTTCCCCGGTGGAGTTGTGCATGGGGTGTGTTTGGAACATTCTGTCACCAGCCGAGTCCAAAATTCAGCGATTCCCCATCTCAGCCCAGAAAGCAGGTAGAACCGGTTTTGTGGTGCCTTTCAGCTGCCTACCGCGGTACTGTAAAAACTACCAACAGAACTCGTTTCTGGCACCTTCCCCGGTGGAGCTGTGCATGGGGTGTGTTTGGAAAATTTTGCCACCAGCCGAGTCCAAAATTCAGTTGTTCCCCATCTCTAGCCCAGGAAGCAGATAGAGCAAGTTTTGTGGTGCCTTTCAGCTGCCTACCGGGGTAGTGTAAAAACTACCAACAGGACTCGTTTCTGGCACCTTCCCCGGTGGAGTTGTGCATGGGGTGTGTTTGGAATATTCTGTCACCAGCCGAGTCCAAAATTCAGCCGTTCCCCATCTCAGCCCAGAAGGCAGGTAGAACAAGTTTTGTGGTGCCTTTCAGCTGCCTACCGGGGTAGTGTAAAAACTACCAAAAGAACTCATTTCTGGCACCTTCCCCGGTGGAGCTGTGCATGGGGTGTGTTTGGAACATTTTGTCACCAGCCGAGTCCAAAATTCAGCTATTCCCCATCTCAGGCCAGTAAGCAGATAGAACCGGTTTTGTGGTGCCTTTCAGCTGCCTACCGGGGTACTGTAAAAACTACCAACAGAACTCGTTTCTGGCACCTTCCCCGGTGGAACTGTGCATGGGGTGTGTTTGGAACATTTTGCCACCAGCCGAGTCCAAAACTCAGCCGATCCCCATCTCAGCCCAGAAAGCAGGTAGAACAACTTTTGTGGTGTCTTTCTCTTGCCTACCGGGGTAGTGTAAAAACTACCAAAAGAACTCATTTCTGGCACCTTCCCCGGTGGAGTTGTGCATGGGGTGTGTTTGTAACATTCTGTCACCAGCCGAGTCCAAAATTCAGCCGTTCCCCATCTCAGCCCAGAAAGCAGGTAGAACAAGTTTTGTGGTGCCTTTCAGCTGCCTACCGGGGTAGTGTAAAAACTATCAACAGAACTCGTTTCTGGCACCTTCCCCGGTGGAGTTGTGCATGGGGTGTGTTTGGAACATTCTGTCACCAGCCGAGTCCAAAATTCAGCGATTCCCCATCTCAGCCCAGAAAGCAGGTAGAACCGGTTTTGTGGTGCCTTTCAGCTGCCTACCGCGGTACTGTAAAAACTACCAACAGAACTCGTTTCTGGCACCTTCCCCGGTGGAGCTGTGCATGGGGTGTGTTTGGAAAATTTTGCCACCAGCCGAGTCCAAAATTCAGTTGTTCCCCATCTCTAGCCCAGGAAGCAGATAGAGCAAGTTTTGTGGTGCCTTTCAGCTGCCTACCGGGGTACTGTAAAAACTACCAACAGGACTCGTTTCTGGCACCTTCCCCGGTGGAGTTGTGCATGGGGTGTGTTTGGAACATTCTGTCACCAGCCGAGTCCAAAATTCAGCCGTTCCCCATCTCAGCCCAGAAAGCAGGTAGAACAAGTTTTGTGGTGCCTTTCAGCTGCCTACCGGGGTAGTGTAAAAACTACCAACAGGACTCGTTTCTGGCACCTTCCCCGGTGGAGTTGTGCATGGGGTGTGTTTGGAATATTCTGTCACCAGCCGAGTCCAAAATTCAGCCGTTCCCCATCTCAGCCCAGAAAGCAGGTAGAACAAGTTTTGTGGTGCCTTTCAGCTGCCTACCGGGGTACTGTAAAAACTACCAACAGGACTTGTTTCTGGCACCTTCCCCGGTGGAGCTGTGCATGGGGTGTGTTTGGAACATTTTGCCACCAGCCGAGTCCAAAACTCAGCCGATCCCCATCTCAGCCCAGAAAGCAGGTAGAACAAGTTTTGTGGTGCCTTTCAGCTGCCTACCGGGGTAGTGTAAAAACTACCAACAGAACTCGTTTCTGGCACCTTCCCCGGTGGAGTTGTGCATGGGGTGTGTTTGGAACATTCTGTCACCAGCCGAGTCCAAAATTCAGCTATTCCATATCTCAGGCCAGTAAGCAGATAGAACCGGTTTTGTTGTGCCTTTCAGCTGCCTACCGGGGTACTGTAAAAACTACCAACAGAACTCGTTTCTGGCACCTTCCCCGGTGGAGCTGTGCATGGGGTGTGTTTGGAACATTTTGCCACCAGCCGAGTCCAAAACTCAGCCGATCCCCATCTCAGCCCAGAAAGCAGGTAGAAGAAGTTTTGTGGTGCCTTTCAGCTGCCTACCGGGGTACTGTAAAAACTACCAACAGGACTCGTTTCTGGCACCTTCCCCGGTGGAGTTGTGCATGGGGTGTGTTTGGAACATTCTGTCACCAGCCGAGTCCAAAATTCAGCCGTTCCCCATCTCAGCCCAGAAAGCAGGTAGAACAAGTTTTGTGGTGCCTTTCAGCTGACTACCGGGGTACTGTAAAAACTACCAACAGAACTCGTTTCTGGCACCTTCCCCGGTGGAGCTGTGCATGGGGTGTGTTTGGAACATTTTGCCACCAGCCGAGTCCAAAACTCAGCCGATCCCCATCTCAGCCCAGAAAGCAGGTAGAACAACTTTTGTGGTGCCTTTCAGCTGCCTACCGGGGTAGTGTAAAAACTACCAACAGAACTTTTTTCTGGCACCTTCCCCGGTGGAGTTGTGCATGGGGTGTGTTTGTAACATTCTGTCACCAGCCGAGTCCAAAATTCAGCCGTTCCCCATCTCAGCCCAGAAAGCAGGTAGAACAAGTTTTGTGGTGCCTTTCAGCTGACTACCGGGGTACTGTAAAAACTACCAACAGAACTCGTTTCTGGCACCTTCCCCGGTGGAGTTGTGCATGGGGTGTGTTTGGAACATTCTGTCACCAGCCGAGTCCAAAATTCAGCGATTCCCCATCTCAGCCCAGAAAGCAGGTAGAACCGGTTTTGTGGTGCCTTTCAGCTGCCTACCGCGGTACTGTAAAAACTACCAACAGAACTCGTTTCTGGCACCTTCCCCGGTGGAGCTGTGCATGGGGTGTGTTTGGGGAAGCAGATAGAGCAAGTTTTGTGGTGCCTTTCAGCTGCCTACCGGGGTAGTGTAAAAACTACCAACAGGACTCGTTTCTGGCACCTTCCCCGGTGGAGTTGTGCATGGGGTGTGTTTGGAATATTCTGTCACCAGCCGAGTCCAAAATTCAGCCGTTCCCCATCTCAGCCCAGAAAGCAGGTAGAACAAGTTTTGTGGTGCCTTTCAGCTGCCTACCGGGGTAGTGTAAAAACTACCAAAAGAACTCATTTCTGGCACCTTCCCCGGTGGAGCTGTGCATGGGGTGTGTTTGGAACATTTTTGTCACCAGCCGAGTCCAAAATTCAGCTATTCCCCTTCTCAGGCCAGTAAGCAGATAGAACCGGTTTTGTGGTGCCTTTCAGCTGCCTACCGGGGTACTGTAAAAACTACCAACAGAACTCGTTTCTGGCACCTTCCCCGGTGGAGCTGTGCATGGGGTGTGTTTGGAACATTTTGCCACCAGCCGAGTCCCAAAACTCAGCCGATCCCCATCTCAGCCCAGAAAGCAGGTAGAACAACTTTTGTGGTGTCTTTCTCTTGCCTACCGGGGTAGTGTAAAAACTACCAAAAGAACTCATTTCTGGCACCTTCCCCGGTGGAGTTGTGCATGGGGTGTGTTTGGAACATTCTGTCACCACCCCGAGTCCAAAATTCAGCCCGTTCCCCATCTCAGCCCAGAAAGCAGGTAGAACAAGTTTTGTGGTGCCTTTCAGCTGACTACCCGGGGTACTGTAAAAACTACCAACAGAACTCGTTTCTGGCACCTTCCCCGGTGGAGTTGTGCATGGGGTGTGTTTGGAACATTCTGTCACCAGCCGAGTCCAAAATTCAGCGATTCCCCATCTCAGCCCAGAAAGCAGGTAGAACCGGTTTTGTGGTGCCTTTCAGCTGCCTACCGCGGTACTGTAAAAACTACCAACAGAACTCGTTTCTGGCACCTTCCCCGGTGGAGCTGTGCATGGGGTGTGTTTGGAAAATTTTGCCACCAGCCGAGTCCAAAATTCAGTTGTTCCCCATCTCTAGCCCAGGAAGCAGATAGAGCAAGTTTTGTGGTGCCTTTCAGCTGCCTACCGGGGTAGTGTAAAAACTACCAACAGGACTCGTTTCTGGCACCTTCCCCGGTGGAGTTGTGCATGGGGTGTGTTTGGAATATTCTGTCACCAGCCGAGTCCAAAATTCAGCCGTTCCCCATCTCAGCCCAGAAGGCAGGTAGAACAAGTTTTGTGGTGCCTTTCAGCTGCCTACCGGGGTAGTGTAAAAAACTACCAAAAGAACTCATTTCTGGCACCTTCCCCGGTGGAGCTGTGCATGGGGTGTGTTTGGAACATTTTGTCACCAGCCGAGTCCAAAATTCAGCTATTCCCCATCTCAGGCCAGTAAGCAGATAGAACCGGTTTTGTGGTGCCTTTCAGCTGCCTACCGGGGTACTGTAAAAACTACCAACAGAACTCGTTTCTGGCACCTTCCCCGGTGGAGCTGTGCATGGGGTGTGTTTGGAACATTTTGCCACCAGCCGAGTCCAAAACTCAGCCGATCCCCATCTCAGCCCAGAAAGCAGGTAGAACAACTTTTGTGGTGTCTTTCTCTTGCCTACCGGGGTAGTGTAAAAACTACCAAAAGAACTCATTTCTGGCACCTTCCCCCGGTGGAGTTGTGCATGGGGTGTGTTTGTAACATTCTGTCACCAGCCGAGTCCAAAATTCAGCCGTTCCCCATCTCAGCCCAGAAAGCAGGTAGAACAAGTTTTGTGGTGCCTTTCAGCTGACTACCGGGGTACTGTAAAAACTACCAACAGAACTCGTTTCTGGCACCTTCCCCGGTGGAGTTGTGCATGGGGTGTGTTTGGAACATTCTGTCACCAGCCGAGTCCAAAATTCAGCGATTCCCCATCTCAGCCCAGAAAGCAGGTAGAACCGGTTTTGTGGTGCCTTTCAGCTGCCTACCGCGGTACTGTAAAAACTACCAACAGAACTCGTTTCTGGCACCTTCCCCGGTGGAGCTGTGCATGGGGTGTGTTTGGAAAATTTTGCCACCAGCCGAGTCCAAAATTCAGTTGTTCCCCATCTCTAGCCCAGGAAGCAGATAGAGCAAGTTTTGTGGTGCCTTTCAGCTGCCTACCGGGGTAGTGTAAAAACTACCAACAGGACTCGTTTCTGGCACCTTCCCCGGTGGAGTTGTGCATGGGGTGTGTTTGGAATATTCTGTCACCAGCCGAGTCCAAAATTCAGCCGTTCCCCCATCTCAGCCCAGAAGGCAGGTAGAACAAGTTTTGTGGTGCCTTTCAGCTGCCTACCGGGGTAGTGTAAAAACTACCAAAAGAACTCATTTCTGGCACCTTCCCCGGTGGAGCTGTGCATGGGGTGTGTTTGGAACATTTTGTCACCAGCCGAGTCCAAAATTCAGCTATTCCCCATCTCAGGCCAGTAAGCAGATAGAACCGGTTTTGTGGTGCCTTTCAGCTGCCTACCGGGGTACTGTAAAAACTACCAGACAGAACTCGTTTCTGGCACCTTCCCCGGTGGAACTGTGCATGGGGTGTGTTTGGAACATTTTGCCACCAGCCGAGTCCAAAACTCAGCCGATCCCCATCTCAGCCCAGAAAGCAGGTAGAACAACTTTTGTGGTGTCTTTCTCTTGCCTACCGGGGTAGTGTAAAAACTACCAAAAGAACTCATTTCTGGCACCTTCCCCGGTGGAGTTGTGCATGGGGTGTGTTTGTAACATTCTGTCACCAGCCGAGTCCAAAATTCCAGCCGTTCCCCATCTCAGCCCAGAAAGCAGGTAGAACAAGTTTTGTGGTGCCTTTCAGCTGCCTACCGGGGTAGTGTAAAAACTATCAACAGAACTCGTTTCTGGCACCTTCCCCGGTGGAGTTGTGCATGGGGTGTGTTTGGAACATTCTGTCACCAGCCGAGTCCAAAATTCAGCGATTCCCCATCTCAGCCCAGAAAGCAGGTAGAACCGGTTTTGTGGTGCCTTTCAGCTGCCTACCGCGGTACTGTAAAAACTACCAACAGAACTCGTTTCTGGCACCTTCCCCGGTGGAGCTGTGCATGGGGTGTGTTTGGAACATTCTGTCACCAGCCGAGTCCAAAATTCAGCGCCGTTCCCCATCTCAGCCCAGAAAGCAGGTAGAACAAGTTTTGTGGTGCCTTTCAGCTGCCTACCGGGGTACTGTAAAAACTACCAACAGGACTCGTTTCTGGCACCTTCCCCGGTGGAGTTGTGCATGGGGTGTGTTTGGAATATTCTGTCACCAGCCGAGTCCAAAATTCAGCCGTTCCCCATCTCAGCCCAGAAAGCAGGTAGAACAAGTTTTGTGGTGCCTTTCAGCTGCCTACCGGGGTAGTGTAAAAACTACCAACAGGACTTGTTTCTGGCACCTTCCCCGGTGGAGCTGTGCATGGGGTGTGTTTGGAACATTTTGCCACCAGCCGAGTCCAAAACTCAGCCGATCCCCATCTCAGCCCAGAAAAGCAGGTAGAACAAGTTTTGTGGTGCCTTTCAGCTGCCTACCGGGGTACTGTAAAAACTACCAACAGAACTCGTTTCTGGCACCTTCCCCGGTGGAGTTGTGCATGGGTGTGTTTGGAACATTCTGTCACCAGCCGAGTCCAAAATTCAGCTATTCCATATCTCAGGCCAGTAAGCAGATAGAACCGGTTTTGTTGTGCCTTTCAGCTGCCTACCGGGGTACTGTAAAAACTACCAACAGAACTCGTTTTCTGGCACCTTCCCCCGGTGGAGCTGTGCATGGGGTGTGTTTGGAACATTTTGCCACCAGCCGAGTCCAAAACTCAGCCGATCCCCATCTCAGCCCAGAAAGCAGGTAGAAGAAGTTTTGTGGTGCCTTTCAGCTGCCTACCGGGGTAGTGTAAAAACTACCAACAGGACTCGTTTCTGGCACCTTCCCCCGGTGGAGTTGTGCATGGGGGTGTGTTTGGAACATTCTGTCACCAGCCGAGTCCAAAATTCAGACCGTTCCCCATCTCAGCCCAGAAAGCAGGTAGAAACAAGTTTTGTGGTGCCTTTCAGCTGACCCTAACCGGGGTACTGTAAAAACTACCAACAGAACTCGTTTCTGGCACCTTCCCCGGTGGAGCTGTGCATGGGGTGTGTTTGGAACATTTTGCCACCAGCCGAGTCCAAAACTCAGCCGATCCCCATCTCAGCCCAGAAAGCAGGTAGAACAACTTTTGTGGTGTCTTTCTCTTGCCTACCGGGGTAGTGTAAAAACTACCAAAAGAAACTCATTTCTGGCACCTTCCCCGGTGGAGTTGTGCATGGGGTGTGTTTGTAACATTCTGTCACCAGCCGAGTCCAAAATTCAGCCGTTCCCCATCTCAGCCCCAGAAAGCAGGTAGAACAAGTTTTGTGGTGCCTTTCAGCTGACTACCCGGGGTACTGTAAAAAACTACCAACAGAACTCGTTTCTGGCACCTTCCCCGGTGGAGTTGTGCATGGGGTGTGTTTGGAACATTCTGTCACCAGCCGAGTCCAAAATTCAGCGATTCCCCATCTCAGCCCAGAAAGCAGGTAGAACCGGGTTTTGTGGTGCCTTTCAGCTGCCTACCGCGGTACTGTAAAAACTACCAACAGAACTCGTTTCTGGCACCTTCCCCGGTGGAGCTGTGCATGGGGTGTGTTTGGAAAATTTTGCCACCAGCCGAGTCCAAAATTCAGTTGTTCCCCATCTCTAGCCCAGGAAGCAGATAGAGCAAGTTTTGTGGTGCCTTTCAGCTGCCTACCGGGGTAGTGTAAAAACTACCAACAGGACTCGTTTCTGGCACCTTCCCCGGTGGAGTTGTGCATGGGGTGTGTTTGGAATATTCTGTCACCAGCCGAGTCCAAAATTCAGTCCGTTCCCCATCTCAGCCCAGAAGGCAGGTAGAACAAGTTTTGTGGTGCCTTTCAGCTGCCTACCGGGGTAGTGTAAAAACTACCAACAGGACTTGTTTCTGGCACCTTCCCCCGGTGGAGCTGTGCATGGGGTGTGTTTGGAGAACATTTTGCCACCAGCCGAGTCCAAAACTCAGCCGATCCCCATCTCAGCCCAGAAAGCAGGTAGAACAAGTTTTTGTGGTGCCTTTCAGCTGCCTACCGGGGTACTGTAAAAACTACCAACAGAACTCGTTTCTGGCACCTTCCCCGGTGGAGCTGTGCATGGGGTGTGTTTGGAACATTTTGCCACCAGCCGAGTCCAAAACTCAGCCGATCCCCCATCTCAGCCCAGAAAGCAGGTAGAACAAGTTTTGTGGTGCCTTTCAGCTGCCTACCGGGGTACTGTAAAAACTACCAACAGGACTCGTTTCTGGCACCTTCCCCGGTGGAGTTGTGCTTGGGGTGTGTTTGGAACATTCTGTCACCACCCCGAGTCCAAAATTCAGCCGTTCCCCATCTCAGCCCAGAAAGCAGGTAGAACAAGTTTTGTGGTGCCTTTCAGCTGACTACCGGGGTACTGTAAAAACTACCAACAGAACTCGTTTCTGGCACCTTCCCCCGGTGGAGCTGTGCATGGGGTGTGTTTGGAACATTTTGCCACCAGCCGAGTCCAAAACTCAGCCGATCCCCATCTCAGCCCAGAAAGCAGGTAGAACAACTTTTGTGGTGTCTTTCTCTTGCCTACCGGGGGTAGTGTAAAAACTACCAAAAGAACTCATTTCTGGCACCCTTCCCCGGTGGAGTTGTGCATGGGGTGTGTTTGGAACATTCTGTCACCAGCCGAGTCCAAAATTCAGCCGTTCCCCATCTCAGCCCAGAAAGCAGGTAGAACAAGTTTTGTGGTGCCTTTCAGCTGACTACCGGGGTACTGTAAAAACTACCAACAGAACTCGTTTCTGGCACCTTCCCCGGTGGAGTTGTGCATGGGGTGTGTTTGGAACATTCTGTCACCAGCCGAGTCCAAAATTCAGCGATTCCCCATCTCAGCCCAGAAAGCAGGTAGAACCGGTTTTTGTGGTGCCTTTCAGCTGCCTACCGCGGTACTGTAAAAACTACCAACAGAACTCGTTTCTGGCACCTTCCCCGGTGGAGCTGTGCATGGGGTGTGTTTGGAAAATTTTGCCATCCAGCCGAGTCCAAAATTCAGTTGTTCCCCATCTCTAGCCCAGGAAGCAGAATAGAGCAAGTTTTGTGGTGCCTTTCAGCTGCCTACCGGGGTAGTGTAAAAACTACCAACAGGACTCGTTTCTGGCACCTTCCCCGGTGGAGTTGTGCATGGGGTGTGTTTGGAATATTCTGTCACCAGCCGAGTCCAAAATTCAGCCGTTCCCCATCTCAGCCCAGAAGGCAGGTAGAACAAGTTTTGTGGTGCCTTTCAGCTGCCTACCGGGGTAGTGTAAAAACTACCAACAGGACTTGTTTCTGGCACCTTCCCCGGTGGAGCTGTGCATGGGGTGTGTTTGGAACATTTTGCCACCAGCCGAGTCCAAAACTCAGCCGATCCCCATCTCAGCCCAGAAAGCAGGTAGAACAAGTTTTGTGGTGCCTTTCAGCTGCCTACCGGGGTACTGTAAAAACTACCAACAGGACTCGTTTCTGGCACCTTCCCCGGTGGAGTTGTGCTTGGGGTGTGTTTGGAACATTCTGTCACCAGCCGAGTCCAAAATTCAGCCGTTCCCCATCTCAGCCCAGAAAGCAGGTAGAACAAGTTTTGTGGTGCCTTTCAGCTGACTACCGGGGTACTGTAGAAACTACCAACAGAACTCGTTTCTGGCACCTTCCCCGGTGGAGCTGTGCATGGGGTGTGTTTTGGAACATTTTGCCACCAGCCGAGTCCAAAACTCAGCCGATCCCCATCTCAGCCCAGAAAGCAGGTAGAACAAGTTTTGTGGTGTCTTTCTCTTGCCTACCGGGGTAGTGTAAAAACTACCAACAGAACTCGTTTCTGGCACCTTCCCCGGTGGAGTTGTGCAATGGGGTGTGTTTGGAACATTCTGTCACCACCCGAGTCCAAAATTCAGCCGTTCCCAATCTCAGCCCAGAAAGCAGGTAGAACAAGTTTTGTGGTGCCTTTCAGCTGCCTACCGGGGTAGTGTAAAAACTACCAACAGAACTCGTTTCTGGCACCTTCCCCGGTGGAGTTGTGCATGGGGTGTGTTTGGAACATTCTGTCACCACCCGAGTCCAAAATTCAGCCGTTCCCCATCTCAGCCCAGAAAGCAGGTAGAACAAGTTTTGTGGTGCCTTTCAGCTGCCTACCGGGGTACTGTAAAAAACTACCAACAGAACTCGTTTCTGGCACCTTCCCCGGTGGAGTTGTGCATGGGGTGTGTTTGGAACATTTTGTCACCAGGCGAGTCCAAAATTCAGCGATTCCCCCATCTCAGCCCAGGAAGCAGATAGAACTGGTTTTGTGGTGCCTTTCAGCTGCCTACCGGGGTACTGTAAAAACTACCAACAGAACTCGTTTCTGGCACCTTCCCCGGTGGAGTTGTGCATGGGGTGTGTTTGGAACATTCTGTCACCAGCCGAGTCCAAAATTCAGCTATTCCCCATCTCAGGCCAGTAAGCAGATAGAACCGGTTTTGTTGTGCCTTTCAGCTGTCTACCGGGGTACTGTAAAAACTACCAACAGAACTCGTTTCTGGCACCTTCCCCGGTGGAGCTGTGCATGGGGTGTGTTTGGAACATTTTGCCACCAGCCGAGTCCAAAACTCAGCCGATCCCCATCTCAGCCCAGAAAGCAGGTAGAACAAGTTTTGTGGTGTCTTTCTCTTGCCTACCAGGGTAGTGTAAAAACTACCAAAAGAACTCATTTCTGGCACCTTCCCCGGTGGAGTTGTGCATGGGGTGTGTTTGGAACATTCTGTCACCAGCCGAGTCCAAAAATTCAGCCGTTCCCCATCTCAGCCCAGAAAGCAGGTAGAACAAGTTTTGTAGTGCCTTTCAGCTGACTACCCGGGGTACTGTAAAAACTACCAACAGAACTCGTTTCTGGCACCTTCCCCGGTGGAGTTGTGCGTGGGGTGTGTTTGGAACATTTTGTCACCAGGCGAGTCCAAAATTCAGCGATTCCCCATCTCAGCCCAGGAAGCAGATAGAACTGGTTTTGTGGTGCCTTTCAGCTGCCTACCGGGGTACTGTAAAAACTACCAACAGGACTCGTTTCTGGCACCTTCCCCGGTGGAGCTGTGCATAGGGTGTGTTTGGAACATTTTGTCACCAGCCGAGTCCAAATTCAGCTATTCCCCATCTCAGGCCAGTAAGCAGATAGAACCGGTTTTGTGGTGCCTTTCAGCTGCCTACCGGGGTACTGTAAAAACTACCAACAGAACTCGTTTCTGGCACCTTCCCCCGGTGGAGCTGTGCATGGGGTGTGTTTGGAACATTTTGCCACCAGCCGAGTCCAAAACTCAGCCGATCCCCCATCTCAGCCCAGAAAGCAGGTAGAAGAAGTTTTGTGGTGCCTTTCAGCTGCCTACCGGGGTACTGTAAAAACTACCAACAGGACTCGTTTCTGGCACCTTCCCCGGTGGAGCTGTGCAATGGGGTGTGTTTGGAACATTTTGCCACCAGCCGAGTCCAAAAACTCAGCCGATCCCCATCTCAGCCCAGAAAGCAGGTAGAACAAGTTTTGTGGTGTCTTTCTCTTGCCTACCAGGGTAGTGTAAAAACTACCAAAAGAACTCATTTCTGGCACCTTCCCCCCGGTGGAGTTGTGCATGGGGTGTGTTTGGAACATTCTGTCACCACCCGAGTCCAAAATTCAGCCGTTCCCCATCTCAGCCCAGAAAGCAGGTAGAACAAGTTTTGTAGTGCCTTTCAGCTGACTACCGGGGGTACTGTAAAAAACTACCAACAGAACTCGTTTCTGGCACCTTCCCCGGTGGAGTTGTGCGTGGGGTGTGTTTGGAACATTTTTGTCACCAGGCGAGTCCAAAATTCAGCGATTCCCCATCTCAGCCCAGGAAGCAGATAGAACTGGTTTTGTGGTGCCTTTCAGCTGCCTACCCGGGGTACTGTAAAAACTACCAACAGGACTCGTTTTCTGGCACCTTCCCCCGGTGGAGCTGTGCATAGGGTGTGTTTGGAACATTTTGTCACCAGCCGAGTCCAAAATTCAGCTATTTCCCCATCTCAGGCCAGTAAGCAGATAGAACCGGTTTTGTGGTGCCTTTCAGCTGCCTACCGGGTACTGTAAAAACTACCAACAGAACTCGTTTCTGGCACCTTCCCCGGTGGAGCTGTGCATGGGGTGTGTTTGGAACATTTTGCCACCAGCCGAGTCCAAAACTCAGCCGATCCCCCATCTCAGCCCAGAAAGCAGGTAGAAGAAGTTCTGTGGTGCCTTTCAGCTGCCTACCGGGGTACTGTAAAAACTACCAACAGGACTCGTTTCTGGCACCTTCCCCGGTGGAGCTGTGCATGGGGTGTGTTTGGAACATTTTGCCACCAGCCGAGTCCAAAACTCAGCCGATCCCCATCTCATCCCAGAAAGCAGGTAGAACAAGTTTTTGTGGTGCCTTTCAGCTGCCTACCGGGGTAGTGTAAAAACTACCAACAGAACTCGTTTCTGGCACCTTCCCCGGTGGAGTTGTGCATGGGGTGTGTTTGGAACATTCTGTCACCCACCCGAGTCCAAAATTCAGCCGTTCCCAATCTCAGCCCAGAAAGCAGGTAGAACAAGTTTTGTGGTGCCTTTCAGCTGCCTACCGGGGTAGTGTAAAAACTACCAAAAGAACTCATTTCTGGCACCTTCCCCGGTGGAGCTGTGCATGGGGTGTGTTTGGAACATTTTGTCACCAGCCGAGTCCAAAATTCAGCTATTCCCCATCTCAGGCCAGTAAGCAGGTAGAACCGGTTTTGTGGTGCCTTTCAGCTGCCTACCGGGGTACTGTAAAAACTATCAACAGAACTCGTTTCTGGCAGCTTCCCCGGTGGAGTTGTGCATGGGGTGTGTTTGGAACATTCTGTCACCAGCCGAGTCCAAAATTCAGCCGTTCCCCATCTCAGCCCAGAAAGCAGGTAGAACAAGTTTTGTGGTGTCTTTCTCTTGCCTACCGGGGTAGTGTAAAAACTACCAAAAGAACTCATTTCTGGCACCTTCCCCGGTGGAGTTGTGCATGGGGTGTGTTTGTAACATTCTGTCACCAGCCGAGTCCAAAATTCAGCCGTTCCCCATCTCAGCCCAGAAAGCAGGTAGAACTAGTTTTGTGGTGCCTTTCAGCTGCCTACCGCGGTACTGTAAAAACTACCAACAGGACTCGTTTCTGGCACCTTCCCCGGTGGAGTTGTGCATGGGGTGTGTTTGGAACATTTTGTCACCACCCGAGTCCAAAATTCAGCCGTTCCCCATCTCAGCCCAGGAAGCAGGTAGAACAAGTTTTGTGGTGTCTTTCTCTTGCCTACCGGGGTAGTGTAAAAACTACCAAAAGAACTCGTTTCTGGCACCTTCCCCGGTGGAGTTGTGCATGGGGTGTGTTTGGAACATTCTGTCACCAGCCGAGTCCAAAATTCAGCCGTTCCCCATCTCAGCCCAGGAAGCAGGTAGAACAAGTTTTGTGGTGCCTTTCAGCTGCCTACCGGGGTAGTGTAAAAACTACCAACAGAACTTGTTTCTGGCACCTTCCCCGGTGGAGTTGTGCATGGGGTGTGTTTGGAACATTTTGTCACCAGCCGAGTCCAAAATTCAGCTATTCCCCATCTCAGGCCAGTAAGCAGGTAGAACCGGTTTTGTGGTGCCTTTCAGCTGCCTACCGGGGTAGTGTAAAAAACTACCAACAGAACTCGTTTCTGGCACCTTCCCCGGTGGAGTTGTGCATGGGGTGTGTTTGGAACATTCTGTCACCAGCCGAGTCCAAAATTCAGCCGTTCCCCATCTCAGCCCAGAAAGCAGGTAGAACAAGTTTTGTGGTGCCTTTCAGCTGCCTACCGGGGTAGTGTAAAAACTACCAACAGGACTCGTTTCTGGCACCTTCCCCGGTGGAGTTGTGCATGGGGTGTGTTTGGAACATTTTGTCACCAGCCGAGTCCAAAATTCAGCCGTTCCCCATCTCAGGCCAGTAAGCAGATAGAACCGGTTTTGTGGTGCCTTTCAGCTGCCTACCGGGGTACTGTAAAAACTATCAACAGAACTCGTTTCTGGCACCTTCCCCGGTGGAGTTGTGCATGGGGTGTGTTTGGAACATTCTGTCACCAGCCGAGTCCAAAATTCAGCCGTTCCCCATCTCAGCCCAGAAAGCAGGTAGAACAAGTTTTGTGGTGCCTTTCAGCTGCCTACCGGGGGTACTGTAAAAACTACCAACAGGACTCCTTTCTCGCACCTTCCCCGGTGGAGTTGTGCATGGGGTGTGTTTGTAACATTCTGTCACCAGCCGAGTCCAAAATTCAGCCGTTCCCCATCTCAGCCCAGAAAGCAGGTAGAACAAGTTTTGTGGTGCCTTTAAGCTGCCTACCGGGGGTAGTGTAAAAACTACCAACAGAACTTGTTTCTGGCACCTTCCCCGGTGGAGTTGTGCATGGGGTGTGTTTGGAACATTTTGTCACCAGCCGAGTCCAAAATTCAGCTATTCCCCATCTCAGGCCAGTAAGCAGGTAGAACCGGTTTTGTGGTGCCTTTCAGCTGCCTACCGGGGTACTGTAAAAACTATCAACAGAACTCGTTTCTGGCAGCTTCCCCGGTGGAGTTGTGCATGGGGTGTGTTTGGAACATTCTGTCACCAGCCGAGTCCAAAATTCAGCCGTTCCCCATCTCAGCCCAGAAAGCAGGTAGAACAAGTTTTGTGGTGTCTTTCTCTTGCCTACCGGGGTACTGTAAAAACTACCAAAAGAACTCATTTCTGGCACCTTCCCCGGTGGAGTTGTGCATGGGGTGTGTTTGGAACATTCTGTCACCAGCCGAGTCCAAAATTCAGCCGTTCCCCATCTCAGCCCAGAAAGCAGGTAGAACTAGTTTTGTGGTGCCTTTCAGCTGCCTACCGCGGTACTGTAAAAACTACCAACAGGACTCGTTTCTGGCACCTTCCCCGGTGGAGTTGTGCATGGGGTGTGTTTGGAACATTTTGTCACCACCCGAGTCCAAAATTCAGCCGTTCCCCATCTCAGCCCAGGAAGCAGGTAGAACAAGTTTTGTGGTGTCTTTCTCTTGCCTACCGGGGTAGTGTAAAAACTACCAAAAGAACTCATTTCTGGCACCTTCCCCGGTGGAGTTGTGCATGGGGTGTGTTTGGAACATTCTGTCACCAGCCGAGTCCAAAATTCAGCCGTTCCCCATCTCAGCCCAGGAAGCAGGTAGAACAAGTTTTGTGGTGCCTTTCAGCTGCCTACCGGGGTAGTGTAAAAACTACCAACAGGACTCGTTTCTGGCACCTTCCCCGGTGGAGTTGTGCATGGGGTGTGTTTGGAACATTTTGTCACCAGCCGAGTCCAAAATTCAGCTATTCCCCATCTCAGGCCAGTAAGCAGGTAGAACCGGTTTTGTGGTGCCTTTCAGCTGCCTACCGGGGTACTGTAAAAACTATCAACAGAACTCGTTTCTGGCAGCTTCCCCGGTGGAGTTGTGCATGGGGTGTGTTTGGAACATTCTGTCACCAGCCGAGTCCAAAATTCAGCCGTTCCCCATCTCAGCCCAGAAAGCAGGTAGAACAAGTTTTGTGGTGTCTTTCTCTTGCCTACCGGGGTAGTGTAAAAACTACCAAAAGAACTCATTTCTGGCACCTTCCCCGGTGGAGTTGTGCATGGGGTGTGTTTGTAACATTCTGTCACCAGCCGAGTCCAAAATTCAGCTATTCCCCATCTCAGGCCAGTAAGCAGATAGAACCGGTTTTGTGGTGCCTTTCAGCTGCCTACCGGGGTAGTGTAAAAACTACCAACAGAACTCGTTTCTGGCACCTTCCCCGGTGGAGCTGTGCATGGGGTGTGTTTGGAACATTTTGTCACCAGCCGAGTCCAAAATTCAGCCGTTCCCCATCTCAGCCCAGAAGGCAGGTAGAACAAGTTTTGTGGTGCCTTTCAGCTGCCTACCGGGGTACTGTAAAAAATACCAACAGAACTCGTTTCTGGCACCTTCCCCGGTGGAGTTGTGCATGGGGTGTGTTTGGAACATTTTGTCACCAGCCGAGACCAAAATTCAGCTATTCCCCATCTCAGCCCAGAAAGCAGATATAACCGGATTTGTGGTGCCTTTCAGCTGCCTACCGGGGTACTGTAAAAACTACCAACAGAACTCGTTTCTGGCACCTTCCCCGGTGGAGATGTGCATGGGGTGTGTTTGGAACATTTTGCCACCAGCCGAGTCCAAAACTCAGCCGATCCCCATCTCAGCCCAGAAAGCAGGTAGAACAAGTTTTGTGGTGTCTTTCTCTTGCCTACCAGGGTAGTGTAAAAACTACCAAAAGAACTCATTTCTGGCACCTTCCCCGGTGGAGTTGTGCATGGGGTGTGTTTGGAACATTCTGTCACCACCCGAGTCCAAAATTAAGCTACCCCATCTCAGCCCAGGAAGCAGATAGAACAAGTTTTGTGGTGCCTTTCAGCTGACTACCGGGGTAGTGTAAAAACTACCAACAGAACTCGTTTCTGGCACCTTCCCCGGTGGAGTTGTGCATGGGGTGTGTTTGGAACATTTTGCCACCAGCCGAGTCCAAAACTCAGCCGATCCCCATCTCAGCCCAGAAAGCAGGTAGAACAAGTTTTGTGGTGTCTTTCTCTTGCCTACCAGGGTAGTGTAAAAACTACCAAAAGAACTCATTTCTGGCACCTTCCCCGGTGGAGTTGTGCATGGGGTGTGTTTGGAACATTCTGTCACCAGCCGAGTCCAAAATTCAGCCGTTCCCCACCTCAGCCCAGGAAGCAGGTAGAACATGTTTTGTGGTGCCTTTCAGCTGACTACCGGGGTACTGTAAAAACTACCAACAGAACTCGTTTCTGGCACCTTCCCCGGTGGAGTTGTGCGTGGGGTGTGTTTGGAACATTTTGTCACCAGGCGAGTCCAAAATTCAGCTGTTCCCCATCTCAGGCCAGGAAGCAGATAGAACCGGTTTTGTGGTGCCTTTCAGCTGCCTACCGGGGTACTGTAAAAACTACCAACAGAACTCGTTTCTGGCACCTTCCCCGGTGGAGCTGTGCATGGGGTGTGTTTGGAACATTTTGCCACCAGCCGAGTCCAAAACTCAGCCGATCCCCATCTCAGCCCAGAAAGCAGGTAGAACAAGTTTTGTGGTGCCTTTCAGCTGCCTACCGGGGTACTGTAAAAACTACCAACAGGACTCGTTTCTGGCACCTTCCCCGGTGGAGTTGTGCTTGGGGTGTGTTTGGAACATTCTGTCACCAGCCGAGTCCAAAATTCAGCCGTTCCCCATCTCAGCCCAGAAGGCAGGTAGAACAAGTTTTGTGGTGCCTTTCAGCTGCCTACCGGGGTAGTGTAAAAACTACCAACAGGACTCGTTTCTGGCACCTTCCCCGGTGGAGTTGTGCATGGGGTGTGTTTGGAACATTTTGTCACCAGCCGAGACCAAAATTCAGCTATTCCCCATCTCAGCCCAGAAAGCAGGTAGAACAAGTTTTGTGGTGCCTTTCAGCTGCCTACCGGGGTACTGTAAAAACTACCAACAGAACTCGTTTCTGGCACCTTCCCCGGTGGAGTTGTGCATGGGGTGTGTTTGGAACATTCTGTCACAAGCCGAGTCCAAAACTCAGCCGATCCCCATCTCAGCCCAGAAAGCAGGTAGAACAAGTTTTGTGGTGTCTTTCTCTTGCCTACCGGGGTAGTGTAAAAACTACCAAAAGAACTCATTTCTGGCACCTTCCCCGGTGGAGTTGTGCATGGGGTGTGTTTGGAACATTCTGTCACCAGCCGAGTCCAAAATTCAGCCGTTCCCCATCTCAGCCCAGAAAGCAGGTAGAACAAGTTTTGTGGTGCCTTTCAGCTGACTACCGGGGTACTGTAAAAACTACCAACAGAACTCGTTTCTGGCACCTTCCCCGGTGGAGTTGTGTGTGGGGTGTGTTTGGAACATTTTGTCACCAGGCGAGTCCAAAATTCAGCGATTCCCCATCTCAGCCCAGAAAGCAGGTAGAACTGGTTTTGTGGTGCCTTTCAGCTGCCTACCGGGGTACTGTAAAAACTACCAACAGGACTCGTTTCTGGCACCTTCCCCGGTGGAGCTGTGCATGGGGTGTGTTTGGAACATTTTGTCACCAGCCGAGTCCAAAATTCAGCTATTCCCCATCTCAGGCCAGTAAGCAGATAGAACCGGTTTTGTGGTGCCTTTCAGCTGCCTACCGCGGTACTGTAAAAACTACCAACAGAACTCGTTTCTGGCACCTTCCCCGGTGGAGTTGTGCATGGGGTGTGTTTGGAACATTCTGTCACCAGCCGAGTCCAAAATTCAGCCGTTCCCCATCTCAGCCCAGAAAGCAGGTAGAACAAGTTTTGTGGTGCCTTTCAGCTGCCTACCGGGGTACTGTAAAAACTACCAACAGGACTCGTTTCTGGCACCTTCCCCGGTGGAGTTGTGCATGGGGTGTGTTTGGAATATTCTGTCACCACCCGAGTCCAAAATTCAGCCGTTCCCCATCTCAGCCCAGAAGGCAGGTAGAACAAGTTTTGTGGTGCCTTTCAGCTGCCTACCGGGGTAGTGTAAAAACTACCAACAGGACTTGTTTCTGGCACCTTCCCCGGTGGAGCTGTGCATGGGGTGTGTTTGGAACATTTTGTCACCAGCCGAGTCCAAAATTCAGCCTTTCCCCATCTCAGCCCAGAAAGCAGGTAGAACAAGTTTTGTGGTGCCTTTCAGCTGCCTACCGCGGTACTGTAAAAACTACCAACAGGACTCGTTTCTGGCACCTTCCCCGGTGGAGTTGTGCTTGGGGTGTGTTTGGAACATTCTGTCACCAGCCGAGTCCAAAATTCAGCCGTTCCCCATCTCAGCCCAGAAGGCAGGTAGAACAAGTTTTGTGGTGCCTTTCAGCTGCCTACCGGGGTAGTGTAAAAACTACCAACAGGACTCGTTTCTGGCACCTTCCCCGGTGGAGTTGTGCATGGGGTGTGTTTGGAACATTTTGTCACCAGCCGAGACCAAAATTCAGCTATTCCCCATCTCAGCCCAGAAAGCAGGTAGAACAAGTTTTGTGGTGCCTTTCAGCTGCCTACCGGGGTACTGTAAAAACTACCAACAGAACTCGTTTCTGGCACCTTCCCCGGTGGAGTTGTGCATGGGGTGTGTTTGGAACATTCTGTCACAAGCCGAGTCCAAAACTCAGCCGATCCCCATCTCAGCCCAGAAAGCAGGTAGAACAAGTTTTGTGGTGTCTTTCTCTTGCCTACCGGGGTAGTGTAAAAACTACCAAAAGAACTCATTTCTGGCACCTTCCCCGGTGGAGTTGTGCATGGGGTGTGTTTGGAACATTCTGTCACCAGCCGAGTCCAAAATTCAGCCGTTCCCCATCTCAGCCCAGAAAGCAGGTAGAACAAGTTTTGTGGTGCCTTTCAGCTGACTACCGGGGTACTGTAAAAACTACCAACAGAACTCGTTTCTGGCACCTTCCCCGGTGGAGTTGTGTGTGGGGTGTGTTTGGAACATTTTGTCACCAGGCGAGTCCAAAATTCAGCGATTCCCCATCTCAGCCCAGAAAGCAGGTAGAACTGGTTTTGTGGTGCCTTTCAGCTGCCTACCGGGGTACTGTAAAAACTACCAACAGGACTCGTTTCTGGCACCTTCCCCGGTGGAGCTGTGCATGGGGTGTGTTTGGAACATTTTGTCACCAGCCGAGTCCAAAATTCAGCTATTCCCCATCTCAGGCCAGTAAGCAGATAGAACCGGTTTTGTGGTGCCTTTCAGCTGCCTACCGCGGTACTGTAAAAACTACCAACAGAACTCGTTTCTGGCACCTTCCCCGGTGGAGTTGTGCATGGGGTGTGTTTGGAACATTCTGTCACCAGCCGAGTCCAAAATTCAGCCGTTCCCCATCTCAGCCCAGAAAGCAGGTAGAACAAGTTTTGTGGTGCCTTTCAGCTGCCTACCGGGGTACTGTAAAAACTACCAACAGGACTCGTTTCTGGCACCTTCCCCGGTGGAGTTGTGCATGGGGTGTGTTTGGAATATTCTGTCACCAGCCGAGTCCAAAATTCAGCCGTTCCCCATCTCAGCCCAGAAGGCAGGTAGAACAAGTTTTGTGGTGCCTTTCAGCTGCCTACCGGGGTAGTGTAAAAACTACCAACAGGACTTGTTTCTGGCACCTTCCCCGGTGGAGCTGTGCATGGGGTGTGTTTGGAACATTTTGTCACCAGCCGAGTCCAAAATTCAGCCTTTCCCCATCTCAGCCCAGAAAGCAGGTAGAACAAGTTTTGTGGTGCCTTTCAGCTGCCTACCGGGGTAGTGTAAAAACTACCAACAGAACTCATTTCTGGCACCTTCCCCGGTGGAGTTGTGCATGGGGTGTGTTTGGAACATTCTGTCACAAGCCGAGTCCAAAACTCAGCCGATCCCCATCTCAGCCCAGAAAGCAGGTACAACAAGTTTTGTGGTGCCTTTCTCTTGCCTACCGGGGTAGTGTAAAAACTACCAAAAGAACTCATTTCTGGCACCTTCCCCGGTGGAGCTGTGCATGGGGTGTGTTTGGAACATTTTGTCACCAGCCGAGTCCAAAATTCAGCTATTCCCCATCTCAGGCCAGTAAGCAGATAGAACCGGTTTTGTGGTGCCTTTCAGCTGCCTACCGGGGTACTGTAAAAACTACCAACAGAACTCGTTTCTGGCACCTTCCCCGGTGGAACTGTGCATGGGGTGTGTTTGGAACATTTTGCCACCAGCCGAGTCCAAAACTCAGCCGATCCCCATCTCAGCCCAGAAAGCAGGTAGAACAACTTTTGTGGTGTCTTTCTCTTGCCTACTGGGGTAGTGTAAAAACTACCAAAAGAACTCATTTCTGGCACCTTCCCCGGTGGAGTTGTGCATGGGGTGTGTTTGTAACATTCTGTCACCAGCCGAGTCCAAAATTCAGCCGTTCCCCATCTCAGCCCAGAAAGCAGGTAGAACAAGTTTTGTGGTGCCTTTCAGCTGCCTACCGGGGTAGTGTAAAAACTACCAACAGAACTCGTTTCTGGCCCCTTCCCCGGTGGAGTTGTGCATGGGGTGTGTTTGGAACATTCTGTCACCAGCCGAGTCCAAAATTCAGCGATTCCCCATCTCAGCCCAGAAAGCAGGTAGAACCGGTTTTGTGGTGCCTTTCAGCTGCCTACCGCGGTACTGTAAAAACTACCAACAGAACTCGTTTCTGGCACCTTCCCCGGTGGAGCTGTGCATGGGGTGTGTTTGGAAAATTTTGCCACCAGCCGAGTCCAAAATTCAGTTGTTCCCCATCTCTAGCCCAGGAAGCAGATAGAGCAAGTTTTGTGGTGCCTTTCAGCTGCCTACCGGGGTACTGTAAAAACTACCAACAGGACTCGTTTCTGGCACCTTCCCCGGTGGAGTTGTGCATGGGGTGTGTTTGGAACATTCTGTCACCAGCCGAGTCCAAAATTCAGCCGTTCCCCATCTCAGCCCAGAAAGCAGGTAGAACAAGTTTTGTGGTGCCTTTCAGCTGCCTACCGGGGTAGTGTAAAAACTACCAACAGGACTCGTTTCTGGCACCTTCCCCGGTGGAGTTGTGCATGGGGTGTGTTTGGAATATTCTGTCACCAGCCGAGTCCAAAATTCAGCCGTTCCCCATCTCAGCCCAGAAAGCAGGTAGAACAAGTTTTGTGGTGCCTTTCAGCTGCCTACCGGGGTAGTGTAAAAACTACCAACAGGACTTGTTTCTGGCACCTTCCCCGGTGGAGCTGTGCATGGGGTGTGTTTGGAACATTTTGCCACCAGCCGAGTCCAAAACTCAGCCGATCCCCATCTCAGCCCAGAAAGCAGGTAGAACAAGTTTTGTGGTGCCTTTCAGCTGCCTACCGGGGTACTGTAAAAACTACCAACAGAACTCGTTTCTGGCACCTTCCCCGGTGGAGTTGTGCATGGGGTGTGTTTGGAACATTCTGTCACCAGCCGAGTCCAAAATTCAGCTATTCCATATCTCAGGCCAGTAAGCAGATAGAACCGGTTTTGTTGTGCCTTTCAGCTGCCTACCGGGGTACTGTAAAAACTACCAACAGAACTCGTTTCTGGCACCTTCCCCGGTGGAGCTGTGCATGGGGTGTGTTTGTAACATTCTGTCACCAGCCGAGTCCAAAATTCAGCCGTTCCCCATCTCAGCCCAGAAAGCAGGTAGAACAAGTTTTGTGGTGCCTTTCAGCTGACTACCGGGGTACTGTAAAAACTACCAACAGAACTCGTTTCTGGCACCTTCCCCGGTGGAGTTGTGCATGGGGTGTGTTTGGAACATTCTGTCACCAGCCGAGTCCAAAATTCAGCGATTCCCCATCTCAGCCCAGAAAGCAGGTAGAACCGGTTTTGTGGTGCCTTTCAGCTGCCTACCGCGGTACTGTAAAAACTACCAACAGAACTCGTTTCTGGCACCTTCCCCGGTGGAGCTGTGCATGGGGTGTGTTTGGAAAATTTTGCCACCAGCCGAGTCCAAAATTCAGTTGTTCCCCATCTCTAGCCCAGGAAGCAGATAGAGCAAGTTTTGTGGTGCCTTTCAGCTGCCTACCGGGGTAGTGTAAAAACTACCAACAGGACTCGTTTCTGGCACCTTCCCCGGTGGAGTTGTGCATGGGGTGTGTTTGGAATATTCTGTCACCAGCCGAGTCCAAAATTCAGCCGTTCCCCATCTCAGCCCAGAAGGCAGGTAGAACAAGTTTTGTGGTGCCTTTCAGCTGCCTACCGGGGTAGTGTAAAAACTACCAAAAGAACTCATTTCTGGCACCTTCCCCGGTGGAGCTGTGCATGGGGTGTGTTTGGAACATTTTGTCACCAGCCGAGTCCAAAATTCAGCTATTCCCCATCTCAGGCCAGTAAGCAGATAGAACCGGTTTTGTGGTGCCTTTCAGCTGCCTACCGGGGTACTGTAAAAACTACCAACAGAACTCGTTTCTGGCACCTTCCCCGGTGGAACTGTGCATGGGGTGTGTTTGGAACATTTTGCCACCAGCCGAGTCCAAAACTCAGCCGATCCCCATCTCAGCCCAGAAAGCAGGTAGAACAACTTTTGTGGTGTCTTTCTCTTGCCTACCGGGGTAGTGTAAAAACTACCAAAAGAACTCATTTCTGGCACCTTCCCCGGTGGAGTTGTGCATGGGGTGTGTTTGGAACATTCTGTCACCACCCGAGTCCAAAATTCAGCCGTTCCCCATCTCAGCCCAGAAAGCAGGTAGAACAAGTTTTGTGGTGCCTTTCAGCTGCCTACCGGGGTAGTGTAAAAACTATCAACAGAACTCGTTTCTGGCACCTTCCCCGGTGGAGTTGTGCATGGGGTGTGTTTGGAACATTCTGTCACCAGCCGAGTCCAAAATTCAGCGATTCCCCATCTCAGCCCAGAAAGCAGGTAGAACCGGTTTTGTGGTGCCTTTCAGCTGCCTACCGCGGTACTGTAAAAACTACCAACAGAACTCGTTTCTGGCACCTTCCCCGGTGGAGCTGTGCATGGGGTGTGTTTGGAAAATTTTGCCACCAGCCGAGTCCAAAATTCAGTTGTTCCCCATCTCTAGCCCAGGAAGCAGATAGAGCAAGTTTTGTGGTGCCTTTCAGCTGCCTACCGGGGTACTGTAAAAACTACCAACAGGACTCGTTTCTGGCACCTTCCCCGGTGGAGTTGTGCATGGGGTGTGTTTGGAACATTCTGTCACCAGCCGAGTCCAAAATTCAGCCGTTCCCCATCTCAGCCCAGAAAGCAGGTAGAACAAGTTTTGTGGTGCCTTTCAGCTGCCTACCGGGGTAGTGTAAAAACTACCAACAGGACTCGTTTCTGGCACCTTCCCCGGTGGAGTTGTGCATGGGGTGTGTTTGGAATATTCTGTCACCAGCCGAGTCCAAAATTCAGCCGTTCCCCATCTCAGCCCAGAAAGCAGGTAGAACAAGTTTTGTGGTGCCTTTCAGCTGCCTACCGGGGTACTGTAAAAACTACCAACAGGACTTGTTTCTGGCACCTTCCCCGGTGGAGCTGTGCATGGGGTGTGTTTGGAACATTTTGCCACCAGCCGAGTCCAAAACTCAGCCGATCCCCATCTCAGCCCAGAAAGCAGGTAGAACAAGTTTTGTGGTGCCTTTCAGCTGCCTACCGGGGTAGTGTAAAAACTACCAACAGAACTCGTTTCTGGCACCTTCCCCGGTGGAGTTGTGCATGGGGTGTGTTTGGAACATTCTGTCACCAGCCGAGTCCAAAATTCAGCTATTCCATATCTCAGGCCAGTAAGCAGATAGAACCGGTTTTGTTGTGCCTTTCAGCTGCCTACCGGGGTACTGTAAAAACTACCAACAGAACTCGTTTCTGGCACCTTCCCCGGTGGAGCTGTGCATGGGGTGTGTTTGGAACATTTTGCCACCAGCCGAGTCCAAAACTCAGCCGATCCCCATCTCAGCCCAGAAAGCAGGTAGAAGAAGTTTTGTGGTGCCTTTCAGCTGCCTACCGGGGTACTGTAAAAACTACCAACAGGACTCGTTTCTGGCACCTTCCCCGGTGGAGTTGTGCATGGGGTGTGTTTGGAACATTCTGTCACCAGCCGAGTCCAAAATTCAGCCGTTCCCCATCTCAGCCCAGAAAGCAGGTAGAACAAGTTTTGTGGTGCCTTTCAGCTGACTACCGGGGTACTGTAAAAACTACCAACAGAACTCGTTTCTGGCACCTTCCCCGGTGGAGCTGTGCATGGGGTGTGTTTGGAACATTTTGCCACCAGCCGAGTCCAAAACTCAGCCGATCCCCATCTCAGCCCAGAAAGCAGGTAGAACAACTTTTGTGGTGCCTTTCAGCTGCCTACCGGGGTAGTGTAAAAACTACCAACAGAACTTTTTTCTGGCACCTTCCCCGGTGGAGTTGTGCATGGGGTGTGTTTGTAACATTCTGTCACCAGCCGAGTCCAAAATTCAGCCGTTCCCCATCTCAGCCCAGAAAGCAGGTAGAACAAGTTTTGTGGTGCCTTTCAGCTGACTACCGGGGTACTGTAAAAACTACCAACAGAACTCGTTTCTGGCACCTTCCCCGGTGGAGTTGTGCATGGGGTGTGTTTGGAACATTCTGTCACCAGCCGAGTCCAAAATTCAGCGATTCCCCATCTCAGCCCAGAAAGCAGGTAGAACCGGTTTTGTGGTGCCTTTCAGCTGCCTACCGCGGTACTGTAAAAACTACCAACAGAACTCGTTTCTGGCACCTTCCCCGGTGGAGCTGTGCATGGGGTGTGTTTGGAAAATTTTGCCACCACCCGAGTCCAAAATTCAGTTGTTCCCCATCTCTAGCCCAGGAAGCAGATAGAGCAAGTTTTGTGGTGCCTTTCAGCTGCCTACCGGGGTAGTGTAAAAACTACCAACAGGACTCGTTTCTGGCACCTTCCCCGGTGGAGTTGTGCATGGGGTGTGTTTGGAATATTCTGTCACCAGCCGAGTCCAAAATTCAGCCGTTCCCCATCTCAGCCCAGAAAGCAGGTAGAACAAGTTTTGTGGTGCCTTTCAGCTGCCTACCGGGGTAGTGTAAAAACTACCAAAAGAACTCATTTCTGGCACCTTCCCCGGTGGAGCTGTGCATGGGGTGTGTTTGGAACATTTTGTCACCAGCCGAGTCCAAAATTCAGCTATTCCCCATCTCAGGCCAGTAAGCAGATAGAACCGGTTTTGTGGTGCCTTTCAGCTGCCTACCGGGGTACTGTAAAAACTACCAACAGAACTCGTTTCTGGCACCTTCCCCGGTGGAGCTGTGCATGGGGTGTGTTTGGAACATTTTGCCACCAGCCGAGTCCAAAACTCAGCCGATCCCCATCTCAGCCCAGAAAGCAGGTAGAACAACTTTTGTGGTGTCTTTCTCTTGCCTACCGGGGTAGTGTAAAAACTACCAAAAGAACTCATTTCTGGCACCTTCCCCGGTGGAGTTGTGCATGGGGTGTGTTTGTAACATTCTGTCACCAGCCGAGTCCAAAATTCAGCCGTTCCCCATCTCAGCCCAGAAAGCAGGTAGAACAAGTTTTGTGGTGCCTTTCAGCTGACTACCGGGGGTACTGTAAAAACTACCAACAGAACTCGTTTCTGGCACCTTCCCCGGTGGAGTTGTGCATGGGGTGTGTTTGGAACATTCTGTCACCAGCCGAGTCCAAAATTCAGCGATTCCCCATCTCAGCCCAGAAAGCAGGTAGAACCGGTTTTGTGGTGCCTTTCAGCTGCCTACCGCGGTACTGTAAAAACTACCAACAGAACTCGTTTCTGGCACCTTCCCCGGTGGAGCTGTGCATGGGGTGTGTTTGGAAAATTTTGCCACCAGCCGAGTCCAAAATTCAGTTGTTCCCCATCTCTAGCCCAGGAAGCAGATAGAGCAAGTTTTGTGGTGCCTTTCAGCTGCCTACCGGGGTAGTGTAAAAACTACCAACAGGACTCGTTTCTGGCACCTTCCCCGGTGGAGTTGTGCATGGGGTGTGTTTGGAATATTCTGTCACCAGCCGAGTCCAAAATTCAGCCGTTCCCCATCTCAGCCCAGAAAGCAGGTAGAACAAGTTTTGTGGTGCCTTTCAGCTGCCTACCGGGGTAGTGTAAAAACTACCAAAAGAACTCATTTCTGGCACCTTCCCCGGTGGAGCTGTGCATGGGGTGTGTTTGGAACATTTTGTCACCAGCCGAGTCCAAAATTCAGCTATTCCCCATCTCAGGCCAGTAAGCAGATAGAACCGGTTTTGTGGTGCCTTTCAGCTGCCTACCGGGGTACTGTAAAAACTACCAACAGAACTCGTTTCTGGCACCTTCCCCGGTGGAGCTGTGCATGGGGTGTGTTTGGAACATTTTGCCACCAGCCGAGTCCAAAACTCAGCCGATCCCCATCTCAGCCCAGAAAGCAGGTAGAACAACTTTTGTGGTGTCTTTCTCTTGCCTACCGGGGTAGTGTAAAAACTACCAAAAGAACTCATTTCTGGCACCTTCCCCGGTGGAGTTGTGCATGGGGTGTGTTTGTAACATTCTGTCACCAGCCGAGTCCAAAATTCAGCCGTTCCCCATCTCAGCCCAGAAAGCAGGTAGAACAAGTTTTGTGGTGCCTTTCAGCTGACTACCGGGGTACTGTAAAAACTACCAACAGAACTCGTTTCTGGCACCTTCCCCGGTGGAGTTGTGCATGGGGTGTGTTTGGAACATTCTGTCACCAGCCGAGTCCAAAATTCAGCGATTCCCCATCTCAGCCCAGAAAGCAGGTAGAACCGGTTTTGTGGTGCCTTTCAGCTGCCTACCGCGGTACTGTAAAAACTACCAACAGAACTCGTTTCTGGCACCTTCCCCGGTGGAGCTGTGCATGGGGTGTGTTTGGAAAATTTTGCCACCAGCCGAGTCCAAAATTCAGTTGTTCCCCATCTCTAGCCCAGGAAGCAGATAGAGCAAGTTTTGTGGTGCCTTTCAGCTGCCTACCGGGGTAGTGTAAAAACTACCAACAGGACTCGTTTCTGGCACCTTCCCCGGTGGAGTTGTGCATGGGGTGTGTTTGGAATATTCTGTCACCAGCCGAGTCCAAAATTCAGCCGTTCCCCATCTCAGCCCAGAAGGCAGGTAGAACAAGTTTTGTGGTGCCTTTCAGCTGCCTACCGGGGTAGTGTAAAAACTACCAAAAGAACTCATTTCTGGCACCTTCCCCGGTGGAGCTGTGCATGGGGTGTGTTTGGAACATTTTGTCACCAGCCGAGTCCAAAATTCAGCTATTCCCCATCTCAGGCCAGTAAGCAGATAGAACCGGTTTTGTGGTGCCTTTCAGCTGCCTACCGGGGTACTGTAAAAACTACCAACAGAACTCGTTTCTGGCACCTTCCCCGGTGGAACTGTGCATGGGGTGTGTTTGGAACATTTTGCCACCAGCCGAGTCCAAAACTCAGCCGATCCCCATCTCAGCCCAGAAAGCAGGTAGAACAACTTTTGTGGTGTCTTTCTCTTGCCTACCGGGGTAGTGTAAAAACTACCAAAAGAACTCATTTCTGGCACCTTCCCCGGTGGAGTTGTGCATGGGGTGTGTTTGTAACATTCTGTCACCAGCCGAGTCCAAAATTCAGCCGTTCCCCATCTCAGCCCAGAAAGCAGGTAGAACAAGTTTTGTGGTGCCTTTCAGCTGCCTACCGGGGTAGTGTAAAAACTATCAACAGAACTCGTTTCTGGCACCTTCCCCGGTGGAGTTGTGCATGGGGTGTGTTTGGAACATTCTGTCACCAGCCGAGTCCAAAATTCAGCGATTCCCCATCTCAGCCCAGAAAGCAGGTAGAACCGGTTTTGTGGTGCCTTTCAGCTGCCTACCGCGGTACTGTAAAAACTACCAACAGAACTCGTTTCTGGCACCTTCCCCGGTGGAGCTGTGCATGGGGTGTGTTTGGAACATTCTGTCACCAGCCGAGTCCAAAATTCAGCCGTTCCCCATCTCAGCCCAGAAAGCAGGTAGAACAAGTTTTGTGGTGCCTTTCAGCTGCCTACCGGGGTACTGTAAAAACTACCAACAGGACTCGTTTCTGGCACCTTCCCCGGTGGAGTTGTGCATGGGGTGTGTTTGGAATATTCTGTCACCAGCCGAGTCCAAAATTCAGCCGTTCCCCATCTCAGCCCAGAAAGCAGGTAGAACAAGTTTTGTGGTGCCTTTCAGCTGCCTACCGGGGTAGTGTAAAAACTACCAACAGGACTTGTTTCTGGCACCTTCCCCGGTGGAGCTGTGCATGGGGTGTGTTTGGAACATTTTGCCACCAGCCGAGTCCAAAACTCAGCCGATCCCCATCTCAGCCCAGAAAGCAGGTAGAACAAGTTTTGTGGTGCCTTTCAGCTGCCTACCGGGGTACTGTAAAAACTACCAACAGAACTCGTTTCTGGCACCTTCCCCGGTGGAGTTGTGCATGGGGTGTGTTTGGAACATTCTGTCACCAGCCGAGTCCAAAATTCAGCTATTCCATATCTCAGGCCAGTAAGCAGATAGAACCGGTTTTGTTGTGCCTTTCAGCTGCCTACCGGGGTACTGTAAAAACTACCAACAGAACTCGTTTCTGGCACCTTCCCCGGTGGAGCTGTGCATGGGGTGTGTTTGGAACATTTTGCCACCAGCCGAGTCCAAAACTCAGCCGATCCCCATCTCAGCCCAGAAAGCAGGTAGAAGAAGTTTTGTGGTGCCTTTCAGCTGCCTACCGGGGTACTGTAAAAACTACCAACAGGACTCGTTTCTGGCACCTTCCCCGGTGGAGTTGTGCATGGGGTGTGTTTGGAACATTCTGTCACCAGCCGAGTCCAAAATTCAGCCGTTCCCCATCTCAGCCCAGAAAGCAGGTAGAACAAGTTTTGTGGTGCCTTTCAGCTGACTACCGGGGTACTGTAAAAACTACCAACAGAACTCGTTTCTGGCACCTTCCCCGGTGGAGCTGTGCATGGGGTGTGTTTGGAACATTTTGCCACCAGCCGAGTCCAAAACTCAGCCGATCCCCATCTCAGCCCAGAAAGCAGGTAGAACAACTTTTGTGGTGTCTTTCTCTTGCCTACCGGGGTAGTGTAAAAACTACCAAAAGAACTCATTTCTGGCACCTTCCCCGGTGGAGTTGTGCATGGGGTGTGTTTGTAACATTCTGTCACCAGCCGAGTCCAAAATTCAGCCGTTCCCCATCTCAGCCCAGAAAGCAGGTAGAACAAGTTTTGTGGTGCCTTTCAGCTGACTACCGGGGTACTGTAAAAACTACCAACAGAACTCGTTTCTGGCACCTTCCCCGGTGGAGTTGTGCATGGGGTGTGTTTGGAACATTCTGTCACCAGCCGAGTCCAAAATTCAGCGATTCCCCATCTCAGCCCAGAAAGCAGGTAGAACCGGTTTTGTGGTGCCTTTCAGCTGCCTACCGCGGTACTGTAAAAACTACCAACAGAACTCGTTTCTGGCACCTTCCCCGGTGGAGCTGTGCATGGGGTGTGTTTGGAAAATTTTGCCACCAGCCGAGTCCAAAATTCAGTTGTTCCCCATCTCTAGCCCAGGAAGCAGATAGAGCAAGTTTTGTGGTGCCTTTCAGCTGCCTACCGGGGTAGTGTAAAAACTACCAACAGGACTCGTTTCTGGCACCTTCCCCGGTGGAGTTGTGCATGGGGTGTGTTTGGAATATTCTGTCACCAGCCGAGTCCAAAATTCAGCCGTTCCCCATCTCAGCCCAGAAGGCAGGTAGAACAAGTTTTGTGGTGCCTTTCAGCTGCCTACCGGGGTAGTGTAAAAACTACCAACAGGACTTGTTTCTGGCACCTTCCCCGGTGGAGCTGTGCATGGGGTGTGTTTGGAACATTTTGCCACCAGCCGAGTCCAAAACTCAGCCGATCCCCATCTCAGCCCAGAAAGCAGGTAGAACAAGTTTTGTGGTGCCTTTCAGCTGCCTACCGGGGTACTGTAAAAACTACCAACAGAACTCGTTTCTGGCACCTTCCCCGGTGGAGCTGTGCATGGGGTGTGTTTGGAACATTTTGCCACCAGCCGAGTCCAAAACTCAGCCGATCCCCATCTCAGCCCAGAAAGCAGGTAGAACAAGTTTTGTGGTGCCTTTCAGCTGCCTACCGGGGTACTGTAAAAACTACCAACAGGACTCGTTTCTGGCACCTTCCCCGGTGGAGTTGTGCTTGGGGTGTGTTTGGAACATTCTGTCACCAGCCGAGTCCAAAATTCAGCCGTTCCCCATCTCAGCCCAGAAAGCAGGTAGAACAAGTTTTGTGGTGCCTTTCAGCTGACTACCGGGGTACTGTAGAAACTACCAACAGAACTCGTTTCTGGCACCTTCCCCGGTGGAGCTGTGCATGGGGTGTGTTTGGAACATTTTGCCACCAGCCGAGTCCAAAACTCAGCCGATCCCCATCTCAGCCCAGAAAGCAGGTAGAACAAGTTTTGTGGTGTCTTTCTCTTGCCTACCGGGGTAGTGTAAAAACTACCAACAGAACTCGTTTCTGGCACCTTCCCCGGTGGAGTTGTGCATGGGGTGTGTTTGGAACATTCTGTCACCACCCGAGTCCAAAATTCAGCCGTTCCCCATCTCAGCCCAGAAAGCAGGTAGAACAAGTTTTGTGGTGCCTTTCAGCTGCCTACCGGGGTAGTGTAAAAACTACCAACAGAACTCGTTTCTGGCACCTTCCCCGGTGGAGTTGTGCATGGGGTGTGTTTGGAACATTCTGTCACCACCCGAGTCCAAAATTCAGCCGTTCCCCATCTCAGCCCAGAAAGCAGGTAGAACAAGTTTTGTGGTGCCTTTCAGCTGACTACCGGGGTACTGTAAAAACTACCAACAGAACTCGTTTCTGGCACCTTCCCCGGTGGAGCTGTGCATGGGGTGTGTTTGGAACATTTTGCCACCAGCCGAGTCCAAAACTCAGCCGATCCCCATCTCAGCCCAGAAAGCAGGTAGAACAACTTTTGTGGTGTCTTTCTCTTGCCTACCGGGGTAGTGTAAAAACTACCAAAAGAACTCATTTCTGGCACCTTCCCCGGTGGAGTTGTGCATGGGGTGTGTTTGGAACATTCTGTCACCAGCCGAGTCCAAAATTCAGCCGTTCCCCATCTCAGCCCAGAAAGCAGGTAGAACAAGTTTTGTGGTGCCTTTCAGCTGACTACCGGGGTACTGTAAAAACTACCAACAGAACTCGTTTCTGGCACCTTCCCCGGTGGAGTTGTGCATGGGGTGTGTTTGGAACATTCTGTCACCAGCCGAGTCCAAAATTCAGCGATTCCCCATCTCAGCCCAGAAAGCAGGTAGAACCGGTTTTGTGGTGCCTTTCAGCTGCCTACCGCGGTACTGTAAAAACTACCAACAGAACTCGTTTCTGGCACCTTCCCCGGTGGAGCTGTGCATGGGGTGTGTTTGGAAAATTTTGCCACCAGCCGAGTCCAAAATTCAGTTGTTCCCCATCTCTAGCCCAGGAAGCAGATAGAGCAAGTTTTGTGGTGCCTTTCAGCTGCCTACCGGGGTAGTGTAAAAACTACCAACAGGACTCGTTTCTGGCACCTTCCCCGGTGGAGTTGTGCATGGGGTGTGTTTGGAATATTCTGTCACCAGCCGAGTCCAAAATTCAGCCGTTCCCCATCTCAGCCCAGAAGGCAGGTAGAACAAGTTTTGTGGTGCCTTTCAGCTGCCTACCGGGGTAGTGTAAAAACTACCAACAGGACTTGTTTCTGGCACCTTCCCCGGTGGAGCTGTGCATGGGGTGTGTTTGGAACATTTTGCCACCAGCCGAGTCCAAAACTCAGCCGATCCCCATCTCAGCCCAGAAAGCAGGTAGAACAAGTTTTGTGGTGCCTTTCAGCTGCCTACCGGGGTACTGTAAAAACTACCAACAGGACTCGTTTCTGGCACCTTCCCCGGTGGAGTTGTGCTTGGGGTGTGTTTGGAACATTCTGTCACCAGCCGAGTCCAAAATTCAGCCGTTCCCCATCTCAGCCCAGAAAGCAGGTAGAACAAGTTTTGTGGTGCCTTTCAGCTGACTACCGGGGTACTGTAGAAACTACCAACAGAACTCGTTTCTGGCACCTTCCCCGGTGGAGCTGTGCATGGGGTGTGTTTGGAACATTTTGCCACCAGCCGAGTCCAAAACTCAGCCGATCCCCATCTCAGCCCAGAAAGCAGGTAGAACAAGTTTTGTGGTGTCTTTCTCTTGCCTACCGGGGTAGTGTAAAAACTACCAACAGAACTCGTTTCTGGCACCTTCCCCGGTGGAGTTGTGCATGGGGTGTGTTTGGAACATTCTGTCACCACCCGAGTCCAAAATTCAGCCGTTCCCAATCTCAGCCCAGAAAGCAGGTAGAACAAGTTTTGTGGTGCCTTTCAGCTGCCTACCGGGGTAGTGTAAAAACTACCAACAGAACTCGTTTCTGGCACCTTCCCCGGTGGAGTTGTGCATGGGGTGTGTTTGGAACATTCTGTCACCACCCGAGTCCAAAATTCAGCCGTTCCCCATCTCAGCCCAGAAAGCAGGTAGAACAAGTTTTGTGGTGCCTTTCAGCTGCCTACCGGGGTACTGTAAAAACTACCAACAGAACTCGTTTCTGGCACCTTCCCCGGTGGAGTTGTGCATGGGGTGTGTTTGGAACATTTTGTCACCAGGCGAGTCCAAAATTCAGCGATTCCCCATCTCAGCCCAGGAAGCAGATAGAACTGGTTTTGTGGTGCCTTTCAGCTGCCTACCGGGGTACTGTAAAAACTACCAACAGAACTCGTTTCTGGCACCTTCCCCGGTGGAGTTGTGCATGGGGTGTGTTTGGAACATTCTGTCACCAGCCGAGTCCAAAATTCAGCTATTCCCCATCTCAGGCCAGTAAGCAGATAGAACCGGTTTTGTTGTGCCTTTCAGCTGTCTACCGGGGTACTGTAAAAACTACCAACAGAACTCGTTTCTGGCACCTTCCCCGGTGGAGCTGTGCATGGGGTGTGTTTGGAACATTTTGCCACCAGCCGAGTCCAAAACTCAGCCGATCCCCATCTCAGCCCAGAAAGCAGGTAGAACAAGTTTTGTGGTGTCTTTCTCTTGCCTACCAGGGTAGTGTAAAAACTACCAAAAGAACTCATTTCTGGCACCTTCCCCGGTGGAGTTGTGCATGGGGTGTTTTTGGAACATTCTGTCACCAGCCGAGTCCAAAATTCAGCCGTTCCCCATCTCAGCCCAGAAAGCAGGTAGAACAAGTTTTGTAGTGCCTTTCAGCTGACTACCGGGGTACTGTAAAAACTACCAACAGAACTCGTTTCTGGCACCTTCCCCGGTGGAGTTGTGCGTGGGGTGTGTTTGGAACATTTTGTCACCAGGCGAGTCCAAAATTCAGCGATTCCCCATCTCAGCCCAGGAAGCAGATAGAACTGGTTTTGTGGTGCCTTTCAGCTGCCTACCGGGGTACTGTAAAAACTACCAACAGGACTCGTTTCTGGCACCTTCCCCGGTGGAGCTGTGCATAGGGTGTGTTTGGAACATTTTGTCACCAGCCGAGTCCAAAATTCAGCTATTCCCCATCTCAGGCCAGTAAGCAGATAGAACCGGTTTTGTGGTGCCTTTCAGCTGCCTACCGGGGTACTGTAAAAACTACCAACAGAACTCGTTTCTGGCACCTTCCCCGGTGGAGCTGTGCATGGGGTGTGTTTGGAACATTTTGCCACCAGCCGAGTCCAAAACTCAGCCGATCCCCATCTCAGCCCAGAAAGCAGGTAGAAGAAGTTTTGTGGTGCCTTTCAGCTGCCTACCGGGGTACTGTAAAAACTACCAACAGGACTCGTTTCTGGCACCTTCCCCGGTGGAGCTGTGCATGGGGTGTGTTTGGAACATTTTGCCACCAGCCGAGTCCAAAACTCAGCCGATCCCCATCTCAGCCCAGAAAGCAGGTAGAACAAGTTTTGTGGTGTCTTTCTCTTGCCTACCAGGGTAGTGTAAAAACTACCAAAAGAACTCATTTCTGGCACCTTCCCCGGTGGAGTTGTGCATGGGGTGTGTTTGGAACATTCTGTCACCACCCGAGTCCAAAATTCAGCCGTTCCCCATCTCAGCCCAGAAAGCAGGTAGAACAAGTTTTGTAGTGCCTTTCAGCTGACTACCGGGGTACTGTAAAAACTACCAACAGAACTCGTTTCTGGCACCTTCCCCGGTGGAGTTGTGCGTGGGGTGTGTTTGGAACATTTTGTCACCAGGCGAGTCCAAAATTCAGCGATTCCCCATCTCAGCCCAGGAAGCAGATAGAACTGGTTTTGTGGTGCCTTTCAGCTGCCTACCGGGGTACTGTAAAAACTACCAACAGGACTCGTTTCTGGCACCTTCCCCGGTGGAGCTGTGCATAGGGTGTGTTTGGAACATTTTGTCACCAGCCGAGTCCAAAATTCAGCTATTCCCCATCTCAGGCCAGTAAGCAGATAGAACCGGTTTTGTGGTGCCTTTCAGCTGCCTACCGGGGTACTGTAAAAACTACCAACAGAACTCGTTTCTGGCACCTTCCCCGGTGGAGCTGTGCATGGGGTGTGTTTGGAACATTTTGCCACCAGCCGAGTCCAAAACTCAGCCGATCCCCATCTCAGCCCAGAAAGCAGGTAGAAGAAGTTTTGTGGTGCCTTTCAGCTGCCTACCGGGGTACTGTAAAAACTACCAACAGGACTCGTTTCTGGCACCTTCCCCGGTGGAGCTGTGCATGGGGTGTGTTTGGAACATTTTGCCACCAGCCGAGTCCAAAACTCAGCCGATCCCCATCTCATCCCAGAAAGCAGGTAGAACAAGTTTTGTGGTGCCTTTCAGCTGCCTACCGGGGTAGTGTAAAAACTACCAACAGAACTCGTTTCTGGCACCTTCCCCGGTGGAGTTGTGCATGGGGTGTGTTTGGAACATTCTGTCACCACCCGAGTCCAAAATTCAGCCGTTCCCAATCTCAGCCCAGAAAGCAGGTAGAACAAGTTTTGTGGTGCCTTTCAGCTGCCTACCGGGGTAGTGTAAAAACTACCAAAAGAACTCATTTCTGGCACCTTCCCCGGTGGAGCTGTGCATGGGGTGTGTTTGGAACATTTTGTCACCAGCCGAGTCCAAAATTCAGCTATTCCCCATCTCAGGCCAGTAAGCAGGTAGAACCGGTTTTGTGGTGCCTTTCAGCTGCCTACCGGGGTACTGTAAAAACTATCAACAGAACTCGTTTCTGGCAGCTTCCCCGGTGGAGTTGTGCATGGGGTGTGTTTGGAACATTCTGTCACCAGCCGAGTCCAAAATTCAGCCGTTCCCCATCTCAGCCCAGAAAGCAGGTAGAACAAGTTTTGTGGTGTCTTTCTCTTGCCTACCGGGGTAGTGTAAAAACTACCAAAAGAACTCATTTCTGGCACCTTCCCCGGTGGAGTTGTGCATGGGGTGTGTTTGGAACATTCTGTCACCAGCCGAGTCCAAAATTCAGCCGTTCCCCATCTCAGCCCAGAAAGCAGGTAGAACTAGTTTTGTGGTGCCTTTCAGCTGCCTACCGCGGTACTGTAAAAACTACCAACAGGACTCGTTTCTGGCACCTTCCCCGGTGGAGTTGTGCATGGGGTGTGTTTGGAACATTTTGTCACCACCCGAGTCCAAAATTCAGCCGTTCCCCATCTCAGCCCAGGAAGCAGGTAGAACAAGTTTTGTGGTGTCTTTCTCTTGCCTACCGGGGTAGTGTAAAAACTACCAAAAGAACTCGTTTCTGGCACCTTCCCCGGTGGAGTTGTGCATGGGGTGTGTTTGGAACATTCTGTCACCAGCCGAGTCCAAAATTCAGCCGTTCCCCATCTCAGCCCAGGAAGCAGGTAGAACAAGTTTTGTGGTGCCTTTCAGCTGCCTACCGGGGTAGTGTAAAAACTACCAACAGAACTTGTTTCTGGCACCTTCCCCGGTGGAGTTGTGCATGGGGTGTGTTTGGAACATTTTGTCACCAGCCGAGTCCAAAATTCAGCTATTCCCCATCTCAGGCCAGTAAGCAGGTAGAACCGGTTTTGTGGTGCCTTTCAGCTGCCTACCGGGGTAGTGTAAAAACTACCAACAGAACTCGTTTCTGGCACCTTCCCCGGTGGAGTTGTGCATGGGGTGTGTTTGGAACATTCTGTCACCAGCCGAGTCCAAAATTCAGCCGTTCCCCATCTCAGCCCAGAAAGCAGGTAGAACAAGTTTTGTGGTGCCTTTCAGCTGCCTACCGGGGTAGTGTAAAAACTACCAACAGGACTCGTTTCTGGCACCTTCCCCGGTGGAGTTGTGCATGGGGTGTGTTTGGAACATTTTGTCACCAGCCGAGTCCAAAATTCAGCCGTTCCCCATCTCAGGCCAGTAAGCAGATAGAACCGGTTTTGTGGTGCCTTTCAGCTGCCTACCGGGGTACTGTAAAAACTATCAACAGAACTCGTTTCTGGCACCTTCCCCGGTGGAGTTGTGCATGGGGTGTGTTTGGAACATTCTGTCACCAGCCGAGTCCAAAATTCAGCCGTTCCCCATCTCAGCCCAGAAAGCAGGTAGAACAAGTTTTGTGGTGCCTTTAAGCTGCCTACCGGGGTAGTGTAAAAACTACCAACAGAACTTGTTTCTGGCACCTTCCCCGGTGGAGTTGTGCATGGGGTGTGTTTGGAACATTTTGTCACCAGCCGAGTCCAAAATTCAGCTATTCCCCATCTCAGGCCAGTAAGCAGGTAGAACCGGTTTTGTGGTGCCTTTCAGCTGCCTACCGGGGTACTGTAAAAACTATCAACAGAACTCGTTTCTGGCAGCTTCCCCGGTGGAGTTGTGCATGGGGTGTGTTTGGAACATTCTGTCACCAGCCGAGTCCAAAATTCAGCCGTTCCCCATCTCAGCCCAGAAAGCAGGTAGAACAAGTTTTGTGGTGTCTTTCTCTTGCCTACCGGGGTACTGTAAAAACTACCAAAAGAACTCATTTCTGGCACCTTCCCCGGTGGAGTTGTGCATGGGGTGTGTTTGGAACATTCTGTCACCAGCCGAGTCCAAAATTCAGCCGTTCCCCATCTCAGCCCAGAAAGCAGGTAGAACTAGTTTTGTGGTGCCTTTCAGCTGCCTACCGCGGTACTGTAAAAACTACCAACAGGACTCGTTTCTGGCACCTTCCCCGGTGGAGTTGTGCATGGGGTGTGTTTGGAACATTTTGTCACCACCCGAGTCCAAAATTCAGCCGTTCCCCATCTCAGCCCAGGAAGCAGGTAGAACAAGTTTTGTGGTGTCTTTCTCTTGCCTACCGGGGTAGTGTAAAAACTACCAAAAGAACTCATTTCTGGCACCTTCCCCGGTGGAGTTGTGCATGGGGTGTGTTTGTAACATTCTGTCACCAGCCGAGTCCAAAATTCAGCCGTTCCCCATCTCAGCCCAGGAAGCAGGTAGAACAAGTTTTGTGGTGCCTTTCAGCTGCCTACCGGGGTAGTGTAAAAACTACCAACAGGACTCGTTTCTGGCACCTTCCCCGGTGGAGTTGTGCATGGGGTGTGTTTGGAACATTTTGTCACCAGCCGAGTCCAAAATTCAGCTATTCCCCATCTCAGGCCAGTAAGCAGGTAGAACCGGTTTTGTGGTGCCTTTCAGCTGCCTACCGGGGTACTGTAAAAACTATCAACAGAACTCGTTTCTGGCAGCTTCCCCGGTGGAGTTGTGCATGGGGTGTGTTTGTAACATTCTGTCACCAGCCGAGTCCAAAATTCAGCCGTTCCCCATCTCAGCCCAGAAAGCAGGTAGAACAAGTTTTGTGGTGTCTTTCTCTTGCCTACCGGGGTAGTGTAAAAACTACCAAAAGAACTCATTTCTGGCACCTTCCCCGGTGGAGTTGTGCATGGGGTGTGTTTGGAACATTCTGTCACCAGCCGAGTCCAAAATTCAGCCGTTCCCCATCTCAGCCCAGAAAGCAGGTAGAACTAGTTTTGTGGTGCCTTTCAGCTGCCTACCGCGGTACTGTAAAAACTACCAACAGGACTCGTTTCTGGCACCTTCCCCGGTGGAGTTGTGCATGGGGTGTGTTTGGAACATTTTGTCACCACCCGAGTCCAAAATTCAGCCGTTCCCCATCTCAGCCCAGGAAGCAGGTAGAACAAGTTTTGTGGTGTCTTTCTCTTGCCTACCGGGGTAGTGTAAAAACTACCAAAAGAACTCATTTCTGGCACCTTCCCCGGTGGAGTTGTGCATGGGGTGTGTTTGTAACATTCTGTCACCAGCCGAGTCCAAAATTCAGCCGTTCCCCATCTCAGCCCAGGAAGCAGGTAGAACAAGTTTTGTGGTGCCTTTCAGCTGCCTACCGGGGTAGTGTAAAAACTACCAACAGAACTTGTTTCTGGCACCTTCCCCGGTGGAGTTGTGTGTGGGGTGTGTTTGGAACATTCTGTCACCAGCCGAGTCCAAAATTCAGCCGTTCCCCATCTCAGGCCAGTAAGCAGGTAGAACCGGTTTTGTGGTGCCTTTCAGCTGCCTACCGGGGTACTGTAAAAACTATCAACAGAACTCGTTTCTGGCACCTTCCCCGGTGGAGTTGTGCATGGGGTGTGTTTGGAACATTCTGTCACCAGCCGAGTCCAAAATTCAGCCGTTCCCCATCTCAGCCCAGAAAGCAGGTAGAACAAGTTTTGTGGTGCCTTTCAGCTGACTACCGGGGTACTGTAAAAACTACCAACAGGACTCCTTTCTCGCACCTTCCCCGGTGGAGTTGTGCATGGGGTGTGTTTGTAACATTCTGTCACCAGCCGAGTCCAAAATTCAGCCGTTCCCCATCTCAGCCCAGAAAGCAGGTAGAACAAGTTTTGTGGTGCCTTTCAGCTGCCTACCGGGGTAGTGTAAAAACTACCAACAGAACTTGTTTCTGGCACCTTCCCCGGTGGAGTTGTGCATGGGGTGTGTTTGGAACATTTTGTCACCAGCCGAGTCCAAAATTCAGCTATTCCCCATCTCAGGCCAGTAAGCAGGTAGAACCGGTTTTGTGGTGCCTTTCAGCTGCCTACCGGGGTAGTGTAAAAACTACCAACAGAACTCGTTTCTGGCACCTTCCCCGGTGGAGTTGTGTGTGGGGTGTGTTTGGAACATTTTGCCACCAGCCGAGTCCAAAACTCAGCCGATCCCCATCTCAGCCCAGAAAGCAGGTAGAACAAGTTTTGTGGTGCCTTTCAGCTGCCTACCGGGGTACTGTAAAAACTACCAACAGGACTCCTTTCTCGCACCTTCCCCGGTGGAGTTGTGCATGGGGTGTGTTTGGAACATTCTGTCACCAGCCGAGTCCAAAATTCAGCCGTTCCCCATCTCAGCCCAGAAAGCAGGTAGAACAAGTTTTGTGGTGCCTTTCAGCTGCCTACCGGGGTAGTGTAAAAACTACCAACAGGACTCGTTTCTGGCACCTTCCCCGGTGGAGCTGTGCATGGGGTGTGTTTGGAACATTTTGTCACCAGCCGAGTCCAAAATTAAGCTGTTCCCCATCTCAGCCCAGGAAGCAGATAGAACAAGTTTTGTGGTGCCTTTCAGCTGCCTACCGGGGTAGTGTAAAAACTACCAACAGGACTCGTTTCTGGCACCTTCCCCGGTGGAGCTGTGCATGGGGTGTGTTTGGAACATTTTGCCACCAGCCGAGTCCAAAACTCAGCCGATCCCCATCTCATCCCAGAAAGCAGGTAGAACAAGTTTTGTGGTGCCTTTCAGCTGACTACCGGGGTACTGTAAAAACTACCAACAGAACTCGTTTCTGGCACCTTCCCCCGGTGGGAGTTGTGCATGGGGTGTGTTTGGAACATTCTGTCACCACCCGAGTCCAAAATTCAGCCGTTCCCAATCTCAGCCCAGAAAGCAGGTAGAACAAGTTTTGTGGTGCCTTTCAGCTGCCTACCGGGGTAGTGTAAAAACTACCAACAGAACTCGTTTCTGGCACCTTCCCCGGTGGAGTTGTGCATGGGGTGTGTTTGGAACATTCTGTCACCACCCGAGTCCAAAATTCAGCCGTTCCCCATCTCAGCCCAGAAAGCAGGTAGAACAAGTTTTGTGGTGCCTTTCAGCTGACTACCGGGGTACTGTAAAAACTACCAACAGAACTCGTTTCTGGCACCTTCCCCGGTGGAGTTGTGCATGGGGTGTGTTTGGAACATTTTGTCACCAGGCGAGTCCAAAATTCAGCGATTCCCCATCTCAGCCCAGGAAGCAGATAGAACTGGTTTTGTGGTGCCTTTCAGCTGCCTACCGGGGTACTGTAAAAACTACCAACAGAACTCGTTTCTGGCACCTTCCCCGGTGGAGCTGTGCATGGGGTGTGTTTGGAACATTCTGTCACCAGCCGAGTCCAAAATTCAGCTATTCCCCATCTCAGGGCCAGTAAGCAGATAGAACCGGTTTTGTGGTGCCTTTCAGCTGTCTACCGGGGTACTGTAAAAACTACCAACAGAACTCGTTTCTGGCACCTTCCCCGGTGGAGCTGTGCATGGGGTGTGTTTGGAACATTTTGCCACCAGGCGAGTCCAAAACTCAGCCGATCCCCATCTCAGCCCAGAAAGCAGGTAGAACAAGTTTTGTGGTGTCTTTCTCTTGCCTACCAGGGTAGTGTAAAAACTACCAAAAGAACTCATTTCTGGCACCTTCCCCGGTGGAGTTGTGCATGGGGTGTGTTTGGAACATTCTGTCACCAGCCGAGTCCAAAATTCAGCGATTCCCCATCTCAGCCCAGAAAGCAGGTAGAACCGGTTTTGTGGTGCCTTTCAGCTGCCTACCGCGGTACTGTAAAACTACCAACAGAACTCGTTTCTGGCACCTTCCCCGGTGGAGCTGTGCATGGGGTGTGTTTGGAAAATTTTGCCACCAGCCGAGTCCAAAATTCAGTTGTTCCCCATCTCTAGCCCAGGAAGCAGATAGAGCAAGTTTTGTGGTGCCTTTCAGCTGCCTACCGGGGTAGTGTAAAAACTACCAACAGGACTCGTTTCTGGCACCTTCCCCGGTGGAGTTGTGCATGGGGTGTGTTTGGAATATTCTGTCACCAGCCGAGTCCAAAATTCAGCCGTTCCCCATCTCAGCCAGAAGGCAGGTAGAACAAGTTTTGTGGTGCCTTTCAGCTGCCTACCGGGGTAGTGTAAAAACTACCAAAAGAACTCATTTCTGGCACCTTCCCCGGTGGAGCTGTGCATGGGGTGTGTTTGGAACATTTTGTCACCAGCCGAGTCCAAAATTCAGCTATTCCCCATCTCAGGCCAGTAAGCAGATAGAACCGGTTTTGTGGTGCCTTTCAGCTGCCTACCGGGGTACTGTAAAAACTACCAACAGAACTCGTTTCTGGCACCTTCCCCGGTGGAGCTGTGCATGGGGTGTGTTTGGAACATTTTGCCACCAGCCGAGTCCAAAACTCAGCCGATCCCCATCTCAGCCCAGAAAGCAGGTAGAACAACTTTTGTGGTGTCTTTCTCTTGCCTACCGGGGTAGTGTAAAAACTACCAAAAGAACTCATTTCTGGCACCTTCCCCGGTGGAGTTGTGCATGGGGTGTGTTTGTAACATTCTGTCACCAGCCGAGTCCAAAATTCAGCCGTTCCCCATCTCAGCCCAGAAAGCAGGTAGAACAAGTTTTGTGGTGCCTTTCAGCTGACTACCGGGGTACTGTAAAAACTACCAACAGAACTCGTTTCTGGCACCTTCCCCGGTGGAGTTGTGCATGGGGTGTGTTTGGAACATTCTGTCACCAGCCGAGTCCAAAATTCAGCGATTCCCCATCTCAGCCCAGAAAGCAGGTAGAACCGGTTTTCTGGTGCCTTTCAGCTGCCTACCGCGGTACTGTAAAAACTACCAACAGAACTCGTTTCTGGCACCTTCCCCGGTGGAGCTGTGCATGGGGTGTGTTTGGAAAATTTTGCCACCAGCCGAGTCCAAAATTCAGTTGTTCCCCATCTCTAGCCCAGGAAGCAGATAGAGCAAGTTTTGTGGTGCCTTTCAGCTGCCTACCGGGGTAGTGTAAAAACTACCAACAGGACTCGTTTCTGGCACCTTCCCCGGTGGAGTTGTGCATGGGGTGTGTTTGGAATATTCTGTCACCAGCCGAGTCCAAAATTCAGCCGTTCCCCATCTCAGCCCAGAAGGCAGGTAGAACAAGTTTTGTGGTGCCTTTCAGCTGCCTACCGGGGTAGTGTAAAAACTACCAAAAGAACTCATTTCTGGCACCTTCCCCGGTGGAGCTGTGCATGGGGTGTGTTTGGAACATTTTGTCACCAGCCGAGTCCAAAATTCAGCTATTCCCCATCTCAGGCCAGTAAGCAGATAGAACCGGTTTTGTGGTGCCTTTCAGCTGCCTACCGGGGTACTGTAAAAACTACCAACAGAACTCGTTTCTGGCACCTTCCCCGGTGGAACTGTGCATGGGGTGTGTTTGGAACATTTTGCCACCAGCCGAGTCCAAAACTCAGCCGATCCCCATCTCAGCCCAGAAAGCAGGTAGAACAACTTTTGTGGTGTCTTTCTCTTGCCTACCGGGGTAGTGTAAAAACTACCAAAAGAACTCATTTCTGGCACCTTCCCCGGTGGAGTTGTGCATGGGGTGTGTTTGTAACATTCTGTCACCAGCCGAGTCCAAAATTCAGCCGTTCCCCATCTCAGCCCAGAAAGCAGGTAGAACAAGTTTTGTGGTGCCTTTCAGCTGCCTACCGGGGTAGTGTAAAAACTATCAACAGAACTCGTTTCTGGCACCTTCCCCGGTGGAGTTGTGCATGGGGTGTGTTTGGAACATTCTGTCACCAGCCGAGTCCAAAATTCAGCGATTCCCCATCTCAGCCCAGAAAGCAGGTAGAACCGGTTTTGTGGTGCCTTTCAGCTGCCTACCGCGGTACTGTAAAAACTACCAACAGAACTCGTTTCTGGCACCTTCCCCGGTGGAGCTGTGCATGGGGTGTGTTTGGAACATTTTGCCACCAGCCGAGTCCAAAATTCAGTTGTTCCCCATCTCTAGCCCAGGAAGCAGATAGAGCAAGTTTTGTGGTGCCTTTCAGCTGCCTACCGGGGTACTGTAAAAACTACCAACAGGACTCGTTTCTGGCACCTTCCCCGGTGGAGTTGTGCATGGGGTGTGTTTGGAACATTCTGTCACCAGCCGAGTCCAAAATTCAGCCGTTCCCCATCTCAGCCCAGAAAGCAGGTAGAACAAGTTTTGTGGTGCCTTTCAGCTGCCTACCGGGGTAGTGTAAAAACTACCAACAGGACTCGTTTCTGGCACCTTCCCCGGTGGAGTTGTGCATGGGGTGTGTTTGGAATATTCTGTCACCAGCCGAGTCCAAAATTCAGCCGTTCCCCATCTCAGCCCAGAAAGCAGGTAGAACAAGTTTTGTGGTGCCTTTCAGCTGCCTACCGGGGTAGTGTAAAAACTACCAACAGGACTTGTTTCTGGCACCTTCCCCGGTGGAGCTGTGCATGGGGTGTGTTTGGAACATTTTGCCACCAGCCGAGTCCAAAACTCAGCCGATCCCCATCTCAGCCCAGAAAGCAGGTAGAACAAGTTTTGTGGTGCCTTTCAGCTGCCTACCGGGGTACTGTAAAAACTACCAACAGAACTCGTTTCTGGCACCTTCCCCGGTGGAGTTGTGCATGGGGTGTGTTTGGAACATTCTGTCACCAGCCGAGTCCAAAATTCAGCTATTCCATATCTCAGGCCAGTAAGCAGATAGAACCGGTTTTGTTGTGCCTTTCAGCTGCCTACCGGGGTACTGTAAAAACTACCAACAGAACTCGTTTCTGGCACCTTCCCCGGTGGAGCTGTGCATGGGGTGTGTTTGGAACATTTTGCCACCAGCCGAGTCCAAAACTCAGCCGATCCCCATCTCAGCCCAGAAAGCAGGTAGAAGAAGTTTTGTGGTGCCTTTCAGCTGCCTACCGGGGTACTGTAAAAACTACCAACAGGACTCGTTTCTGGCACCTTCCCCGGTGGAGTTGTGCATGGGGTGTGTTTGGAACATTCTGTCACCAGCCGAGTCCAAAATTCAGCCGTTCCCCATCTCAGCCCAGAAAGCAGGTAGAACAAGTTTTGTGGTGCCTTTCAGCTGACTACCGGGGTACTGTAAAAACTACCAACAGAACTCGTTTCTGGCACCTTCCCCGGTGGAGCTGTGCATGGGGTGTGTTTGGAACATTTTGCCACCAGCCGAGTCCAAAACTCAGCCGATCCCCATCTCAGCCCAGAAAGCAGGTAGAACAACTTTTGTGGTGTCTTTCTCTTGCCTACCGGGGTAGTGTAAAAACTACCAAAAGAACTCATTTCTGGCACCTTCCCCGGTGGAGTTGTGCATGGGGTGTGTTTGTAACATTCTGTCACCAGCCGAGTCCAAAATTCAGCCGTTCCCCATCTCAGCCCAGAAAGCAGGTAGAACAAGTTTTGTGGTGCCTTTCAGCTGACTACCGGGGTACTGTAAAAACTACCAACAGAACTCGTTTCTGGCACCTTCCCCGGTGGAGTTGTGCATGGGGTGTGTTTGGAACATTCTGTCACCAGCCGAGTCCAAAATTCAGCGATTCCCCATCTCAGCCCAGAAAGCAGGTAGAACCGGTTTTGTGGTGCCTTTCAGCTGCCTACCGCGGTACTGTAAAAACTACCAACAGAACTCGTTTCTGGCACCTTCCCCGGTGGAGCTGTGCATGGGGTGTGTTTGGAAAATTTTGCCACCAGCCGAGTCCAAAATTCAGTTGTTCCCCATCTCTAGCCCAGGAAGCAGATAGAGCAAGTTTTGTGGTGCCTTTCAGCTGCCTACCGGGGTAGTGTAAAAACTACCAACAGGACTCGTTTCTAGCACCTTCCCCGGTGGAGTTGTGCATGGGGTGTGTTTGGAATATTCTGTCACCAGCCGAGTCCAAAATTCAGCCGTTCCCCATCTCAGCCCAGAAGGCAGGTAGAACAAGTTTTGTGGTGCCTTTCAGCTGCCTACCGGGGTAGTGTAAAAACTACCAACAGGACTTGTTTCTGGCACCTTCCCCGGTGGAGCTGTGCATGGGGTGTGTTTGGAACATTTTGCCACCAGCCGAGTCCAAAACTCAGCCGATCCCCATCTCAGCCCAGAAAGCAGGTAGAACAAGTTTTGTGGTGCCTTTCAGCTGCCTACCGGGGTACTGTAAAAACTACCAACAGAACTCGTTTCTGGCACCTTCCCCGGTGGAGCTGTGCATGGGGTGTGTTTGGAACATTTTGCCACCAGCCGAGTCCAAAACTCAGCCGATCCCCATCTCAGCCCAGAAAGCAGGTAGAACAAGTTTTGTGGTGCCTTTCAGCTGCCTACCGGGGTACTGTAAAAACTACCAACAGGACTCGTTTCTGGCACCTTCCCCGGTGGAGTTGTGCTTGGGGTGTGTTTGGAACATTCTGTCACCAGCCGAGTCCAAAATTCAGCCGTTCCCCATCTCAGCCCAGAAAGCAGGTAGAACAAGTTTTGTGGTGCCTTTCAGCTGACTACCGGGGTACTGTAGAAACTACCAACAGAACTCGTTTCTGGCACCTTCCCCGGTGGAGCTGTGCATGGGGTGTGTTTGGAACATTTTGCCACCAGCCGAGTCCAAAACTCAGCCGATCCCCATCTCAGCCCAGAAAGCAGGTAGAACAAGTTTTGTGGTGTCTTTCTCTTGCCTACCGGGGTAGTGTAAAAACTACCAACAGAACTCGTTTCTGGCACCTTCCCCGGTGGAGTTGTGCATGGGGTGTGTTTGGAACATTCTGTCACCACCCGAGTCCAAAATTCAGCCGTTCCCAATCTCAGCCCAGAAAGCAGGTAGAACTAGTTTTGTGGTGCCTTTCAGCTGCCTACCGGGGTAGTGTAAAAACTACCAACAGAACTCGTTTCTGGCACCTTCCCCGGTGGAGTTGTGCATGGGGTGTGTTTGGAACATTCTGTCACCACCCGAGTCCAAAATTCAGCTGTTCCCCATCTCAGCCCAGAAAGCAGGTAGAACAAGTTTTGTGGTGCCTTTCAGCTGACTACCGGGGTACTGTAAAAACTACCAACAGAACTCGTTTCTGGCACCTTCCCCGGTGGAGCTGTGCATGGGGTGTGTTTGGAACATTTTGCCACCAGCCGAGTCCAAAACTCAGCCGATCCCCATCTCAGCCCAGAAAGCAGGTAGAACAACTTTTGTGGTGTCTTTCTCTTGCCTACCGGGGTAGTGTAAAAACTACCAAAAGAACTCATTTCTGGCACCTTCCCCGGTGGAGTTGTGCATGGGGTGTGTTTGTAACATTCTGTCACCAGCCGAGTCCAAAATTCAGCCGTTCCCCATCTCAGCCCAGAAAGCAGGTAGAACAAGTTTTGTGGTGCCTTTCAGCTGACTACCGGGGTACTGTAAAAACTACCAACAGAACTCGTTTCTGGCACCTTCCCCGGTGGAGTTGTGCATGGGGTGTGTTTGGAACATTCTGTCACCAGCCGAGTCCAAAATTCAGCGATTCCCCATCTCAGCCCAGAAAGCAGGTAGAACCGGTTTTGTGGTGCCTTTCAGCTGCCTACCGCGGTACTGTAAAAACTACCAACAGAACTCGTTTCTGGCACCTTCCCCGGTGGAGCTGTGCATGGGGTGTGTTTGGAACATTTTGCCACCAGCCGAGTCCAAAATTCAGTTGTTCCCCATCTCTAGCCCAGGAAGCAGATAGAGCAAGTTTTGTGGTGCCTTTCAGCTGCCTACCGGGGTAGTGTAAAAACTACCAACAGGACTCGTTTCTGGCACCTTCCCCGGTGGAGTTGTGCATGGGGTGTGTTTGGAATATTCTGTCACCAGCCGAGTCCAAAATTCAGCCGTTCCCCATCTCAGCCCAGAAGGCAGGTAGAACAAGTTTTGTGGTGCCTTTCAGCTGCCTACCGGGGTAGTGTAAAAACTACCAACAGGACTTGTTTCTGGCACCTTCCCCGGTGGAGCTGTGCATGGGGTGTGTTTGGAACATTTTGCCACCAGCCGAGTCCAAAACTCAGCCGATCCCCATCTCAGCCCAGAAAGCAGGTAGAACAAGTTTTGTGGTGCCTTTCAGCTGCCTACCGGGGTACTGTAAAAACTACCAACAGGACTCGTTTCTGGCACCTTCCCCGGTGGAGTTGTGCTTGGGGTGTGTTTGGAACATTCTGTCACCAGCCGAGTCCAAAATTCAGCCGTTCCCCATCTCAGCCCAGAAAGCAGGTAGAACAAGTTTTGTGGTGCCTTTCAGCTGACTACCGGGGTACTGTAGAAACTACCAACAGAACTCGTTTCTGGCACCTTCCCCGGTGGAGCTGTGCATGGGGTGTGTTTGGAACATTTTGCCACCAGCCGAGTCCAAAACTCAGCCGATCCCCATCTCAGCCCAGAAAGCAGGTAGAACAAGTTTTGTGGTGTCTTTCTCTTGCCTACCGGGGTAGTGTAAAAACTACCAACAGAACTCGTTTCTGGCACCTTCCCCGGTGGAGTTGTGCATGGGGTGTGTTTGGAACATTCTGTCACCACCCGAGTCCAAAATTCAGCCGTTCCCAATCTCAGCCCAGAAAGCAGGTAGAACAAGTTTTGTGGTGCCTTTCAGCTGCCTACCGGGGTAGTGTAAAAACTACCAACAGAACTCGTTTCTGGCACCTTCCCCGGTGGAGTTGTGCATGGGGTGTGTTTGGAACATTCTGTCACCACCCGAGTCCAAAATTCAGCCGTTCCCCATCTCAGCCCAGAAAGCAGGTAGAACAAGTTTTGTGGTGCCTTTCAGCTGACTACCGGGGTACTGTAAAAACTACCAACAGAACTCGTTTCTGGCACCTTCCCCGGTGGAGTTGTGCATGGGGTGTGTTTGGAACATTTTGTCACCAGGCGAGTCCAAAATTCAGCGATTCCCCATCTCAGCCCAGGAAGCAGATAGAACTGGTTTTGTGGTGCCTTTCAGCTGCCTACCGGGGTACTGTAAAAACTACCAACAGAACTCGTTTCTGGCACCTTCCCCGGTGGAGTTGTGCATGGGGTGTGTTTGGAACATTCTGTCACCAGCCGAGTCCAAAATTCAGCTATTCCCCATCTCAGGCCAGTAAGCAGATAGAACCGGTTTTGTTGTGCCTTTCAGCTGTCTACCGGGGTACTGTAAAAACTACCAACAGAACTCGTTTCTGGCACCTTCCCCGGTGGAGCTGTGCATGGGGTGTGTTTGGAACATTTTGCCACCAGCCGAGTCCAAAACTCAGCCGATCCCCATCTCAGCCCAGAAAGCAGGTAGAACAAGTTTTGTGGTGTCTTTCTCTTGCCTACCAGGGTAGTGTAAAAACTACCAAAAGAACTCATTTCTGGCACCTTCCCCGGTGGAGTTGTGCATGGGGTGTGTTTGGAACATTCTGTCACCAGCCGAGTCCAAAATTCAGCCGTTCCCCATCTCAGCCCAGAAAGCAGGTAGAACAAGTTTTGTAGTGCCTTTCAGCTGACTACCGGGGTACTGTAAAAACTACCAACAGAACTCGTTTCTGGCACCTTCCCCGGTGGAGTTGTGCGTGGGGTGTGTTTGGAACATTTTGTCACCAGGCGAGTCCAAAATTCAGCGATTCCCCATCTCAGCCCAGGAAGCAGATAGAACTGGTTTTGTGGTGCCTTTCAGCTGCCTACCGGGGTACTGTAAAAACTACCAACAGGACTCGTTTCTGGCACCTTCCCCGGTGGAGCTGTGCATAGGGTGTGTTTGGAACATTTTGTCACCAGCCGAGTCCAAAATTCAGCTATTCCCCATCTCAGGCCAGTAAGCAGATAGAACCGGTTTTGTGGTGCCTTTCAGCTGCCTACCGGGGTACTGTAAAAACTACCAACAGAACTCGTTTCTGGCACCTTCCCCGGTGGAGCTGTGCATGGGGTGTGTTTGGAACATTTTGCCACCAGCCGAGTCCAAAACTCAGCCGATCCCCATCTCAGCCCAGAAAGCAGGTAGAAGAAGTTTTGTGGTGCCTTTCAGCTGCCTACCGGGGTACTGTAAAAACTACCAACAGGACTCGTTTCTGGCACCTTCCCCGGTGGAGCTGTGCATGGGGTGTGTTTGGAACATTTTGCCACCAGCCGAGTCCAAAACTCAGCCGATCCCCATCTCAGCCCAGAAAGCAGGTAGAACAATTTTTGTGGTGTCTTTCTCTTGCCTACCAGGGTAGTGTAAAAACTACCAAAAGAACTCATTTCTGGCACCTTCCCCGGTGGAGTTGTGCATGGGGTGTGTTTGGAACATTCTGTCACCACCCGAGTCCAAAATTCAGCCGTTCCCCATCTCAGCCCAGAAAGCAGGTAGAACAAGTTTTGTAGTGCCTTTCAGCTGACTACCGGGGTACTGTAAAAACTACCAACAGAACTCGTTTCTGGCACCTTCCCCGGTGGAGTTGTGCGTGGGGTGTGTTTGGAACATTTTGTCACCAGGCGAGTCCAAAATTCAGCGATTCCCCATCTCAGCCCAGGAAGCAGATAGAACTGGTTTTGTGGTGCCTTTCAGCTGCCTACCGGGGTACTGTAAAAACTACCAACAGGACTCGTTTCTGGCACCTTCCCCGGTGGAGCTGTGCATAGGGTGTGTTTGGAACATTTTGTCACCAGCCGAGTCCAAAACTCAGCCGATCCCCATCTCAGGCCAGTAAGCAGATAGAACCGGTTTTGTGGTGCCTTTCAGCTGCCTACCGGGGTACTGTAAAAACTACCAACAGAACTCGTTTCTGGCACCTTCCCCGGTGGAGCTGTGCATGGGGTGTGTTTGGAACATTTTGCCACCAGCCGAGTCCAAAACTCAGCCGATCCCCATCTCAGCCCAGAAAGCAGGTAGAAGAAGTTCTGTGGTGCCTTTCAGCTGCCTACCGGGGTACTGTAAAAACTACCAACAGGACTCGTTTCTGGCACCTTCCCCGGTGGAGCTGTGCATGGGGTGTGTTTGGAACATTTTGCCACCAGCCGAGTCCAAAACTCAGCCGATCCCCATCTCATCCCAGAAAGCAGGTAGAACAAGTTTTGTGGTGCCTTTCAGCTGCCTACCGGGGTAGTGTAAAAACTACCAACAGAACTCGTTTCTGGCACCTTCCCCGGTGGAGTTGTGCATGGGGTGTGTTTGGAACATTCTGTCACCACCCGAGTCCAAAATTCAGCCGTTCCCAATCTCAGCCCAGAAAGCAGGTAGAACAAGTTTTGTGGTGCCTTTCAGCTGCCTACCGGGGTAGTGTAAAAACTACCAAAAGAACTCATTTCTGGCACCTTCCCCGGTGGAGCTGTGCATGGGGTGTGTTTGGAACATTTTGTCACCAGCCGAGTCCAAAATTCAGCTATTCCCCATCTCAGGCCAGTAAGCAGGTAGAACCGGTTTTGTGGTGCCTTTCAGCTGCCTACCGGGGTACTGTAAAAACTATCAACAGAACTCGTTTCTGGCAGCTTCCCCGGTGGAGTTGTGCATGGGGTGTGTTTGGAACATTCTGTCACCAGCCGAGTCCAAAATTCAGCTGTTCCCCATCTCAGCCCAGAAAGCAGGTAGAACAAGTTTTGTGGTGTCTTTCTCTTGCCTACCGGGGTAGTGTAAAAACTACCAAAAGAACTCATTTCTGGCACCTTCCCCGGTGGAGTTGTGCATGGGGTGTGTTTGGAACATTCTGTCACCAGCCGAGTCCAAAATTCAGCCGTTCCCCATCTCAGCCCAGAAAGCAGGTAGAACTAGTTTTGTGGTGCCTTTCAGCTGCCTACCGCGGTACTGTAAAAACTACCAACAGGACTCGTTTCTGGCACCTTCCCCGGTGGAGTTGTGCATGGGGTGTGTTTGGAACATTTTGTCACCACCCGAGTCCAAAATTCAGCCGTTCCCCATCTCAGCCCAGGAAGCAGGTAGAACAAGTTTTGTGGTGTCTTTCTCTTGCCTACCGGGGTAGTGTAAAAACTACCAAAAGAACTCGTTTCTGGCACCTTCCCCGGTGGAGTTGTGCATGGGGTGTGTTTGGAACATTCTGTCACCAGCCGAGTCCAAAATTCAGCCGTTCCCCATCTCAGCCCAGGAAGCAGGTAGAACAAGTTTTGTGGTGCCTTTCAGCTGCCTACCGGGGTAGTGTAAAAACTACCAACAGAACTTGTTTCTGGCACCTTCCCCGGTGGAGTTGTGCATGGGGTGTGTTTGGAACATTTTGTCACCAGCCGAGTCCAAAATTCAGCTATTCCCCATCTCAGGCCAGTAAGCAGGTAGAACCGGTTTTGTGGTGCCTTTCAGCTGCCTACCGGGGTAGTGTAAAAACTACCAACAGAACTCGTTTCTGGCACCTTCCCCGGTGGAGTTGTGCATGGGGTGTGTTTGGAACATTCTGTCACCAGCCGAGTCCAAAATTCAGCCGTTCCCCATCTCAGCCCAGAAAGCAGGTAGAACAAGTTTTGTGGTGCCTTTCAGCTGCCTACCGGGGTAGTGTAAAAACTACCAACAGGACTCGTTTCTGGCACCTTCCCCGGTGGAGTTGTGCATGGGGTGTGTTTGGAACATTCTGTCACCAGCCGAGTCCAAAATTCAGCCGTTCCCCATCTCAGGCCAGTAAGCAGATAGAACCGGTTTTGTGGTGCCTTTCAGCTGCCTACCGGGGTACTGTAAAAACTATCAACAGAACTCGTTTCTGGCACCTTCCCCGGTGGAGTTGTGCATGGGGTGTGTTTGGAACATTCTGTCACCAGCCGAGTCCAAAATTCAGCCGTTCCCCATCTCAGCCCAGAAAGCAGGTAGAACAAGTTTTGTGGTGCCTTTCAGCTGCCTACCGGGGTACTGTAAAAACTACCAACAGGACTCCTTTCTCGCACCTTCCCCGGTGGAGTTGTGCATGGGGTGTGTTTGTAACATTCTGTCACCAGCCGAGTCCAAAATTCAGCCGTTCCCCATCTCAGCCCAGAAAGCAGGTAGAACAAGTTTTGTGGTGCCTTTCAGCTGCCTACCGGGGTAGTGTAAAAACTACCAACAGAACTTGTTTCTGGCACCTTCCCCGGTGGAGTTGTGCATGGGGTGTGTTTGGAACATTTTGTCACCAGCCGAGTCCAAAATTCAGCTATTCCCCATCTCAGGCCAGTAAGCAGGTAGAACCGGTTTTGTGGTGCCTTTCAGCTGCCTACCGGGGTACTGTAAAAACTATCAACAGAACTCGTTTCTGGCAGCTTCCCCGGTGGAGTTGTGCATGGGGTGTGTTTGGAACATTCTGTCACCAGCCGAGTCCAAAATTCAGCCGTTCCCCATCTCAGCCCAGAAAGCAGGTAGAACAAGTTTTGTGGTGTCTTTCTCTTGCCTACCGGGGTACTGTAAAAACTACCAAAAGAACTCATTTCTGGCACCTTCCCCGGTGGAGTTGTGCATGGGGTGTGTTTGGAACATTCTGTCACCAGCCGAGTCCAAAATTCAGCCGTTCCCCATCTCAGCCCAGAAAGCAGGTAGAACTAGTTTTGTGGTGCCTTTCAGCTGCCTACCGCGGTACTGTAAAAACTACCAACAGGACTCGTTTCTGGCACCTTCCCCGGTGGAGTTGTGCATGGGGTGTGTTTGGAACATTTTGTCACCACCCGAGTCCAAAATTCAGCCGTTCCCCATCTCAGCCCAGGAAGCAGGTAGAACAAGTTTTGTGGTGTCTTTCTCTTGCCTACCGGGGTAGTGTAAAAACTACCAAAAGAACTCATTTCTGGCACCTTCCCCGGTGGAGTTGTGCATGGGGTGTGTTTGTAACATTCTGTCACCAGCCGAGTCCAAAATTCAGCCGTTCCCCATCTCAGCCCAGGAAGCAGGTAGAACAAGTTTTGTGGTGCCTTTCAGCTGCCTACCGGGGTAGTGTAAAAACTACCAACAGGACTCGTTTCTGGCACCTTCCCCGGTGGAGTTGTGCATGGGGTGTGTTTGGAACATTTTGTCACCAGCCGAGTCCAAAATTCAGCTATTCCCCATCTCAGGCCAGTAAGCAGGTAGAACCGGTTTTGTGGTGCCTTTCAGCTGCCTACCGGGGTACTGTAAAAACTATCAACAGAACTCGTTTCTGGCAGCTTCCCCGGTGGAGTTGTGCATGGGGTGTGTTTGGAACATTCTGTCACCAGCCGAGTCCAAAATTCAGCCGTTCCCCATCTCAGCCCAGAAAGCAGGTAGAACAAGTTTTGTGGTGTCTTTCTCTTGCCTACCGGGGTAGTGTAAAAACTACCAAAAGAACTCATTTCTGGCACCTTCCCCGGTGGAGTTGTGCATGGGGTGTGTTTGGAACATTCTGTCACCAGCCGAGTCCAAAATTCAGCCGTTCCCCATCTCAGCCCAGAAAGCAGGTAGAACTAGTTTTGTGGTGCCTTTCAGCTGCCTACCGCGGTACTGTAAAAACTACCAACAGGACTCGTTTCTGGCACCTTCCCCGGTGGAGTTGTGCATGGGGTGTGTTTGGAACATTTTGTCACCACCCGAGTCCAAAATTCAGCCGTTCCCCATCTCAGCCCAGGAAGCAGGTAGAACAAGTTTTGTGGTGTCTTTCTCTTGCCTACCGGGGTAGTGTAAAAACTACCAAAAGAACTCATTTCTGGCACCTTCCCCGGTGGAGTTGTGCATGGGGTGTGTTTGTAACATTCTGTCACCAGCCGAGTCCAAAATTCAGCCGTTCCCCATCTCAGCCCAGGAAGCAGGTAGAACAAGTTTTGTGGTGCCTTTCAGCTGCCTACCGGGGTAGTGTAAAAACTACCAACAGAACTTGTTTCTGGCACCTTCCCCGGTGGAGTTGTGTGTGGGGTGTGTTTGGAACATTCTGTCACCAGCCGAGTCCAAAATTCAGCCGTTCCCCATCTCAGGCCAGTAAGCAGGTAGAACAAGTTTTGTGGTGCCTTTCAGCTGCCTACCGGGGTACTGTAAAAACTATCAACAGAACTCGTTTCTGGCACCTTCCCCGGTGGAGTTGTGCATGGGGTGTGTTTGGAACATTCTGTCACCAGCCGAGTCCAAAATTCAGCCGTTCCCCATCTCAGCCCAGAAAGCAGGTAGAACAAGTTTTGTGGTGCCTTTCAGCTGCCTACCGGGGTACTGTAAAAACTACCAACAGGACTCCTTTCTCGCACCTTCCCCGGTGGAGTTGTGCATGGGGTGTGTTTGTAACATTCTGTCACCAGCCGAGTCCAAAATTCAGCCGTTCCCCATCTCAGCCCAGAAAGCAGGTAGAACAAGTTTTGTGGTGCCTTTCAGCTGCCTACCGGGGTAGTGTAAAAACTACCAACAGAACTTGTTTCTGGCACCTTCCCCGGTGGAGTTGTGCATGGGGTGTGTTTGGAACATTTTGTCACCAGCCGAGTCCAAAATTCAGCTATTCCCCATCTCAGGCCAGTAAGCAGGTAGAACCGGTTTTGTGGTGCCTTTCAGCTGCCTACCGGGGTAGTGTAAAAACTACCAACAGAACTCGTTTCTGGCACCTTCCCCGGTGGAACTGTGCATGGGGTGTGTTTGGAACATTTTGCCACCAGCCGAGTCCAAAACTCAGCCGATCCCCATCTCAGCCCAGAAAGCAGGTAGAACAAGTTTTGTGGTGCCTTTCAGCTGCCTACCGGGGTACTGTAAAAACTACCAACAGGACTCCTTTCTCGCACCTTCCCCGGTGGAGTTGTGCATGGGGTGTGTTTGGAACATTCTGTCACCACCCGAGTCCAAAATTCAGCCGTTCCCCATCTCAGCCCAGAAAGCAGGTAGAACAAGTTTTGTGGTGCCTTTCAGCTGCCTACCGGGGTAGTGTAAAAACTACCAACAGGACTCGTTTCTGGCACCTTCCCCGGTGGAGCTGTTCATGGGGTGTGTTTGGAACATTTTGTCACCAGCCGAGTCCAAAATTAAGCTGTTCCCCATCTCAGCCCAGGAAGCAGATAGAACAAGTTTTGTGGTGCCTTTCAGCTGCCTACCGGGGTAGTGTAAAAACTACCAACAGGACTCGTTTCTGGCACCTTCCCCGGTGGAGCTGTGCATGGGGTGTGTTTGGAACATTTTGCCACCAGCCGAGTCCAAAACTCAGCCGATCCCCATCTCATCCCAGAAAGCAGGTAGAACAAGTTTTGTGGTGCCTTTCAGCTGACTACCGGGGTACTGTAAAAACTACCAACAGAACTCGTTTCTGGCACCTTCCCCGGTGGAGTTGTGCATGGGGTGTGTTTGGAACATTCTGTCACCACCCGAGTCCAAAATTCAGCCGTTCCCAATCTCAGCCCAGAAAGCAGGTAGAACAAGTTTTGTGGTGCCTTTCAGCTGCCTACCGGGGTAGTGTAAAAACTACCAACAGAACTCGTTTCTGGCACCTTCCCCGGTGGAGTTGTGCATGGGGTGTGTTTGGAACATTCTGTCACCACCCGAGTCCAAAATTCAGCCGTTCCCCATCTCAGCCCAGAAAGCAGGTAGAACAAGTTTTGTGGTGCCTTTCAGCTGACTACCGGGGTACTGTAAAAACTACCAACAGAACTCGTTTCTGGCACCTTCCCCGGTGGAGTTGTGCATGGGGTGTGTTTGGAACATTTTGTCACCAGGCGAGTCCAAAATTCAGCGATTCCCCATCTCAGCCCAGGAAGCAGATAGAACTGGTTTTGTGGTGCCTTTCAGCTGCCTACCGGGGTACTGTAAAAACTACCAACAGAACTCGTTTCTGGCACCTTCCCCGGTGGAGCTGTGCATGGGGTGTGTTTGGAACATTCTGTCACCAGCCGAGTCCAAAATTCAGCTATTCCCCATCTCAGGCCAGTAAGCAGATAGAACCGGTTTTGTGGTGCCTTTCAGCTGTCTACCGGGGTACTGTAAAAACTACCAACAGAACTCGTTTCTGGCACCTTCCCCGGTGGAGCTGTGCATGGGGTGTGTTTGGAACATTTTGCCACCAGGCGAGTCCAAAACTCAGCCGATCCCCATCTCAGCCCAGAAAGCAGGTAGAACAAGTTTTGTGGTGTCTTTCTCTTGCCTACTAGGGTAGTGTAAAAACTACCAAAAGAACTCATTTCTGGCACCTTCCCCGGTGGAGTTGTGCATGGGGTGTGTTTGGAACATTCTGTCACCACCCGAGTCCAAAATTCAGCCGTTCCCCATCTCAGCCCAGAAAGCAGGTAGAACAAGTTTTGTAGTGCCTTTCAGCTGACTACCGGGGTACTGTAAAAACTACCAACAGAACTCGTTTCTGGCACCTTCCCCGGTGGAGTTGTGCGTGGGGTGTGTTTGGAACATTTTGTCACCAGGCGAGTCCAAAATTCAGCGATTCCCCATCTCAGCCCAGGAAGCAGATAGAACTGGTTTTGTGTTGCCTTTCAGCTGCCTACCGGGGTACTGTAAAAACTACCAACAGGACTCGTTTCTGGCACCTTCCCCGGTGGAGTTGTGCATGGGGTGTGTTTGGAACATTTTGTCACCAGCCGAGTCCAAAATTCAGCTATTCCCCATCTCAGGCCAGTAAGCAGATAGAACCGGTTTTGTGGTGCCTTTCAGCTGCCTACCGGGGTAGTGTAAAAACTACCAACAGAACTCGTTTCTGGCACCTTCCCCGGTGGAGCTGTGCATGGGGTGTGTTTGGAACATTTTGTCACCAGCCGAGTCCAAAATTCAGCTATTCCCCATCTCAGGCCAGTAAGCAGATAGAACCGGTTTTGTGGTGCCTTTCAGCTGCCTACCGGGGTACTGTAAAAACTACCAACAGAACTCGTTTCTGGCACCTTCCCCGGTGGAGCTGTGCATGGGGTGTGTTTGGAACATTCTGTCACCAGCCGAGTCCAAAATTCAGCCGTTCCCCATCTCAGCCCAGAAGGCAGGTAGAACAAGTTTTGTGGTGCCTTTCAGCTGCCTACCGGGGTACTGTAAAAAATACCAACAGAACTCGTTTCTGGCACCTTCCCCGGTGGAGTTGTGCATGGGGTGTGTTTGGAACATTTTGTCACCAGCCGAGACCAAAATTCAGCTATTCCCCATCTCAGCCCAGAAAGCAGATATAACCGGATTTGTGGTGCCTTTCAGCTGCCTACCGGGGTACTGTAAAAACTACCAACAGAACTCGTTTCTGGCACCTTCCCCGGTGGAGATGTGCATGGGGTGTGTTTGGAACATTTTGCCACCAGCCGAGTCCAAAACTCAGCCGATCCCCATCTCAGCCCAGAAAGCAGGTAGAACAAGTTTTGTGGTGTCTTTCTCTTGCCTACCAGGGTAGTGTAAAAACTACCAAAAGAACTCATTTCTGGCACCTTCCCCGGTGGAGTTGTGCATGGGGTGTGTTTGGAACATTCTGTCACCAGCCGAGTCCAAAATTCAGCCGTTCCCCATCTCAGCCCAGGAAGCAGGTAGAACATGTTTTGTGGTGCCTTTCAGCTGACTACCGGGGTACTGTAAAAACTACCAACAGAACTCGTTTCTGGCACCTTCCCCGGTGGAGTTGTGCATGGGGTGTGTTTGGAACATTTTGCCACCAGCTGAGTCCAAAACTCAGCCGATCCCCATCTCAGCCCAGAAAGCAGGTAGAACAAGTTTTGTGGTGTCTTTCTCTTGCCTACCAGGGTAGTGTAAAAACTACCAAAAGAACTCATTTCTGGCACCTTCCCCGGTGGAGTTGTGCATGGGGTGTGTTTGGAACATTCTGTCACCAGCCGAGTCCAAAATTCAGCCGTTCCCCATCTCAGCCCAGGAAGCAGGTAGAACATGTTTTGTGGTGCCTTTCAGCTGACTACCGGGGTACTGTAAAAACTACCAACAGAACTCATTTCTGGCACCTTCCCCGGTGGAGTTGTGCGTGGGGTGTGTTTGGAACATTTTGTCACCAGGCGAGTCCAAAATTCAGCGATTCCCCATCTCAGCCCAGGAAGCAGATAGAACTGGTTTTGTGGTGCCTTTCAGCTGCCTACCGGGGTAGTGTAAAAACTACCAACAGGACTCGTTTCTGGCACCTTCCCCGGTGGAGTTGTGCATGGGGTGTGTTTGGAACATTCTGTCACCAGCCGAGTCCAAAACTCAGCCGTTCCCCATCTCAGCCCAGAAAGCAGGTAGAACAAGTTTTGTGGTGCCTTTCAGCTGCCTACCGGGGTACTGTAAAAAATACCTACAGAACTCGTTTCTGGCACCTTCCCCGGTGGAGTTGTGCATGGGGTGTGTTTGGAACATTTTGTCACCAGCCGAGTCCAAAATTCAGCTATTCCCCATCTCAGGCCAGTAAGCAGATAGAACCGGTTTTGTTGTGCCTTTCAGCTGCCTACCGGGGTACTGTAAAAACTACCAACAGAACTCGTTTCTGGCACCTTCCCCGGTTGAGCTGTGCATGGGGTGTGTTTGGAACATTTTGCCACCAGCCGAGTCCAAAACTCAGCCGATCCCCATCTCAGCCCAGAAAGCAGGTAGAACAAGTTTTGTGGTGTCTTTCTCTTGCCTACCGGGGTAGTGTAAAAACTACCAAAAGAACTCATTTCTGGCACCTTCCCCGGTGGAGTTGTGCATGGGGTGTGTTTGGAACATTCTGTCACCACCCGAGTCCAAAATTCAGCCGTTCCCCACCTCAGCCCAGGAAGCAGGTAGAACATGTTTTGTGGTGCCTTTCAGCTGACTACCGGGGTACTGTAAAAACTACCAACAGAACTCGTTTCTGGCACCTTCCCCGGTGGAGTTGTGCGTGGGGTGTGTTTGTAACATTTTGTCACCAGGCGAGTCCAAAATTCAGCTGTTCCCCATCTCAGGCCAGGAAGCAGATAGAACCGGTTTTGTGGTGCCTTTCAGCTGCCTACCGGGGTACTGTAAAAACTACCAACAGAACTCGTTTCTGGCACCTTCCCCGGTGGAGCTGTGCATGGGGTGTGTTTGGAACATTTTGCCACCAGCCGAGTCCAAAACTCAGCCGATCCCCATCTCAGCCCAGAAAGCAGGTAGAACAAGTTTTGTGGTGCCTTTCAGCTGCCTACCGGGGTACTGTAAAAACTACCAACAGGACTCGTTTCTGGCACCTTCCCCGGTGGAGTTGTGCTTGGGGTGTGTTTGGAACATTCTGTCACCAGCCGAGTCCAAAATTCAGCCGTTCCCCATCTCAGCCCAGGAAGCAGGTAGAACATGTTTTGTGGTGCCTTTCAGCTGACTACCGGGGTACTGTAAAAACTACCAACAGAACTCATTTCTGGCACCTTCCCCGGTGGAGTTGTGCATGGGGTGTGTTTGGAACATTTTGTCACCAGGCGAGTCCAAAATTCAGCGATTCCCCATCTCAGCCCAGGAAGCAGATAGAACTGGTTTTGTGGTGCCTTTCAGCTGCCTACCGGGGTAGTGTAAAAACTACCAACAGGACTCGTTTCTGGCACCTTCCCCGGTGGAGTTGTGCATGGGGTGTGTTTGGAACATTCTGTCACCAGCCGAGTCCAAAACTCAGCCGTTCCCCATCTCAGCCCAGAAAGCAGGTAGAACAAGTTTTGTGGTGCCTTTCAGCTGCCTACCGGGGTACTGTAAAAAATACCTACAGAACTCGTTTCTGGCACCTTCCCCGGTGGAGTTGTGCATGGGGTGTGTTTGGAACATTCTGTCACCAGCCGAGTCCAAAATTCAGCTATTCCCCATCTCAGGCCAGTAAGCAGATAGAACCGGTTTTGTTGTGCCTTTCAGCTGCCTACCGGGGTACTGTAAAAACTACCAACAGAACTCGTTTCTGGCACCTTCCCCGGTTGAGCTGTGCATGGGGTGTGTTTGGAACATTTTGCCACCAGCCGAGTCCAAAACTCAGCCGATCCCCATCTCAGCCCAGAAAGCAGGTAGAACAAGTTTTGTGGTGTCTTTCTCTTGCCTACCAGGGTAGTGTAAAAACTACCAAAAGAACTCATTTCTGGCACCTTCCCCGGTGGAGTTGTGCATGGGGTGTGTTTGGAACATTCTGTCACCACCCGAGTCCAAAATTCAGCCGTTCCCCACCTCAGCCCAGGAAGCAGGTAGAACATGTTTTGTGGTGCCTTTCAGCTGACTACCGGGGTACTGTAAAAACTACCAACAGAACTCGTTTCTGGCACCTTCCCCGGTGGAGTTGTGCGTGGGGTGTGTTTGGAACATTTTGTCACCAGGCGAGTCCAAAATTCAGCTGTTCCCCATCTCAGGCCAGGAAGCAGATAGAACCGGTTTTGTGGTGCCTTTCAGCTGCCTACCGGGGTACTGTAAAAACTACCAACAGAACTCGTTTCTGGCACCTTCCCCGGTGGAGCTGTGCATGGGGTGTGTTTGGAACATTTTGCCACCAGCCGAGTCCAAAACTCAGCCGATCCCCATCTCAGCCCAGAAAGCAGGTAGAACAAGTTTTGTGGTGCCTTTCAGCTGCCTACCGGGGTACTGTAAAAACTACCAACAGGACTCGTTTCTGGCACCTTCCCCGGTGGAGTTGTGCTTGGGGTGTGTTTGGAACATTCTGTCACCAGCCGAGTCCAAAATTCAGCCGTTCCCCATCTCAGCCCAGAAGGCAGGTAGAACAAGTTTTGTGGTGCCTTTCAGCTGCCTACCGGGGTAGTGTAAAAACTACCAACAGGACTCGTTTCTGGCACCTTCCCCGGTGGAGTTGTGCATGGGGTGTGTTTGGAACATTTTGTCACCAGCCGAGACCAAAATTCAGCTATTCCCCATCTCAGCCCAGAAAGCAGGTAGAACAAGTTTTGTGGTGCCTTTCAGCTGCCTACCGGGGTACTGTAAAAACTACCAACAGAACTCGTTTCTGGCACCTTCCCCGGTGGAGTTGTGCATGGGGTGTGTTTGGAACATTCTGTCACAAGCCGAGTCCAAAACTCAGCCGATCCCCATCTCAGCCCAGAAAGCAGGTAGAACAAGTTTTGTGGTGTCTTTCTCTTGCCTACCGGGGTAGTGTAAAAACTACCAAAAGAACTCATTTCTGGCACCTTCCCCGGTGGAGTTGTGCATGGGGTGTGTTTGGAACATTCTGTCACCAGCCGAGTCCAAAATTCAGCCGTTCCCCATCTCAGCCCAGAAAGCAGGTAGAACAAGTTTTGTGGTGCCTTTCAGCTGCCTACCGGGGTACTGTAAAAACTACCAACAGAACTCGTTTCTGGCACCTTCCCCGGTGGAGTTGTGTGTGGGGTGTGTTTGGAACATTTTGTCACCACCCGAGTCCAAAATTCAGCGATTCCCCATCTCAGCCCAGAAAGCAGGTAGAACTGGTTTTGTGGTGCCTTTCAGCTGCCTACCGGGGTACTGTAAAAACTACCAACAGGACTCGTTTCTGGCACCTTCCCCGGTGGAGCTGTGCATGGGGTGTGTTTGGAACATTTTGTCACCAGCCGAGTCCAAAATTCAGCTATTCCCCATCTCAGGCCAGTAAGCAGATAGAACCGGTTTTGTGGTGCCTTTCAGCTGCCTACCGCGGTACTGTAAAAACTACCAACAGAACTCGTTTCTGGCACCTTCCCCGGTGGAGTTGTGCATGGGGTGTGTTTGGAACATTCTGTCACCAGCCGAGTCCAAAATTCAGCCGTTCCCCATCTCAGCCCAGAAAGCAGGTAGAACAAGTTTTGTGGTGCCTTTCAGCTGCCTACCGGGGTACTGTAAAAACTACCAACAGGACTCGTTTCTGGCACCTTCCCCGGTGGAGTTGTGCATGGGGTGTGTTTGGAATATTCTGTCACCAGCCGAGTCCAAAATTCAGCCGTTCCCCATCTCAGCCCAGAAGGCAGGTAGAACAAGTTTTGTGGTGCCTTTCAGCTGCCTACCGGGGTAGTGTAAAAACTACCAACAGAACTCGTTTCTGGCACCTTCCCCGGTGGAGTTGTGCATGGGGTGTGTTTGGAACATTCTGTCACAAGCCGAGTCCAAAACTCAGCCGATCCCCATCTCAGCCCAGAAAGCAGGTACAACAAGTTTTGTGGTGCCTTTCTCTTGCCTACCGGGGTAGTGTAAAAACTACCAAAAGAACTCATTTCTGGCACCTTCCCCGGTGGAGCTGTGCATGGGGTGTGTTTGGAACATTTTGTCACCAGCCGAGTCCAAAATTCAGCTATTCCCCATCTCAGGCCAGTAAGCAGATAGAACCGGTTTTGTGGTGCCTTTCAGCTGCCTACCGGGGTACTGTAAAAACTACCAACAGAACTCGTTTCTGGCACCTTCCCCGGTGGAACTGTGCATGGGGTGTGTTTGGAACATTTTGCCACCAGCCGAGTCCAAAACTCAGCCGATCCCCATCTCAGCCCAGAAAGCAGGTAGAACAACTTTTGTGGTGTCTTTCTCTTGCCTACCGGGGTAGTGTAAAAACTACCAAAAGAACTCATTTCTGGCACCTTCCCCGGTGGAGTTGTGCATGGGGTGTGTTTGTAACATTCTGTCACCAGCCGAGTCCAAAATTCAGCGATTCCCCATCTCAGCCCAGAAAGCAGGTAGAACCGGTTTTGTGGTGCCTTTCAGCTGCCTACCGCGGTACTGTAAAAACTACCAACAGAACTCGTTTCTGGCACCTTCCCCGGTGGAGCTGTGCATGGGGTGTGTTTGGAAAATTTTGCCACCAGCCGAGTCCAAAATTCAGTTGTTCCCCATCTCTAGCCCAGGAAGCAGATAGAGCAAGTTTTGTGGTGCCTTTCAGCTGCCTACCGGGGTACTGTAAAAACTACCAACAGGACTCGTTTCTGGCACCTTCCCCGGTGGAGTTGTGCATGGGGTGTGTTTGGAACATTCTGTCACCAGCCGAGTCCAAAATTCAGCCGTTCCCCATCTCAGCCCAGAAAGCAGGTAGAACAAGTTTTGTGGTGCCTTTCAGCTGCCTACCGGGGTAGTGTAAAAACTACCAACAGGACTCGTTTCTGGCACCTTCCCCGGTGGAGTTGTGCATGGGGTGTGTTTGGAATATTCTGTCACCAGCCGAGTCCAAAATTCAGCCGTTCCCCATCTCAGCCCAGAAAGCAGGTAGAACAAGTTTTGTGGTGCCTTTCAGCTGCCTACCGGGGTAGTGTAAAAACTACCAACAGGACTTGTTTCTGGCACCTTCCCCGGTGGAGCTGTGCATGGGGTGTGTTTGGAACATTTTGCCACCAGCCGAGTCCAAAACTCAGCTATTCCATATCTCAGGCCAGTAAGCAGATAGAACCGGTTTTGTTGTGCCTTTCAGCTGCCTACCGGGGTACTGTAAAAACTACCAACAGAACTCGTTTCTGGCACCTTCCCCGGTGGAGCTGTGCATGGGGTGTGTTTGGAACATTTTGCCACCAGCCGAGTCCAAAACTCAGCCGATCCCCATCTCAGCCCAGAAAGCAGGTAGAAGAAGTTTTGTGGTGCCTTTCAGCTGCCTACCGGGGTACTGTAAAAACTACCAACAGGACTCGTTTCTGGCACCTTCCCCGGTGGAGTTGTGCATGGGGTGTGTTTGGAACATTCTGTCACCAGCCGAGTCCAAAATTCAGCCGTTCCCCATCTCAGCCCAGAAAGCAGGTAGAACAAGTTTTGTGGTGCCTTTCAGCTGACTACCGGGGTACTGTAAAAACTACCAACAGAACTCGTTTCTGGCACCTTCCCCGGTGGAGCTGTGCATGGGGTGTGTTTGGAACATTTTGCCACCAGCCGAGTCCAAAACTCAGCCGATCCCCATCTCAGCCCAGAAAGCAGGTAGAACAACTTTTGTGGTGTCTTTCTCTTGCCTACCGGGGTAGTGTAAAAACTACCAAAAGAACTCATTTCTGGCACCTTCCCCGGTGGAGTTGTGCATGGGGTGTGTTTGTAACATTCTGTCACCAGCCGAGTCCAAAATTCAGCCGTTCCCCATCTCAGCCCAGAAAGCAGGTAGAACAAGTTTTGTGGTGCCTTTCAGCTGACTACCGGGGTACTGTAAAAACTACCAACAGAACTCGTTTCTGGCACCTTCCCCGGTGGAGTTGTGCATGGGGTGTGTTTGGAACATTCTGTCACCAGCCGAGTCCAAAATTCAGCGATTCCCCATCTCAGCCCAGAAAGCAGGTAGAACCGGTTTTGTGGTGCCTTTCAGCTGCCTACCGCGGTACTGTAAAAACTACCAACAGAACTCGTTTCTGGCACCTTCCCCGGTGGAGCTGTGCATGGGGTGTGTTTGGAATATTCTGTCACCAGCCGAGTCCAAAATTCAGCCGTTCCCCATCTCAGCCCAGAAGGCAGGTAGAACAAGTTTTGTGGTGCCTTTCAGCTGCCTACCGGGGTAGTGTAAAAACTACCAACAGGACTTGTTTCTGGCACCTTCCCCGGTGGAGCTGTGCATGGGGTGTGTTTGGAACATTTTGCCACCAGCCGAGTCCAAAACTCAGCCGATCCCCATCTCAGCCCAGAAAGCAGGTAGAACAAGTTTTGTGGTGCCTTTCAGCTGACTACCGGGGTACTGTAAAAACTACCAACAGAACTCGTTTCTGGCACCTTCCCCGGTGGAGCTGTGCATGGGGTGTGTTTGGAACATTTTGCCACCAGCCGAGTCCAAAACTCAGCCGATCCCCATCTCAGCCCAGAAAGCAGTTAGAACAAGTTTTGTGGTGCCTTTCAGCTGCCTACCGGGGTACTGTAAAAACTACCAACAGGACTCGTTTCTGGCACCTTCCCCGGTGGAGTTGTGCTTGGGGTGTGTTTGGAACATTCTGTCACCAGCCGAGTCCAAAATTCAGCCGTTCCCCATCTCAGCCCAGAAAGCAGGTAGAACAAGTTTTGTGGTGCCTTTCAGCTGACTACCGGGGTACTGTAGAAACTACCAACAGAACTCGTTTCTGGCACCTTCCCCGGTGGAGCTGTGCATGGGGTGTGTTTGGAACATTTTGCCACCAGCCGAGTCCAAAACTCAGCCGATCCCCATCTCAGCCCAGAAAGCAGGTAGAACAAGTTTTGTGGTGTCTTTCTCTTGCCTACCGGGGTAGTGTAAAAACTACCAACAGAACTCGTTTCTGGCACCTTCCCCGGTGGAGTTGTGCATGGGGTGTGTTTGGAACATTCTGTCACCACCCGAGTCCAAAATTCAGCCGTTCCCAATCTCAGCCCAGAAAGCAGGTAGAACAAGTTTTGTGGTGCCTTTCAGCTGCCTACCGGGGTAGTGTAAAAACTACCAACAGAACTCGTTTCTGGCACCTTCCCCGGTGGAGTTGTGCATGGGGTGTGTTTGGAACATTCTGTCACCAGCCGAGTCCAAAATTCAGCCGTTCCCCATCTCAGCCCAGAAAGCAGGTAGAACAAGTTTTGTGGTGCCTTTCAGCTGACTACCGGGGTACTGTAAAAACTACCAACAGAACTCGTTTCTGGCACCTTCCCCGGTGGAGCTGTGCATGGGGTGTGTTTGGAACATTTTGCCACCAGCCGAGTCCAAAACTCAGCCGATCCCCATCTCAGCCCAGAAAGCAGGTAGAACAACTTTTGTGGTGTCTTTCTCTTGCCTACCGGGGTAGTGTAAAAACTACCAAAAGAACTCATTTCTGGCACCTTCCCCGGTGGAGTTGTGCATGGGGTGTGTTTGTAACATTCTGTCACCAGCCGAGTCCAAAATTCAGCCGTTCCCCATCTCAGCCCAGAAAGCAGGTAGAACAAGTTTTGTGGTGCCTTTCAGCTGACTACCGGGGTACTGTAAAAACTACCAACAGAACTCGTTTCTGGCACCTTCCCCGGTGGAGTTGTGCATGGGGTGTGTTTGGAACATTCTGTCACCAGCCGAGTCCAAAATTCAGCGATTCCCCATCTCAGCCCAGAAAGCAGGTAGAACCGGTTTTGTGGTGCCTTTCAGCTGCCTACCGCGGTACTGTAAAAACTACCAACAGAACTCGTTTCTGGCACCTTCCCCGGTGGAGCTGTGCATGGGGTGTGTTTGGAAAATTTTGCCACCAGCCGAGTCCAAAATTCAGTTGTTCCCCATCTCTAGCCCAGGAAGCAGATAGAGCAAGTTTTGTGGTGCCTTTCAGCTGCCTACCGGGGTAGTGTAAAAACTACCAACAGGACTCGTTTCTGGCACCTTCCCCGGTGGAGTTGTGCATGGGGTGTGTTTGGAATATTCTGTCACCAGCCGAGTCCAAAATTCAGCCGTTCCCCATCTCAGCCCAGAAGGCAGGTAGAACAAGTTTTGTGGTGCCTTTCAGCTGCCTACCGGGGTAGTGTAAAAACTACCAACAGGACTTGTTTCTGGCACCTTCCCCGGTGGAGCTGTGCATGGGGTGTGTTTGGAACATTTTGCCACCAGCCGAGTCCAAAACTCAGCCGATCCCCATCTCAGCCCAGAAAGCAGGTAGAACAAGTTTTGTGGTGCCTTTCAGCTGACTACCGGGGTACTGTAAAAACTACCAACAGAACTCGTTTCTGGCACCTTCCCCGGTGGAGCTGTGCATGGGGTGTGTTTGGAACATTTTGCCACCAGCCGAGTCCAAAACTCAGCCGATCCCCATCTCAGCCCAGAAAGCAGGTAGAACAAGTTTTGTGGTGCCTTTCAGCTGCCTACCGGGGTACTGTAAAAACTACCAACAGGACTCGTTTCTGGCACCTTCCCCGGTGGAGTTGTGCTTGGGGTGTGTTTGGAACATTCTGTCACCAGCCGAGTCCAAAATTCAGCCGTTCCCCATCTCAGCCCAGAAAGCAGGTAGAACAAGTTTTGTGGTGCCTTTCAGCTGACTACCGGGGTACTGTAGAAACTACCAACAGAACTCGTTTCTGGCACCTTCCCCGGTGGAGCTGTGCATGGGGTGTGTTTGGAACATTCTGTCACCAGCCGAGTCCAAAACTCAGCCGATCCCCATCTCAGCCCAGAAAGCAGGTAGAACAAGTTTTGTGGTGTCTTTCTCTTGCCTACCGGGGTAGTGTAAAAACTACCAACAGAACTCGTTTCTGGCACCTTCCCCGGTGGAGTTGTGCATGGGGTGTGTTTGGAACATTCTGTCACCACCCGAGTCCAAAATTCAGCCGTTCCCAATCTCAGCCCAGAAAGCAGGTAGAACAAGTTTTGTGGTGCCTTTCAGCTGCCTACCGGGGTAGTGTAAAAACTACCAACAGAACTCGTTTCTGGCACCTTCCCCGGTGGAGTTGTGCATGGGGTGTGTTTGGAACATTCTGTCACCAGCCGAGTCCAAAATTCAGCCGTTCCCCATCTCAGCCCAGAAAGCAGGTAGAACAAGTTTTGTGGTGCCTTTCAGCTGACTACCGGGGTACTGTAAAAACTACCAACAGAACTCGTTTCTGGCACCTTCCCCGGTGGAGTTGTGCATGGGGTGTGTTTGGAACATTTTGTCACCAGGCGAGTCCAAAATTCAGCGATTCCCCATCTCAGCCCAGGAAGCAGATAGAACTGGTTTTGTGGTGCCTTTCAGCTGCCTACCGGGGTACTGTAAAAACTACCAACAGAACTCGTTTCTGGCACCTTCCCCGGTGGAGTTGTGCATGGGGTGTGTTTGGAACATTCTGTCACCAGCCGAGTCCAAAATTCAGCTATTCCCCATCTCAGGCCAGTAAGCAGATAGAACCGGTTTTGTTGTGCCTTTCAGCTGTCTACCGGGGTACTGTAAAAACTACCAACAGAACTCGTTTCTGGCACCTTCCCCGGTGGAGCTGTGCATGGGGTGTGTTTGGAACATTTTGCCACCAGCCGAGTCCAAAACTCAGCCGATCCCCATCTCAGCCCAGAAAGCAGGTAGAACAAGTTTTGTGGTGCCTTTCAGCTGCCTACCGGGGTACTGTAAAAACTACCAACAGGACTCGTTTCTGGCACCTTCCCCGGTGGAGTTGTGCTTGGGGTGTGTTTGGAACATTCTGTCACCAGCCGAGTCCAAAATTCAGCTATTCCATATCTCAGGCCAGTAAGCAGATAGAACCGGTTTTGTTGTGCCTTTCAGCTGCCTACCGGGGTACTGTAAAAACTACCAACAGAACTCGTTTCTGGCACCTTCCCCGGTGGAGCTGTGCATGGGGTGTGTTTGGAACATTTTGCCACCAGCCGAGTCCAAAACTCAGCCGATCCCCATCTCAGCCCAGAAAGCAGGTAGAAGAAGTTTTGTGGTGCCTTTCAGCTGCCTACCGGGGTACTGTAAAAACTACCAACAGGACTCGTTTCTGGCACCTTCCCCGGTGGAGTTGTGCATGGGGTGTGTTTGGAACATTCTGTCACCAGCCGAGTCCAAAATTCAGCCGTTCCCAATCTCAGCCCAGAAAGCAGGTAGAACAAGTTTTGTGGTGCCTTTCAGCTGACTACCGGGGTACTGTAAAAACTACCAACAGAACTCGTTTCTGGCACCTTCCCCGGTGGAGCTGTGCATGGGGTGTGTTTGGAACATTTTGCCACCAGCCGAGTCCAAAACTCAGCCGATCCCCATCTCAGCCCAGAAAGCAGGTAGAACAAGTTTTGTGGTGCCTTTCAGCTGCCTACCGGGGTACTGTAAAAACTACCAACAGGACTCGTTTCTGGCACCTTCCCCGGTGGAGTTGTGCTTGGGGTGTGTTTGGAACATTCTGTCACCAGCCGAGTCCAAAATTCAGCCGTTCCCCATCTCAGCCCAGAAAGCAGGTAGAACAAGTTTTGTGGTGCCTTTCAGCTGACTACCGGGGTACTGTAGAAACTACCAACAGAACTCGTTTCTGGCACCTTCCCCGGTGGAGCTGTGCATGGGGTGTGTTTGGAACATTTTGCCACCAGCCGAGTCCAAAACTCAGCCGATCCCCATCTCAGCCCAGAAAGCAGGTAGAACAAGTTTTGTGGTGTCTTTCTCTTGCCTACCGGGGTAGTGTAAAAACTACCAACAGAACTCGTTTCTGGCACCTTCCCCGGTGGAGTTGTGCATGGGGTGTGTTTGGAACATTCTGTCACCACCCGAGTCCAAAATTCAGCCGTTCCCAATCTCAGCCCAGAAAGCAGGTAGAACAAGTTTTGTGGTGCCTTTCAGCTGCCTACCGGGGTAGTGTAAAAACTACCAACAGAACTCGTTTCTGGCACCTTCCCCGGTGGAGTTGTGCATGGGGTGTGTTTGGAACATTCTGTCACCAGCCGAGTCCAAAATTCAGCCGTTCCCCATCTCAGCCCAGAAAGCAGGTAGAACAAGTTTTGTGGTGCCTTTCAGCTGACTACCGGGGTACTGTAAAAACTACCAACAGAACTCGTTTCTGGCACCTTCCCCGGTGGAGTTGTGCATGGGGTGTGTTTGGAACATTTTGTCACCAGGCGAGTCCAAAATTCAGCGATTCCCCATCTCAGCCCAGGAAGCAGATAGAACTGGTTTTGTGGTGCCTTTCAGCTGCCTACCGGGGTACTGTAAAAACTACCAACAGAACTCGTTTCTGGCACCTTCCCCGGTGGAGTTGTGCATGGGGTGTGTTTGGAACATTCTGTCACCAGCCGAGTCCAAAATTCAGCTATTCCCCATCTCAGGCCAGTAAGCAGATAGAACCGGTTTTGTTGTGCCTTTCAGCTGTCTACCGGGGTACTGTAAAAACTACCAACAGAACTCGTTTCTGGCACCTTCCCCGGTGGAGCTGTGCATGGGGTGTGTTTGGAACATTTTGCCACCAGCCGAGTCCAAAACTCAGCCGATCCCCATCTCAGCCCAGAAAGCAGGTAGAACAAGTTTTGTGGTGCCTTTCAGCTGCCTACCGGGGTACTGTAAAAACTACCAACAGGATTCGTTTCTGGCACCTTCCCCGGTGGAGTTGTGCTTGGGGTGTGTTTGGAACATTCTGTCACCAGCCGAGTCCAAAATTCAGCTATTCCATATCTCAGGCCAGTAAGCAGATAGAACCGGTTTTGTTGTGCCTTTCAGCTGCCTACCGGGGTACTGTAAAAACTACCAACAGAACTCGTTTCTGGCACCTTCCCCGGTGGAGCTGTGCATGGGGTGTGTTTGGAACATTTTGCCACCAGCCGAGTCCAAAACTCAGCCGATCCCCATCTCAGCCCAGAAAGCAGGTAGAACAAGTTTTGTGGTGCCTTTCAGCTGCCTACCGGGGTACTGTAAAAACTACCAACAGGACTCGTTTCTGGCACCTTCCCCGGTGGAGTTGTGCATGGGGTGTGTTTGGAACATTCTGTCACCAGCCGAGTCCAAAATTCAGCCGTTCCCAATCTCAGCCCAGAAAGCAGGTAGAACAAGTTTTGTGGTGCCTTTCAGCTGCCTACCGGGGTACTGTAAAAACTACCAACAGAACTCGTTTCTGGCACCTTCCCCGGTGGAGTTGTGCTTGGGGTGTGTTTGGAACATTCTGTCACCAGCCGAGTCCAAAATTCAGCCGTTCCCCATCTCAGCCCAGAAAGCAGGTAGAACAAGTTTTGTGGTGCCTTTCAGCTGACTACCGGGGTACTGTAGAAACTACCAACAGAACTCGTTTCTGGCACCTTCCCCGGTGGAGCTGTGCATGGGGTGTGTTTGGAACATTTTGCCACCAGCCGAGTCCAAAACTCAGCCGATCCCCATCTCAGCCCAGAAAGCAGGTAGAACAAGTTTTGTGGTGTCTTTCTCTTGCCTACCGGGGTAGTGTAAAAACTACCAACAGAACTCGTTTCTGGCACCTTCCCCGGTGGAGTTGTGCATGGGGTGTGTTTGGAACATTCTGTCACCAGCCGAGTCCAAAATTCAGCCGTTCCCAATCTCAGCCCAGAAAGCAGGTAGAACAAGTTTTGTGGTGCCTTTCAGCTGCCTACCGGGGTAGTGTAAAAACTACCAACAGAACTCGTTTCTGGCACCTTCCCCGGTGGAGTTGTGCATGGGGTGTGTTTGGAACATTCTGTCACCAGCCGAGTCCAAAATTCAGCCGTTCCCCATCTCAGCCCAGAAAGCAGGTAGAACAAGTTTTGTGGTGCCTTTCAGCTGACTACCGGGGTACTGTAAAAACTACCAACAGAACTCGTTTCTGGCACCTTCCCCGGTGGAGTTGTGCATGGGGTGTGTTTGGAACATTTTGTCACCAGGCGAGTCCAAAATTCAGCGATTCCCCATCTCAGCCCAGGAAGCAGATAGAACTGGTTTTGTGGTGCCTTTCAGCTGCCTACCGGGGTACTGTAAAAACTACCAACAGAACTCGTTTCTGGCACCTTCCCCGGTGGAGTTGTGCATGGGGTGTGTTTGGAACATTCTGTCACCAGCCGAGTCCAAAATTCAGCTATTCCCCATCTCAGGCCAGTAAGCAGATAGAACCGGTTTTGTTGTGCCTTTCAGCTGTCTACCGGGGTACTGTAAAAACTACCAACAGAACTCGTTTCTGGCACCTTCCCCGGTGGAGCTGTGCATGGGGTGTGTTTGGAACATTTTGCCACCAGCCGAGTCCAAAACTCAGCCGATCCCCATCTCAGCCCAGAAAGCAGGTAGAACAAGTTTTGTGGTGCCTTTCAGCTGCCTACCGGGGTACTGTAAAAACTACCAACAGGACTCGTTTCTGGCACCTTCCCCGGTGGAGTTGTGCTTGGGGTGTGTTTGGAACATTCTGTCACCAGCCGAGTCCAAAATTCAGCTATTCCATATCTCAGGCCAGTAAGCAGATAGAACCGGTTTTGTTGTGCCTTTCAGCTGCCTACCGGGGTACTGTAAAAACTACCAACAGAACTCGTTTCTGGCACCTTCCCCGGTGGAGCTGTGCATGGGGTGTGTTTGGAACATTTTGCCACCAGCCGAGTCCAAAACTCAGCCGATCCCCATCTCAGCCCAGAAAGCAGGTAGAACAAGTTTTGTGGTGCCTTTCAGCTGCCTACCGGGGTACTGTAAAAACTACCAACAGGACTCGTTTCTGGCACCTTCCCCGGTGGAGTTGTGCATGGGGTGTGTTTGGAACATTCTGTCACCAGCCGAGTCCAAAATTCAGCCGTTCCCAATCTCAGCCCAGAAAGCAGGTAGAACAAGTTTTGTGGTGCCTTTCAGCTGCCTACCGGGGTACTGTAAAAACTACCAACAGAACTCGTTTCTGGCACCTTCCCCGGTGGAGTTGTGCATGGGGTGTGTTTGGAACATTCTGTCACCACCCGAGTCCAAAATTCAGCCGTTCCCCATCTCAGCCCAGAAAGCAGGTAGAACAAGTTTTGTGGTGCCTTTCAGCTGACTACCGGGGTACTGTAAAAACTACCAACAGAACTCGTTTCTGGCACCTTCCCCGGTGGAGCTGTGCATGGGGTGTGTTTGGAACATTCTGTCACCAGCCGAGTCCAAAACTCAGCCGATCCCCATCTCAGCCCAGAAAGCAGGTAGAACAACTTTTGTGGTGTCTTTCTCTTGCCTACCGGGGTAGTGTAAAAACTACCAAAAGAACTCATTTCTGGCACCTTCCCCGGTGGAGTTGTGCATGGGGTGTGTTTGTAACATTCTGTCACCAGCCGAGTCCAAAATTCAGCCGTTCCCCATCTCAGCCCAGAAAGCAGGTAGAACAAGTTTTGTGGTGCCTTTCAGCTGACTACCGGGGTACTGTAAAAACTACCAACAGAACTCGTTTCTGGCACCTTCCCCGGTGGAGTTGTGCATGGGGTGTGTTTGGAACATTCTGTCACCAGCCGAGTCCAAAATTCAGCGATTCCCCATCTCAGCCCAGAAAGCAGGTAGAACAAGTTTTGTGGTGCCTTTCAGCTGACTACCGGGGTACTGTAAAAACTACCAACAGAACTCGTTTCTGGCACCTTCCCCGGTGGAGCTGTGCATGGGGTGTGTTTGGAACATTTTGCCACCAGCCGAGTCCAAAACTCAGCCGATCCCCATCTCAGCCCAGAAAGCAGGTAGAACAACTTTTGTGGTGTCTTTCTCTTGCCTACCGGGGTAGTGTAAAAACTACCAAAAGAACTCATTTCTGGCACCTTCCCCGGTGGAGTTGTGCATGGGGTGTGTTTGTAACATTCTGTCACCAGCCGAGTCCAAAATTCAGCCGTTCCCCATCTCAGCCCAGAAAGCAGGTAGAACAAGTTTTGTGGTGCCTTTCAGCTGACTACCGGGGTACTGTAAAAACTACCAACAGAACTCGTTTCTGGCACCTTCCCCGGTGGAGTTGTGCATGGGGTGTGTTTGGAACATTCTGTCACCAGCCGAGTCCAAAATTCAGCGATTCCCCATCTCAGCCCAGAAAGCAGGTAGAACAGGTTTTGTGGTGCCTTTCAGCTGCCTACCGCGGTACTGTAAAAACTACCAACAGAACTTGTTTCTGGCACCTTCCCCGGTGGAGCTGTGCATGGGGTGTGTTTGGAAAATTTTGCCACCAGCCGAGTCCAAAATTCAGTTGTTCCCCATCTCTAGCCCAGGAAGCAGATAGAGCAAGTTTTGTGGTGCCTTTCAGCTGCCTACCGGGGTAGTGTAAAAACTACCAACAGGACTCGTTTCTGGCACCTTCCCCGGTGGAGTTGTGCATGGGGTGTGTTTGGAATATTCTGTCACCAGCCGAGTCCAAAATTCAGCCGTTCCCCATCTCAGCCCAGAAGGCAGGTAGAACAAGTTTTGTGGTGCCTTTCAGCTGCCTACCGGGGTAGTGTAAAAACTACCAACAGGACTTGTTTCTGGCACCTTCCCCGGTGGAGCTGTGCATGGGGTGTGTTTGGAACATTTTGCCACCAGCCGAGTCCAAAACTCAGCCGATCCCCATCTCAGCCCAGAAAGCAGGTAGAACAAGTTTTGTGGTGCCTTTCAGCTGACTACCGGGGTACTGTAAAAACTACCAACAGAACTCGTTTCTGGCACCTTCCCCGGTGGAGCTGTGCATGGGGTGTGTTTGGAACATTTTGCCACCAGCCGAGTCCAAAACTCAGCCGATCCCCATCTCAGCCCAGAAAGCAGGTAGAACAAGTTTTGTGGTGCCTTTCAGCTGCCTACCGGGGTACTGTAAAAACTACCAACAGGACTCGTTTCTGGCACCTTCCCCGGTGGAGTTGTGCTTGGGGTGTGTTTGGAACATTCTGTCACCAGCCGAGTCCAAAATTCAGCCGTTCCCCATCTCAGCCCAGAAAGCAGGTAGAACAAGTTTTGTGGTGCCTTTCAGCTGACTACCGGGGTACTGTAGAAACTACCAACAGAACTCGTTTCTGGCACCTTCCCCGGTGGAGCTGTGCATGGGGTGTGTTTGGAACATTTTGCCACCAGCCGAGTCCAAAACTCAGCCGATCCCCATCTCAGCCCAGAAAGCAGGTAGAACAAGTTTTGTGGTGTCTTTCTCTTGCCTACCGGGGTAGTGTAAAAACTACCAACAGAACTCGTTTCTGGCACCTTCCCCGGTGGAGTTGTGCATGGGGTGTGTTTGGAACATTCTGTCACCACCCGAGTCCAAAATTCAGCCGTTCCCAATCTCAGCCCAGAAAGCAGGTAGAACCGGGGTAGTGTAAAAACTACCAACAGAACTCGTTTCTGGCACCTTCCCCGGTGGAGTTGTGCATGGGGTGTGTTTGGAACATTCTGTCACCAGCCGAGTCCAAAATTCAGCCGTTCCCCATCTCAGCCCAGAAAGCAGGTAGAACAAGTTTTGTGGTGCCTTTCAGCTGACTACCGGGGTACTGTAAAAACTACCAACAGAACTCGTTTCTGGCACCTTCCCCGGTGGAGTTGTGCATGGGGTGTGTTTGGAACATTTTGTCACCAGGCGAGTCCAAAATTCAGCGATTCCCCATCTCAGCCCAGGAAGCAGATAGAACTGGTTTTGTGGTGCCTTTCAGCTGCCTACCGGGGTACTGTAAAAACTACCAACAGAACTCGTTTCTGGCACCTTCCCCGGTGGAGTTGTGCATGGGGTGTGTTTGGAACATTCTGTCACCAGCCGAGTCCAAAATTCAGCTATTCCCCATCTCAGGCCAGTAAGCAGATAGAACCGGTTTTGTTGTGCCTTTCAGCTGTCTACTGGGGTACTGTAAAAACTACCAACAGAACTCGTTTCTGGCACCTTCCCCGGTGGAGCTGTGCATGGGGTGTGTTTGGAACATTTTGCCACCAGCCGAGTCCAAAATTCAGCCGATCCCCATCTCAGCCCAGAAAGCAGGTAGAACAAGTTTTGTGGTGCCTTTCAGCTGCCTACCGGGGTACTGTAAAAACTACCAACAGGACTCGTTTCTGGCACCTTCCCCGGTGGAGTTGTGCTTGGGGTGTGTTTGGAACATTCTGTCACCAGCCGAGTCCAAAATTCAGCTATTCCATATCTCAGGCCAGTAAGCAGATAGAACCGGTTTTGTTGTGCCTTTCAGCTGCCTACCGGGGTACTGTAAAAACTACCAACAGAACTCGTTTCTGGCACCTTCCCCGGTGGAGCTGTGCATGGGGTGTGTTTGGAACATTTTGCCACCAGCCGAGTCCAAAACTCAGCCGATCCCCATCTCAGCCCAGAAAGCAGGTAGAAGAAGTTTTGTGGTGCCTTTCAGCTGCCTACCGGGGTACTGTAAAAACTACCAACAGGACTCGTTTCTGGCACCTTCCCCGGTGGAGTTGTGCATGGGGTGTGTTTGGAACATTCTGTCACCAGCCGAGTCCAAAATTCAGCCGTTCCCCATCTCAGCCCAGAAAGCAGGTAGAACAAGTTTTGTGGTGCCTTTCAGCTGACTACCGGGGTACTGTAAAAACTACCAACAGAACTCGTTTCTGGCACCTTCCCCGGTGGAGCTGTGCATGGGGTGTGTTTGGAACATTTTGCCACCAGCCGAGTCCAAAACTCAGCCGATCCCCATCTCAGCCCAGAAAGCAGGTAGAACAACTTTTGTGGTGTCTTTCTCTTGCCTACCGGGGTAGTGTAAAAACTACCAAAAGAACTCATTTCTGGCACCTTCCCCGGTGGAGTTGTGCATGGGGTGTGTTTGTAACATTCTGTCACCAGCCGAGTCCAAAATTCAGCCGTTCCCCATCTCAGCCCAGAAAGCAGGTAGAACAAGTTTTGTGGTGCCTTTCAGCTGACTACCGCGGTACTGTAAAAACTACCAACAGAACTCGTTTCTGGCACCTTCCCCGGTGGAGTTGTGCATGGGGTGTGTTTGGAACATTCTGTCACCAGCCGAGTCCAAAATTCAGCGATTCCCCATCTCAGCCCAGAAAGCAGGTAGAACCGGTTTTGTGGTGCCTTTCAGCTGCCTACCGCGGTACTGTAAAAACTACCAACAGAACTCGTTTCTGGCACCTTCCCCGGTGGAGCTGTGCATGGGGTGTGTTTGGAAAATTTTGCCACCAGCCGAGTCCAAAATTCAGTTGTTCCCCATCTCTAGCCCAGGAAGCAGATAGAGCAAGTTTTGTGGTGCCTTTCAGCTGCCTACCGGGGTAGTGTAAAAACTACCAACAGGACTCGTTTCTGGCACCTTCCCCGGTGGAGTTGTGCATGGGGTGTGTTTGGAATATTCTGTCACCAGCCGAGTCCAAAATTCAGCCGTTCCCCATCTCAGCCCAGAAGGCAGGTAGAACAAGTTTTGTGGTGCCTTTCAGCTGCCTACCGGGGTAGTGTAAAAACTACCAACAGGACTTGTTTCTGGCACCTTCCCCGGTGGAGCTGTGCATGGGGTGTGTTTGTAACATTTTGCCACCAGCCGAGTCCAAAACTCAGCCGATCCCCATCTCAGCCCAGAAAGCAGGTAGAACAAGTTTTGTGGTGCCTTTCAGCTGACTACCGGGGTACTGTAAAAACTACCAACAGAACTCGTTTCTGGCACCTTCCCCGGTGGAGCTGTGCATGGGGTGTGTTTGGAACATTCTGTCACCAGCCGAGTCCAAAATTCAGCCGTTCCCCATCTCAGCCCAGAAAGCAGGTAGAACAAGTTTTGTGGTGCCTTTCAGCTGACTACCGGGGTACTGTAGAAACTACCAACAGAACTCGTTTCTGGCACCTTCCCCGGTGGAGCTGTGCATGGGGTGTGTTTGGAACATTTTGCCACCAGCCGAGTCCAAAACTCAGCCGATCCCCATCTCAGCCCAGAAAGCAGGTAGAACAAGTTTTGTGGTGTCTTTCTCTTGCCTACCGGGGTAGTGTAAAAACTACCAACAGAACTCGTTTCTGGCACCTTCCCCGGTGGAGTTGTGCATGGGGTGTGTTTGGAACATTCTGTCACCACCCGAGTCCAAAATTCAGCCGTTCCCAATCTCAGCCCAGAAAGCAGGTAGAACAAGTTTTGTGGTGCCTTTCAGCTGCCTACCGGGGTACTGTAAAAACTACCAACAGAACTCGTTTCTGGCACCTTCCCCGGTGGAGTTGTGCATGGGGTGTGTTTGGAACATTCTGTCACCACCCGAGTCCAAAATTCAGCCGTTCCCCATCTCAGCCCAGAAAGCAGGTAGAACAAGTTTTGTGGTGCCTTTCAGCTGACTACCGGGGTACTGTAAAAACTACCAACAGAACTCGTTTCTGGCACCTTCCCCGGTGGAGCTGTGCATGGGGTGTGTTTGGAACATTTTGCCACCAGCCGAGTCCAAAACTCAGCCGATCCCCATCTCAGCCCAGAAAGCAGGTAGAACAACTTTTGTGGTGTCTTTCTCTTGCCTACCGGGGTAGTGTAAAAACTACCAAAAGAACTCATTTCTGGCACCTTCCCCGGTGGAGTTGTGCATGGGGTGTGTTTGGAACATTTTGCCACCAGCCGAGTCCAAAACTCAGCCGATCCCCATCTCAGCCCAGAAAGCAGGTAGAACAAGTTTTGTGGTGCCTTTCAGCTGACTACCGGGGTACTGTAAAAACTACCAACAGAACTCGTTTCTGGCACCTTCCCCGGTGGAGCTGTGCATGGGGTGTGTTTGGAAAATTTTGCCACCAGCCGAGTCCAAAATTCAGTTGTTCCCCATCTCTAGCCCAGGAAGCAGATAGAGCAAGTTTTGTGGTGCCTTTCAGCTGCCTACCGGGGTAGTGTAAAAACTACCAACAGGACTCGTTTCTGGCACCTTCCCCGGTGGAGTTGTGCATGGGGTGTGTTTGGAATATTCTGTCACCAGCCGAGTCCAAAATTCAGCCGTTCCCCATCTCAGCCCAGAAGGCAGGTAGAACAAGTTTTGTGGTGCCTTTCAGCTGCCTACCGGGGTAGTGTAAAAACTACCAACAGGACTTGTTTCTGGCACCTTCCCCGGTGGAGCTGTGCATGGGGTGTGTTTGGAACATTTTGCCACCAGCCGAGTCCAAAACTCAGCCGATCCCCATCTCAGCCCAGAAAGCAGGTAGAACAAGTTTTGTGGTGCCTTTCAGCTGACTACCGGGGTACTGTAAAAACTACCAACAGAACTCGTTTCTGGCACCTTCCCCGGTGGAGCTGTGCATGGGGTGTGTTTGGAACATTTTGCCACCAGCCGAGTCCAAAACTCAGCCGATCCCCATCTCAGCCCAGAAAGCAGGTAGAACAAGTTTTGTGGTGCCTTTCAGCTGCCTACCGGGGTACTGTAAAAACTACCAACAGGACTCGTTTCTGGCACCTTCCCCGGTGGAGTTGTGCTTGGGGTGTGTTTGGAACATTCTGTCACCAGCCGAGTCCAAAATTCAGCCGTTCCCCATCTCAGCCCAGAAAGCAGGTAGAACAAGTTTTGTGGTGCCTTTCAGCTGACTACCGGGGTACTGTAGAAACTACCAACAGAACTCGTTTCTGGCACCTTCCCCGGTGGAGCTGTGCATGGGGTGTGTTTGGAACATTTTGCCACCAGCCGAGTCCAAAACTCAGCCGATCCCCATCTCAGCCCAGAAAGCAGGTAGAACAAGTTTTGTGGTGTCTTTCTCTTGCCTACCGGGGTAGTGTAAAAACTACCAACAGAACTCGTTTCTGGCACCTTCCCCGGTGGAGTTGTGCATGGGGTGTGTTTGGAACATTCTGTCACCACCCGAGTCCAAAATTCAGCCGTTCCCAATCTCAGCCCAGAAAGCAGGTAGAACAAGTTTTGTGGTGCCTTTCAGCTGCCTACCGGGGTAGTGTAAAAACTACCAAAAGAACTCGTTTCTGGCACCTTCCCCGGTGGAGTTGTGCATGGGGTGTGTTTGGAACATTCTGTCACCAGCCGAGTCCAAAATTCAGCCGTTCCCCATCTCAGCCCAGAAAGCAGGTAGAACAAGTTTTGTGGTGCCTTTCAGCTGAATACCGGGGTACTGTAAAAACTACCAACAGAACTCGTTTCTGGCACCTTCCCCGGTGGAGTTGTGCATGGGGTGTGTTTGGAACATTTTGTCACCAGGCGAGTCCAAAATTCAGCGATTCCCCATCTCAGCCCAGGAAGCAGATAGAACTGGTTTTGTGGTGCCTTTCAGCTGCCTACCGGGGTACTGTAAAAACTACCAACAGAACTCGTTTCTGGCACCTTCCCCGGTGGAGTTGTGCATGGGGTGTGTTTGGAACATTCTGTCACCAGCCGAGTCCAAAATTCAGCTATTCCCCATCTCAGGCCAGTAAGCAGATAGAACCGGTTTTGTTGTGCCTTTCAGCTGTCTACCGGGGTACTGTAAAAACTACCAACAGAACTCGTTTCTGGCACCTTCCCCGGTGGAGCTGTGCATGGGGTGTGTTTGGAACATTTTGCCACCAGCCGAGTCCAAAACTCAGCCGATCCCCATCTCAGCCCAGAAAGCAGGTAGAACAAGTTTTGTGGTGCCTTTCAGCTGCCTACCGGGGTACTGTAAAAACTACCAACAGGACTCGTTTCTGGCACCTTCCCCGGTGGAGTTGTGCTTGGGGTGTGTTTGGAACATTCTGTCACCAGCCGAGTCCAAAATTCAGCCGTTCCCCATCTCAGCCCAGAAAGCAGGTAGAACAAGTTTTGTGGTGCCTTTCAGCTGCCTACCGGGGTACTGTAGAAACTACCAACAGAACTCGTTTCTGGCACCTTCCCCGGTGGAGCTGTGCATGGGGTGTGTTTGGAACATTTTGCCACCAGCCGAGTCCAAAACTCAGCCGATCCCCATCTCAGCCCAGAAAGCAGGTAGAACAAGTTTTGTGGTGTCTTTCTCTTGCCTACCGGGGTAGTGTAAAAACTACCAACAGAACTCGTTTCTGGCACCTTCCCCGGTGGAGTTGTGCATGGGGTGTGTTTGGAACATTCTGTCACCACCCGAGTCCAAAATTCAGCCGTTCCCAATCTCAGCCCAGAAAGCAGGTAGAACAAGTTTTTGTGGTGCCTTTCAGCTGCCTACCGGGGTAGTGTAAAAACTACCAAAAGAACTCATTTCTGGCACCTTCCCCGGTGGAGTTGTGCATGGGGTGTGTTTGTAACATTCTGTCACCAGCCGAGTCCAAAATTCAGCCGTTCCCCATCTCAGCCCAGAAAGCAGGTAGAACAAGTTTTGTGGTGCCTTTCAGCTGACTACCGGGGTACTGTAAAAACTACCAACAGAACTCGTTTCTGGCACCTTCCCCGGTGGAGTTGTGCATGGGGTGTGTTTGGAACATTCTGTCACCAGCCGAGTCCAAAATTCAGCGATTCCCCATCTCAGCCCAGAAAGCAGGTAGAACCGGTTTTGTGGTGCCTTTCAGCTGCCTACCGCGGTACTGTAAAAACTACCAACAGAACTCGTTTCTGGCACCTTTCCCCCGGTGGAGCTGTGCATGGGGTGTGTTTGGAAAATTTTCGCCACCAGCCGAGTCCAAAATTCAGTTGTTCCCCCATCTCTAGCCCAGGAAGCAGATAGAGCAAGTATTGTGGTGCCTTTCAGCTGCCTACCGGGGTAGTGTAAAAACTACCAACAGGACTCGTTTCTGGCACCTTCCCCGGTGGAGTTGTGCATGGGGTGTGTTTGGAATATTCTGTCACCAGCCGAGTCCAAAATTCAGCCGTTCCCCATCTCAGCACAGAAGGCAGGGTAGAACAAGTTTTGTGGTGCCTTTCAGCTGCCTACCGGGGTAGTGTAAAACTACCAACAGGACTTGTTTCTGGCACCTTCCCCGGTGGAGCTGTGCATGGGGTGTGTTTGGAACATTTTGCCACCAGCCGAGTCCAAAACTCAGCCGATCCCCCATCTCAGCCCAGAAAGCAGGTAGAACAAGTTTTGTGGTGCCTTTCAGCTGACTACCGGGGTACTGTAAAAAACTACCAACAGAACTCGTTTCTGGCACCTTCCCCGGTGGAGCTGTGCATGGGGTGTGTTTGGAACATTTTGCCACCAGCCGAGTCCAAAACTCAGCCGATCCCCATCTCAGCCCAGAAAGCAGGTAGAACAAGTTTTGTGGTGCCTTTCAGCTGCCTACCGGGGTACTGTAAAAACTACCAACAGGACTCGTTTCTGGCACCTTCCCCGGTGGAGTTGTGCTTGGGGTGTGTTTGGAACATTCTGTCACCAGCCGAGTCCAAAATTCAGCCGTTCCCCATCTCAGCCCAGAAAGCAGGTAGAACAAGTTTTGTGGTGCCTTTCAGCTGACTACCGGGGTACTGTAGAAACTACCAACAGAACTCGTTTCTGGCACCTTCCCCGGTGGAGCTGTGCATGGGGTGTGTTTGGAACATTTTGCCACCAGCCGAGTCCAAAACTCAGCCGATCCCCATCTCAGCCCAGAAAGCAGGTAGAACAAGTTTTGTGGTGCCTTTCAGCTGACTACCGGGGTACTGTAAAAACTACCAACAGAACTCGTTTCTGGCACCTTCCCCGGTGGAGTTGTGCATGGGGTGTGTTTGGAACATTTTGTCACCAGGCGAGTCCAAAATTCAGCGATTCCCCATCTCAGCCCAGGAAGCAGGTAGAACTGGTTTTGTGGTGCCTTTCAGCTGCCTACCGGGGTAGTGTAAAAACTACCAACAGAACTCGTTTCTGGCACCTTCCCCGGTGGAGTTGTGCATGGGGTGTGTTTGGAACATTCTGTCACCAGCCGAGTCCAAAATTCAGCTATTCCCCATCTCAGGCCAGTAAGCAGATAGAACCGGTTTTGTTGTGCCTTTCAGCTGTCTACCGGTGTACTGTAAAAACTACCAACAGAACTCGTTTCTGGCACCTTCCCCGGTGGAGCTGTGCATGGGGTGTGTTTGGAACATTTTGCCACCAGCCGAGTCCAAAACTCAGCCGATCCCCATCTCAGCCCAGAAAGCAGGTAGAACAAGTTTTGTGGTGTCTTTCTCTTGCCTACCAGGGTAGTGTAAAAACTACCAAAAGAACTCATTTCTGGCACCTTCCCCGGTGGAGTTGTGCATGGGGTGTGTTTGGAACATTCTGTCACCAGCCGAGTCCAAAATTCAGCCGTTCCCCATCTCAGCCCAGAAAGCAGGTAGAACAAGTTTTGTAGTGCCTTTCAGCTGCCTACCGGGGGTACTGTAAAAACTACCAACAGAACTCGTTTCTGGCACCTTCCCCGGTGGAGTTGTGCGTGGGGTGTGTTTGGAACATTTTGTCACCAGGCGAGTCCAAAATTCAGCGATTCCCCATCTCAGCCCAGGAAGCAGATAGAACTGGTTTTGTGGTGCCTTTCAGCTGCCTACCGGGGTACTGTAAAAACTACCAACAGGACTCGTTTCTGGCACCTTCCCCGGTGGAGCTGTGCATAGGGTGTGTTTGGAACATTTTGTCACCAGCCGAGTCCAAAATTCAGCTATTCCCCATCTCAGGCCAGTAAGCAGATAGAACCGGTTTTGTGGTGCCTTTCAGCTGCCTACCGGGGTACTGTAAAAACTACCAACAGAACTCGTTTCTGGCACCTTCCCCGGTGGAGCTGTGCATGGGGTGTGTTTGGAACATTTTGCCACCAGCCGAGTCCAAAACTCAGCCGATCCCCATCTCAGCCCAGAAAGCAGGTAGAAGAAGTTTTGTGGTGCCTTTCAGCTGCCTACCGGGGTACTGTAAAAACTACCAACAGGACTCGTTTCTGGCACCTTCCCCGGTGGAGCTGTGCATGGGGTGTGTTTGGAACATTTTGCCACCAGCCGAGTCCAAAACTCAGCCGATCCCCATCTCAGCCCAGAAAGCAGGTAGAACAAGTTTTGTGGTGTCTTTCTCTTGCCTACCAGGGTAGTGTAAAAACTACCAAAAGAACTCATTTCTGGCACCTTCCCCGGTGGAGTTGTGCATGGGGTGTGTTTGGAACATTCTGTCACCACCCGAGTCCAAAATTCAGCCGTTCCCCATCTCAGCCCAGAAAGCAGGTAGAACAAGTTTTGTAGTGCCTTTCAGCTGACTACCGGGGTACTGTAAAAACTACCAACAGAACTCGTTTCTGGCACCTTCCCCGGTGGAGTTGTGCGTGGGGTGTGTTTGGAACATTTTGTCACCAGGCGAGTCCAAAATTCAGCGATTCCCCATCTCAGCCCAGGAAGCAGATAGAACTGGTTTTGTGGTGCCTTTCAGCTGCCTACCGGGGTACTGTAAAAACTACCAACAGGACTCGTTTCTGGCACCTTCCCCGGTGGAGCTGTGCATACGGTGTGTTTGGAACATTTTGTCACCAGCCGAGTCCAAAATTCAGCTATTCCCCCATCTCAGGCCAGTAAGCAGATAGAACCGGTTTTGTGGTGCCCTTTCAGCTGCCTACCGGGGTACTGTAAAAACTACCAACAGAACTCGTTTCTGGCACCTTCCCCGGTGGAGCTGTGCATGGGGTGTGTTTGGAACATTTTGCCACCAGCCGAGTCCCAAAACTCAGCCGATCCCCATCTCAGCCCAGAAAGCAGGTAGAAGAAGTTTTGTGGTGCCTTTCAGCCTGCCTACCGGGGTACTGTAAAAACTACCAACAGGACTCGTTTCTGGCACCTTCCCCGGTGGAGCTGTGCATGGGGTGTGTTTGGAACATTTTGCCACCAGCCGAGTCAAAAACTCAAGCCGATCCCCATCTCATCCCAGAAAGCAGGTAGAACAAGTTTTGTGGTGCCTTTCAGCTGCCTACCGGGGGTAGTGTAAAAACTACCAACAGAACTCGTTTCTGGCACCTTCCCCGGTGGAGTTGTGCATGGGGTGTGTTTGGAACATTCTGTCACCACCCGAGTCCAAAAATTCAGCCGTTCCCAATCTCAGCCCAGAAAGCAGGTAGAACAAGTTTTGTGGTGCCTTTCAGCTGCCTACCGGGGTAGTGTAAAAACTACCAACAGAACTTGTTTCTGGCACCTTCCCCGGTGGAGTTGTGCATGGGGTGTGTTTGGAACATTTTGTCACCAGCCGAGTCCAAAATTCAGCTATTCCCCATCTCAGGCCAGTAAGCAGGTAGAACCGGTTTTGTGGTGCCTTTCAGCTGCCTACCGGGGTACTGTAAAAACTATCAACAGAACTCGTTTCTGGCAGCTTCCCCGGTGGAGTTGTGCATGGGGTGTGTTTGGAACATTCTGTCACCAGCCCGAGTCCAAAATTCAGCCGTTCCCCATCTCAGCCCAGAAAGCAGGTAGAACAAGTTTTGTGGTGTCTTTCTCTTGCCTACCGGGGTAGTGTAAAAACTACCAAAAGAACTCATTTCTGGCACCTTCCCCGGTGGAGTTGTGCATGGGGTGTGTTTGGAACATTCTGTCACCAGCCGAGTCCAAAATTCAGCCGTTCCCCATCTCAGCCCAGAAAGCAGGTAGAACTAGTTTTGTGGTGCCTTTCAGCTGCCTACCGCGGTACTGTAAAAAACTACCAACAGGACTCCTTTCTCGCACCTTCCCCGGTGGAGTTGTGCATGGGGTGTGTTTGGAACATTTTGTCACCACCCGAGTCCAAAATTCAGCCGTTCCCCATCTCAGCCCAGGAAGCAGGTAGAACAAGTTTTGTGGTGTCTTTCTCTTGCCTACCGGGGTAGTGTAAAAACTACCAAAAGAACTCGTTTCTGGCACCTTCCCCGGTGGAGTTGTGCATGGGGTGTGTTTGTAACATTCTGTCACCAGCCGAGTCCAAAATTCAGCCGTTCCCCATCTCAGCCCAGGAAGCAGGTAGAACAAGTTTTGTGGTGCCTTTCAGCTGCCTACCGGGGTAGTGTAAAAAAACTACCAACAGGACTCCTTTCTCGCACCTTCCCCGGTGGAGTTGTGCATGGGGTGTGTTTGGAACATTCTGTCACCAGCCGAGTCCAAAATTCAGCCGTTCCCCATCTCAGCCCAGAAAGCAGGTAGAACAAGTTTTGTGGTGCCTTTCAGCTGCCTACCGGGGTAGTGTAAAAACTACCAACAGAACTTGTTTCTGGCACCTTCCCCCGGTGGAGTTGTGCATGGGGTGTGTTTGGAACATTTTGTCACCAGCCGAGTCCAAAATTCAGCTATTCCCCCATCTCAGGCCAGTAAGCAGGTAGAACCGGTTTTGTGGTGCCTTTCAGCTGCCTACCGGGGGTACTGTAAAAACTATCAACAGAACTCGTTTCTGGCAGCTTCCCCGGTGGAGTTGTGCATGGGGTGTGTTTGGAACATTCTGTCACCAGCCGAGTCCAAAATTCAGCCGTTCCCCATCTCAGCCCAGAAAGCAGGTAGAACAAGTTTTGTGGTGTCTTTCTCTTGCCTACCGGGGTAGTGTAAAAACTACCAAAAGAACTCATTTCTGGCACCTTCCCCGGTGGAGTTGTGCATGGGGTGTGTTTGGAACATTCTGTCACCAGCCGAGTCCAAAATTCAGCCGATCCCCATCTCAGCCCAGAAAGCAGGTAGAAGAAGTTTTGTGGTGCCTTTCAGCTGCCTACCGGGGTACTGTAAAAACTACCAACAGGACTCGTTTCTGGCACCTTCCCCGGTGGAGCTGTGCATGGGGTGTGTTTGGAACATTTTGCCACCAGCCGAGTCCAAAACTCAGCCGATCCCCATCTCAGCCCAGAAAGCAGGTAGAACAAGTTTTGTGGTGTCTTTCTCTTGCCTACCAGGGTAGTGTAAAAACTACCAAAAGAACTCATTTCTGGCACCTTCCCCGGTGGAGTTGTGCATGGGGTGTGTTTGGAACATTCTGTCACCACCCGAGTCCAAAATTCAGCCGTTCCCCATCTCAGCCCAGAAAGCAGGTAGAACAAGTTTTGTAGTGCCTTTCAGCTGACTACCGGGGTACTGTAAAAAACTACCAACAGAACTCGTTTCTGGCACCTTCCCCGGTGGAGTTGTGCGTGGGGTGTGTTTGGAACATTTTGTCACCAGGCGAGTCCAAAATTCAGCGATTCCCCATCTCAGCCCAGGAAGCAGATAGAACTGGTTTTGTGGTGCCTTTCAGCTGCCTACCGGGGTACTGTAAAAACTACCAACAGGACTCGTTTCTGGCACCTTCCCCGGTGGAGCTGTGCATACGGTGTGTTTGGAACATTTTGTCACCAGCCGAGTCCAAAATTCAGCTATTCCCCATCTCAGGCCAGTAAGCAGATAGAACCGGTTTTGTGGTGCCTTTCAGCTGCCTACCGGGGTACTGTAAAAACTACCAACAGAACTCGTTTCTGGCACCCTTCCCCGGTGGAGCCTGTGCATGGGGTGTGTTTGGAACATTTTGCCACCAGCCGAGTCCAAAACTCCAGCCGATCCCCATCTCAGCCCAGAAAGCAGGTAGAAGAAGTTTTGTGGTGCCTTTCAGCTGCCCTACCGGGGTACTGTAAAAACTACCAACAGGACTCGTTTCTGGCACCTTCCCCGGTGGAGCTGTGCATGGGGTGTGTTTGGAACATTTTGCCACCAGCCGAGTCAAAAACTCAGCCGATCCCCATCTCATCCCAGAAAGCAGGTAGAACAAGTTTTGTGGTGCCTTTCAGCTGCCTACCGGGGGTAGTGTAAAAACTACCAACAGAACTCGTTTCTGGCACCTTCCCCGGTGGAGTTGTGCATGGGGTGTGTTTGGAACATTCTGTCACCACCCGAGTCCAAAATTCAGCCGTTCCCAATCTCAGCCCAGAAAGCAGGTAGAACAAGTTTTGTGGTGCCTTTCAGCTGCCTACCGGGGTAGTGTAAAAACTACCAACAGAACTTGTTTCTGGCACCTTCCCCGGTGGAGTTGTGCATGGGGTGTGTTTGGAACATTTTGTCACCAGCCGAGTCCAAAATTCAGCTATTCCCCATCTCAGGCCAGTAAGCAGGTAGAACCGGGTTTTGTGGTGCCTTTCAGCTGCCTACCGGGGTACTGTAAAAACTATCAACAGAACTCGTTTTCTGGCAGCTTCCCCGGTGGAGTTGTGCATGGGGTGTGTTTGGAACATTCTGTCACCAGCCGAGTCCAAAATTCAGCCGTTCCCCCATCTCAGCCCAGAAAGCAGGTAGAACAAGTTTTGTGGTGTCTTTCTCTTGCCTACCGGGGTAGTGTAAAAACTACCAAAAGAACTCATTTCTGGCACCTTCCCCCGGTGGAGTTGTGCATGGGTGTGTTTGGAACATTCTGTCACCAGCCGAGTCCAAAATTCAGCCGTTCCCCATCTCAGCCCAGAAAGCAGGTAGAACTAGTTTTGTGGTGCCTTTCAGCTGCCTACCGCGGTACTGTAAAAACTACCAACAGGACTCCTTTCTCGCACCTTCCCCGGTGGAGTTGTGCATGGGGTGTGTTTGGAACATTTTGTCACCACCCGAGTCCAAAATTCAGCCGTTCCCCCATCTCAGCCCAGGAAGCAGGTAGAACAAGTTTTGTGGTGTCTTTCTCTTGCCCTACCGGGGTAGTGTAAAAACTACCAAAAGAACTCGTTTCTGGCACCTTCCCCGGTGGAGTTGTGCATGGGTGTGTTTGTAACATTCTGTCACCAGCCGAGTCCAAAATTCAGCCGTTCCCCATCTCAGCCCAGGAAGCAGGTAGAACAAGTTTTGTGGTGCCTTTCAGCTGCCTACCGGGGTAGTGTAAAAACTACCAACAGGACTCCTTTCTCGCACCTTCCCCGGTGGAGTTGTGCATGGGGTGTGTTTGGAACATTCTGTCACCAGCCGAGTCCAAAATTCAGCCGTTCCCCATCTCAGCCCAGAAAGCAGGTAGAACAAGTTTTGTGGTGCCTTTCAGCCTGCCCTACCGGGGTAGTGTAAAAACTACCAACAGAACTTGTTTCTGGCACCTTCCCCGGTGGAGTTGTGCATGGGGTGTGTTTGGAACATTTTGTCACCAGCCGAGTCCAAAATTCAGCTATTCCCCATCTCAGGCCAGTAAGCAGGTAGAACCCGGTTTTGTGGTGCCTTTCAGCTGCCTACCGGGGTACTGTAAAAACTATCAACAGAACTCGTTTCTGGCAGCTTCCCCGGTGGAGTTGTGCATGGGGTGTGTTTGGAACATTCTGTCACCAGCCGAGTCCAAAATTCAGCCGTTCCCCATCTCAGCCCAGAAAGCAGGTAGAACAAGTTTTGTGGTGTCTTTCTCTTGCCTACCGGGGTAGTGTAAAAACTACCAAAAGAACTCATTTCTGGCACCTTCCCCGGTGGAGTTGTGCATGGGGTGTGTTTGGAACATTCTGTCACCAGCCGAGTCCAAAATTCAGCCGTTCCCCATCTCAGCCCAGAAAGCAGGTAGAACTAGTTTTGTGGTGCCTTTCAGCTGCCTACCGCGGGTACTGTAAAAACTACCAACAGGACTCGTTTCTGGCACCTTCCCCGGTGGAGTTGTGCATGGGGTGTGTTTGGAACATTTTGTCACCACCCGAGTCCAAAATTCAGCCGTTCCCCATCTCAGCCCAGGAAGCAGGTAGAACAAGTTTTGTGGTGTCTTTCTCTTGCCTACCGGGGTAGTGTAAAAACTACCAAAAGAACTCATTTCTGGCACCTTCCCCGGTGGAGTTGTGCATGGGGTGTGTTTGTAACATTCTGTCACCAGCCGAGTCCAAAATTCAGCCGTTCCCCATCTCAGCCCAGGAAGCAGGTAGAACAAGTTTTGTGGTGCCTTTCAGCTGCCTACCGGGGTAGTGTAAAAACTACCAACAGAACTTGTTTCTGGCACCTTCCCCGGTGGAGTTGTGCATGGGGTGTGTTTGGAACATTTTGTCACCAGCCGAGTCCAAAATTCAGCTATTCCCCATCTCAGGCCAGTAAGCAGGTAGAACCGGTTTTGTGGTGCCTTTCAGCTGCCTACCGGGGTACTGTAAAAACTATCAACAGAACTCGTTTCTGGCAGCTTCCCCGGTGGAGTTGTGCATGGGGTGTGTTTGGAACATTCTGTCACCAGCCGAGTCCAAAATTCAGCCGTTCCCCATCTCAGCCCAGAAAGCAGGTAGAACAAGTTTTGTGGTGCCTTTCAGCTGCCTACCGGGGTAGTGTAAAAACTACCAAAAGAACTCATTTCTGGCACCTTCCCCGGTGGAGTTGTGCATGGGGTGTGTTTGGAACATTCTGTCACCAGCCGAGTCCAAAATTCAGCCGTTCCCCATCTCAGCCCAGAAAGCAGGTAGAACTAGTTTTGTGGTGCCTTTCAGCTGCCTACCGCGGTACTGTAAAAACTACCAACAGGACTCCTTTCTCGCACCTTCCCCGGTGGAGTTGTGCATGGGGTGTGTTTGGAACATTTTGTCACCACCCGAGTCCAAAATTCAGCCGTTCCCCATCTCAGCCCAGGAAGCAGGTAGAACAAGTTTTGTGGTGTCTTTCTCTTGCCTACCGGGGTAGTGTAAAAACTACCAAAAGAACTCGTTTCTGGCACCTTCCCCGGTGGAGTTGTGCATGGGGTGTGTTTGTAACATTCTGTCACCAGCCGAGTCCAAAATTCAGCCGTTCCCCATCTCAGCCCAGGAAGCAGGTAGAACAAGTTTTGTGGTGCCTTTCAGCTGCCTACCGGGGTAGTGTAAAAACTACCAACAGGACTCCTTTCTCGCACCTTCCCCGGTGGAGTTGTGCATGGGGTGTGTTTGGAACATTCTGTCACCAGCCGAGTCCAAAATTCAGCCGTTCCCCATCTCAGCCCAGAAAGCAGGTAGAACAAGTTTTGTGGTGCCTTTCAGCTGCCTACCGGGGTAGTGTAAAAACTACCAACAGAACTTGTTTCTGGCACCTTCCCCGGTGGAGTTGTGCATGGGGTGTGTTTGGAACATTTTGTCACCAGCCGAGTCCAAAATTCAGCTATTCCCCATCTCAGGCCAGTAAGCAGGTAGAACCGGTTTTGTGGTGCCTTTCAGCTGCCTACCGGGGTACTGTAAAAACTATCAACAGAACTCGTTTCTGGCAGCTTCCCCGGTGGAGTTGTGCATGGGGTGTGTTTGGAACATTCTGTCACCAGCCGAGTCCAAAATTCAGCCGTTCCCCATCTCAGCCCAGAAAGCAGGTAGAACAAGTTTTGTGGTGTCTTTCTCTTGCCTACCGGGGTAGTGTAAAAACTACCAAAAGAACTCATTTCTGGCACCTTCCCCGGTGGAGTTGTGCATGGGGTGTGTTTGGAACATTCTGTCACCAGCCGAGTCCAAAATTCAGCCGTTCCCCATCTCAGCCCAGAAAGCAGGTAGAACTAGTTTTGTGGTGCCTTTCAGCTGCCTACCGCGGTACTGTAAAAACTACCAACAGGACTCGTTTCTGGCACCTTCCCCGGTGGAGTTGTGCATGGGGTGTGTTTGGAACATTTTGTCACCACCCGAGTCCAAAATTCAGCCGTTCCCCATCTCAGCCCAGGAAGCAGGTAGAACAAGTTTTGTGGTGTCTTTCTCTTGCCTACCGGGGTAGTGTAAAAACTACCAAAAGAACTCATTTCTGGCACCTTCCCCGGTGGAGTTGTGCATGGGGTGTGTTTGTAACATTCTGTCACCAGCCGAGTCCAAAATTCAGCCGTTCCCCATCTCAGCCCAGGAAGCAGGTAGAACAAGTTTTGTGGTGCCTTTCAGCTGCCTACCGGGGTAGTGTAAAAACTACCAACAGAACTTGTTTCTGGCACCTTCCCCGGTGGAGTTGTGCATGGGGTGTGTTTGGAACATTTTGTCACCAGCCGAGTCCAAAATTCAGCTATTCCCCATCTCAGGCCAGTAAGCAGGTAGAACCGGTTTTGTGGTGCCTTTCAGCTGCCTACCGGGGTACTGTAAAAACTATCAACAGAACTCGTTTCTGGCAGCTTCCCCGGTGGAGTTGTGCATGGGGTGTGTTTGGAACATTCTGTCACCAGCCGAGTCCAAAATTCAGCCGTTCCCCATCTCAGCCCAGAAAGCAGGTAGAACAAGTTTTGTGGTGCCTTTCAGCTGCCTACCGGGGTAGTGTAAAAACTACCAAAAGAACTCATTTCTGGCACCTTCCCCGGTGGAGTTGTGCATGGGGTGTGTTTGGAACATTCTGTCACCAGCCGAGTCCAAAATTCAGCCGTTCCCCATCTCAGCCCAGAAAGCAGGTAGAACTAGTTTTGTGGTGCCTTTCAGCTGCCTACCGCGGTACTGTAAAAACTACCAACAGGACTCGTTTCTGGCACCTTCCCCGGTGGAGTTGTGCATGGGGTGTGTTTGGAACATTTTGTCACCACCCGAGTCCAAAATTCAGCCGTTCCCCATCTCAGCCCAGGAAGCAGGTAGAACAAGTTTTGTGGTGTCTTTCTCTTGCCTACCGGGGTAGTGTAAAAACTACCAAAAGAACTCATTTCTGGCACCTTCCCCGGTGGAGTTGTGCATGGGGTGTGTTTGTAACATTCTGTCACCAGCCGAGTCCAAAATTCAGCCGTTCCCCATCTCAGCCCAGGAAGCAGGTAGAACAAGTTTTGTGGTGCCTTTCAGCTGCCTACCGGGGTAGTGTAAAAACTACCAACAGAACTTGTTTCTGGCACCTTCCCCGGTGGAGTTGTGCATGGGGTGTGTTTGGAACATTTTGTCACCAGCCGAGTCCAAAATTCAGCTATTCCCCATCTCAGGCCAGTAAGCAGGTAGAACCGGTTTTGTGGTGCCTTTCAGCTGCCTACCGGGGTAGTGTAAAAACTACCAACAGAACTCGTTTCTGGCACCTTCCCCGGTGGAGTTGTGTGTGGGGTGTGTTTGGAACATTCTGTCACCAGCCGAGTCCAAAATTCAGCCGTTCCCCATCTCAGGCCAGTAAGCAGGTAGAACCGGTTTTGTGGTGCCTTTCAGCTGCCTACCGGGGTACTGTAAAAACTATCAACAGAACTCGTTTCTGGCACCTTCCCCGGTGGAGTTGTGCATGGGGTGTGTTTGGAACATTCTGTCACCAGCCGAGTCCAAAATTCAGCCGTTCCCCATCTCAGCCCAGAAAGCAGGTAGAACAAGTTTTGTGGTGCCTTTCAGCTGACTACCGGGGTACTGTAAAAACTACCAACAGGACTCCTTTCTCGCACCTTCCCCGGTGGAGTTGTGCATGGGGTGTGTTTGTAACATTCTGTCACCAGCCGAGTCCAAAATTCAGCCGTTCCCCATCTCAGCCCAGAAAGCAGGTAGAACAAGTTTTGTGGTGCCTTTCAGCTGCCTACCGGGGTAGTGTAAAAACTACCAACAGAACTTGTTTCTGGCACCTTCCCCGGTGGAGTTGTGCATGGGGTGTGTTTGGAACATTTTGTCACCAGCCGAGTCCAAAATTCAGCTATTCCCCATCTCAGGCCAGTAAGCAGGTAGAACCGGTTTTGTGGTGCCTTTCAGCTGCCTACCGGGGTAGTGTAAAAACTACCAACAGAACTCGTTTCTGGCACCTTCCCCGGTGGAGTTGTGTGTGGGGTGTGTTTGGAACATTTTGCCACCAGCCGAGTCCAAAACTCAGCCGATCCCCATCTCAGCCCAGAAAGCAGGTAGAACAAGTTTTGTGGTGCCTTTCAGCTGCCTACCGGGGTACTGTAAAAACTACCAACAGGACTCCTTTCTCGCACCTTCCCCGGTGGAGTTGTGCATGGGGTGTGTTTGGAACATTCTGTCACCACCCGAGTCCAAAATTCAGCCGTTCCCCATCTCAGCCCAGAAAGCAGATAGAACAAGTTTTGTGGTGCCTTTCAGCTGCCTACCGGGGTAGTGTAAAAACTACCAACAGGACTCGTTTCTGGCACCTTCCCCGGTGGAGCTGTGCATGGGGTGTGTTTGGAACATTTTGCCACCAGCCGAGTCCAAAACTCAGCCGATCCCCATCTCATCCCAGAAAGCAGGTAGAACAAGTTTTGTGGTGCCTTTCAGCTGCCTACCGGGGTAGTGTAAAAACTACCAAGAGAACTCGTTTCTGGCACCTTCCCCGGTGGAGTTGTGCATGGGGTGTGTTTGGAACATTCTGTCACCAGCCGAGTCCAAAATTCAGCCGTTCCCCATCTCAGCCCAGAAAGCAGGTAGAACAAGTTTTGTGGTGCCTTTCAGCTGCCTACCGGGGTACTGTAAAAACTACCAACAGGACTCCTTTCTCGCACCTTCCCCGGTGGAGTTGTGCATGGGGTGTGTTTGTAACATTCTGTCACCAGCCGAGTCCAAAATATAGCCGTTCCCCATCTCAGCCCAGAAAGCAGGTAGAACAAGTTTTGTGGTGCCTTTCAGCTGCCTACCGGGGGTAGTGTAAAAACTACCAACAGAACTCGTTTCTGGCACCTTCCCCGGTGGAGTTGTGCATGGGGTGTGTTTGGAACATTTTGTCACCAGCCGAGTCCAAAATTCAGCTATTCCCCATCTCAGGCCAGTAAGCAGGTAGAACCGGTTTTGTGGTGCCTTTCAGCTGCCTACCGGGGGTACTGTAAAAACTATCAACAGAACTCGTTTCTGGCAGCTTCCCCGGTGGAGTTGTGCATGGGGTGTGTTTGGAACATTCTGTCACCAGCCGAGTCCAAAATTCAGCCGTTCCCCATCTCAGCCCAGAAAGCAGGTAGAACAAGTTTTGTGGTGTCTTTCTCTTGCCTACCGGGGTAGTGTAAAAACTACCAAAAGAACTCATTTCTGGCACCTTCCCCGGTGGAGTTGTGCATGGGGTGTGTTTGGAACATTCTGTCACCAGCCGAGTCCAAAATTCAGCCGTTCCCCATCTCAGCCCAGAAAGCAGGTAGAACTAGTTTTGTGGTGCCTTTCAGCTGCCTACCGCGGTACTGTAAAAACTACCAACAGGACTCGTTTCTGGCACCTTCCCCGGTGGAGTTGTGCATGGGGTGTGTTTGGAACATTTTGTCACCACCCGAGTCCAAAATTCAGCCGTTCCCCATCTCAGCCCAGGAAGCAGGTAGAACAAGTTTTGTGGTGTCTTTCTCTTGCCTACCGGGGTAGTGTAAAAACTACCAAAAGAACTCATTTCTGGCACCTTCCCCGGTGGAGTTGTGCATGGGGTGTGTTTGTAACATTCTGTCACCAGCCGAGTCCAAAATTCAGCCGTTCCCCATCTCAGCCCAGGAAGCAGGTAGAACAAGTTTTGTGGTGCCTTTCAGCTGCCTACCGGGGTAGTGTAAAAACTACCAACAGAACTTGTTTCTGGCACCTTCCCCGGTGGAGTTGTGCATGGGGTGTGTTTGGAACATTTTGTCACCAGCCGAGTCCAAAATTCAGCTATTCCCCATCTCAGGCCAGTAAGCAGGTAGAACCGGTTTTGTGGTGCCTTTCAGCTGCCTACCGGGGTACTGTAAAAACTATCAACAGAACTCGTTTCTGGCAGCTTCCCCGGTGGAGTTGTGCATGGGGTGTGTTTGGAACATTCTGTCACCAGCCGAGTCCAAAATTCAGCCGTTCCCCATCTCAGCCCAGAAAGCAGGTAGAACAAGTTTTGTGGTGCCTTTCAGCTGCCTACCGGGGTAGTGTAAAAACTACCAAAAGAACTCATTTCTGGCACCTTCCCCGGTGGAGTTGTGCATGGGGTGTGTTTGGAACATTCTGTCACCAGCCGAGTCCAAAATTCAGCCGTTCCCCATCTCAGCCCAGAAAGCAGGTAGAACTAGTTTTGTGGTGCCTTTCAGCTGCCTACCGCGGTACTGTAAAAACTACCAACAGGACTCGTTTCTGGCACCTTCCCCGGTGGAGTTGTGCATGGGGTGTGTTTGGAACATTTTGTCACCACCCGAGTCCAAAATTCAGCCGTTCCCCATCTCAGCCCAGGAAGCAGGTAGAACAAGTTTTGTGGTGTCTTTCTCTTGCCTACCGGGGTAGTGTAAAAACTACCAAAAGAACTCATTTCTGGCACCTTCCCCGGTGGAGTTGTGCATGGGGTGTGTTTGTAACATTCTGTCACCAGCCGAGTCCAAAATTCAGCCGTTCCCCATCTCAGCCCAGGAAGCAGGTAGAACAAGTTTTGTGGTGCCTTTCAGCTGCCTACCGGGGTAGTGTAAAAACTACCAACAGAACTTGTTTCTGGCACCTTCCCCGGTGGAGTTGTGCATGGGGTGTGTTTGGAACATTTTGTCACCAGCCGAGTCCAAAATTCAGCTATTCCCCATCTCAGGCCAGTAAGCAGGTAGAACCGGTTTTGTGGTGCCTTTCAGCTGCCTACCGGGGTAGTGTAAAAACTACCAACAGAACTCGTTTCTGGCACCTTCCCCGGTGGAGTTGTGTGTGGGGTGTGTTTGGAACATTCTGTCACCAGCCGAGTCCAAAATTCAGCCGTTCCCCATCTCAGGCCAGTAAGCAGGTAGAACCGGTTTTGTGGTGCCTTTCAGCTGCCTACCGGGGTACTGTAAAAACTATCAACAGAACTCGTTTCTGGCACCTTCCCCGGTGGAGTTGTGCATGGGGTGTGTTTGGAACATTCTGTCACCAGCCGAGTCCAAAATTCAGCCGTTCCCCATCTCAGCCCAGAAAGCAGGTAGAACAAGTTTTGTGGTGCCTTTCAGCTGACTACCGGGGTACTGTAAAAACTACCAACAGGACTCCTTTCTCGCACCTTCCCCGGTGGAGTTGTGCATGGGGTGTGTTTGTAACATTCTGTCACCAGCCGAGTCCAAAATTCAGCCGTTCCCCATCTCAGCCCAGAAAGCAGGTAGAACAAGTTTTGTGGTGCCTTTCAGCTGCCTACCGGGGTAGTGTAAAAACTACCAACAGAACTTGTTTCTGGCACCTTCCCCGGTGGAGTTGTGCATGGGGTGTGTTTGGAACATTTTGTCACCAGCCGAGTCCAAAATTCAGCTATTCCCCATCTCAGGCCAGTAAGCAGGTAGAACCGGTTTTGTGGTGCCTTTCAGCTGCCTACCGGGGTAGTGTAAAAACTACCAACAGAACTCGTTTCTGGCACCTTCCCCGGTGGAGTTGTGTGTGGGGTGTGTTTGGAACATTTTGCCACCAGCCGAGTCCAAAACTCAGCCGATCCCCATCTCAGCCCAGAAAGCAGGTAGAACAAGTTTTGTGGTGCCTTTCAGCTGCCTACCGGGGTACTGTAAAAACTACCAACAGGACTCCTTTCTCGCACCTTCCCCGGTGGAGTTGTGCATGGGGTGTGTTTGGAACATTCTGTCACCAGCCGAGTCCAAAATTCAGCCGTTCCCCATCTCAGCCCAGAAAGCAGATAGAACAAGTTTTGTGGTGCCTTTCAGCTGCCTACCGGGGTAGTGTAAAAACTACCAACAGGACTCGTTTCTGGCACCTTCCCCGGTGGAGCTGTGCATGGGGTGTGTTTGGAACATTTTGCCACCAGCCGAGTCCAAAACTCAGCCGATCCCCATCTCATCCCAGAAAGCAGGTAGAACAAGTTTTGTGGTGCCTTTCAGCTGCCTACCGGGGTAGTGTAAAAACTACCAACAGAACTCGTTTCTGGCACCTTCCCCGGTGGAGTTGTGCATGGGGTGTGTTTGGAACATTCTGTCACCACCCGAGTCCAAAATTCAGCCGTTCCCAATCTCAGCCCAGAAAGCAGGTAGAACAAGTTTTGTGGTGCCTTTCAGCTGCCTACCGGGGTAGTGTAAAAACTACCAACAGAACTCGTTTCTGGCACCTTCCCCGGTGGAGTTGTGCATGGGGTGTGTTTGGAACATTCTGTCACCACCCGAGTCCAAAATTCAGCCGTTCCCCATCTCAGCCCAGAAAGCAGGTAGAACAAGTTTTGTGGTGCCTTTCAGCTGACTACCGGGGTACTGTAAAAACTACCAACAGAACTCGTTTCTGGCACCTTCCCCGGTGGAGTTGTGCATGGGGTGTGTTTGGAACATTTTGTCACCAGGCGAGTCCAAAATTCAGCGATTCCCCATCTCAGCCCAGGAAGCAGATAGAACTGGTTTTGTGGTGCCTTTCAGCTGCCTACCGGTGTACTGTAAAAACTACCAACAGAACTCGTTTCTGGCACCTTAGCCGGTAGAGCTGTGCATGGGGTGTGTTTGGAACATTTTGTCACCAGCCGAGTCCAAAATTCAGCTATTCCCCATCTCAGGCCAGTAAGCAGATAGAACAAGTTTTGTGGTGCCTTTCAGCTGCCTACCGGGGTAGTGTAAAAACTACCAAAAGAACTCAATTCTGGCACCTTCCCCGGTGGAGCTGTGCATGGGGTGTGTTTGGAACATTTTGCCACCAGCCGAGTCCAAAATTCAGCTGTTCCCCATCTCTAGCCCAGGAAGCAGATAGAGCAAGTTTTGTGGTGCCTTTCAGCTGCCTACCGGGGTAGTGTAAAAACTACCAACAGAACTCGTTTCTGGCACCTTCCCCGGTGGAGTTGTGCATGGGGTGTGTTTGGAACATTTTGTCACCAGCCGAGTCCAAAATTCAGCCGTTCCCCATCTCAGCCCAGGAAGCAGATAGAACAAGTTTTGTGGTGCCTTTCAGCTGCCTACCGGGGTACTGTAAAAACTACCAACAGGACTCGTTTCTGGCACCTTCCCCGGTGGAGTTGTGCATGGGGTGTGTTTGTAACATTCTGTCACCAGCCGAGTCCAAAATTCAGCCGTTCCCCATCTCAGCCCAGAAAGCAGGTAGAACAAGTTTTGTGGTGCCTTTCAGCTGCCTACCGGGGTAGTGTAAAAACTACCAACAGAACTTGTTTCTGGCACCTTCCCCGGTGGAGTTGTGCATGGGGTGTGTTTGGAACATTTTGTCACCAGCCGAGTCCAAAATTCAGCTATTCCCCATCTCAGGCCAGTAAGCAGGTAGAACCGGTTTTGTGGTGCCTTTCAGCTGCCTACCGGGGTACTGTAAAAACTACCAACAGAACTCGTTTCTGGCACCTTCCCCGGTGGAGTTGTGCATGGGGTGTGTTTGGAACATTCTGTCACCAGCCGAGTCCAAAATTCAGCCGTTCCCCATCTCAGCCCAGAAAGCAGGTAGAACAAGTTTTGTGGTGTCTTTCTCTTGCCTACCGGGGTAGTGTAAAAACTACCAAAAGAACTCATTTCTGGCACCTTCCCCGGTGGAGTTGTGCATGGGGTGTGTTTGTAACATTCTGTCACCAGCCGAGTCCAAAATTCAGCCGTTCCCCATCTCAGCCCAGGAAGCAGGTAGAACAAGTTTTGTGGTGCCTTTCAGCTGCCTACCGCGGTACTGTAAAAACTACCAACAGGACTCGTTTCTGGCACCTTCCCCGGTGGAGTTGTGCATGGGGTGTGTTTGGAACATTTTGTCACCACCCGAGTCCAAAATTCAGCCGTTCCCCATCTCAGCCCAGGAAGCAGGTAGAACAAGTTTTGTGGTGTCTTTCTCTTGCCTACCGGGGTAGTGTAAAAACTACCAAAAGAACTCATTTCTGGCACCTTCCCCGGTGGAGTTGTGCATGGGGTGTGTTTGTAACATTCTGTCACCAGCCGAGTCCAAAATTCAGCCGTTCCCCATCTCAGCCCAGGAAGCAGGTAGAACAAGTTTTGTGGTGCCTTTCAGCTGCCTACCGGGGTAGTGTAAAAACTACCAACAGAACTTGTTTCTGGCACCTTCCCCGGTGGAGTTGTGCATGGGGTGTGTTTGGAACATTCTGTCACGAGCCGAGTCCAAAATTCAGCCGTTCCCCATCTCAGGCCAGTAAGCAGGTAGAACCGGTTTTGTGGTGCCTTTCAGCTGCCTACCGGGGTAGTGTAAAAACTACCAACAGAACTCGTTTCTGGCACCTTCCCCGGTGGAGCTGTGCATGGGGTGTGTTTGGAACATTTTGCCACCAGCCGAGTCCAAAACTCAGCCGATCCCCATCTCAGCCCAGGAAGCAGGTAGAACAAGTTTTGTGGTGCCTTTCAGCTGCCTACCGGGGTACTGTAAAAACTACCAACAGGACTCGTTTCTGGCACCTTCCCCGGTGGAGCTGTGCATGGGGTGTGTTTGGAACATTTTGTCACCAGCGAGTCCAAAATTCAGCCGTTCCCCATCTCAGCCCAGGAAGCAGATAGAACAAGTTTTGTGGTGCCTTTCAGCTGCCTACCGGGGTAGTGTAAAAACTACCAACAGGACTCGTTTCTGGCACCTTCCCCGGTGGAGCTGTGCATGGGGTGTGTTTGGAACATTTTGTCACCAGCCGAGTCCAAAATTCAGCTGTTCCCCATCTCTAGCCCAGGAAGCAGATAGAACAAGTTTTGTGGTGCCTTTCAGCTGCCTACCGGGGTACTGTAAAAACTACCAACAGGACTCGTTTCTGGCACCTTCCCCGGTGGAGTTGTGCATGGGGTGTGTTTGGAACATTCTGTCACCAGCCGAGTCCAAAATTCAGCCGTTCCCCATCTCAGCCCAGAAAGCAGGTAGAACAAGTTTTGTGGTGCCTTTCAGCTGCCTACCGGGGTACTGTAAAAACTACCAACAGGACTCGTTTCTGGCACCTTCCCCGGTGGAGTTGTGCATGGGGTGTGTTTGGAACATTCTGTCACCAGCCGAGTCCAAAATTCAGCCGTTCCCCATCTCAGCCCAGGAAGCAGGTAGAACAAGTTTTGTGGTGCCTTTCAGCTGCCTACCGCGGTACTGTAAAAACTACCAACAGGACTCGTTTCTGGCACCTTCCCCGGTGGAGTTGTGCATGGGGTGTGTTTGGAACATTTTGTCACCAGGCGAGTCCAAAATTCAGCGATTCCCCATCTCAGCCCAGGAAGCAGATAGAACTGGTTTTGTGGTGCCTTTCAGCTGCCTACCGGGGTACTGTAAAAACTACCAACAGAACTCGTTTCTGGCACCTTCCCCGGTGGAGCTGTGCATGGGGTGTGTTTGGAACATTTTGTCACCAGCCGAGTCCAAAATTCAGCTATTCCCCATCTCAGGCCAGTAAGCAGATAGAACAAGTTTTGTGGTGTCTTTCTCTTGCCTACCGGGGTAGTGTAAAAACTACCAAAAGAACTCATTTCTGGCACCTTCCCCGGTGGAGCTGTGCATGGGGTGTGTTTGGAACATTTTGCCACCAGCCGAGTCCAAAATTCAGCTATTCCCCATCTCTAGCCCAGGAAGCAGATAGAACAAGTTTTGTGGTGCCTTTTAGCTGCCTACCGGGGTAGTGTAAAAACTACCAACAGAACTCGTTTCTGGCACCTTCCCCGGTGGAGTTGTGCATGGGGTGTGTTTGGAACATTTTGTCACCAGCCGAGTCCAAAATTCAGCCGTTCCCCATCTCAGCCCAGGAAGCAGATAGAACAAGTTTTGTGGTGCCTTTCAGCTGCCTACCGGGGTAGTGTAAAAACTACCAACAGGACTCGTTTCTGGCACCTTCCCCGGTGGAGCTGTGCATGGGGTGTGTTTGGAACATTTTGTCACCAGCCGAGTCCAAAATTCAGCTGTTCCCCATCTCTAGCCCAGGAAGCAGATAGAACAAGTTTTGTGGTGCCTTTCAGCTGCCTACCGGGGTACTGTAAAAACTACCAACAGGACTCGTTTCTGGCACCTTCCCCGGTGGAGTTGTGCATGGGGTGTGTTTGGAACATTCTGTCACCAGCCGAGTCCAAAATTCAGCCGTTCCCCATCTCAGCCCAGAAAGCAGGTAGAACAAGTTTTGTGGTGCCTTTCAGCTGCCTACCGGGGTAGTGTAAAAACTACCAACAGGACTCGTTTCTGGCACCTTCCCCGGTGGAGTTGTGCATGGGGTGTGTTTGGAACATTCTGTCACCAGCCGAGTCCAAAATTCAGCCGTTCCCCATATCAGCCCAGAAAGCAGGTAGAACAAGTTTTGTGGTGCCTTTCAGCTGCCTACCGCGGTACTGTAAAAACTACCAACAGGACTCGTTTCTGGCACCTTCCCCGGTGGAGTTGTGCATGGGGTGTGTTTGGAACATTTTGTCACCACCCGAGTCCAAAATTCAGCCGTTCCCCATCTCAGCCCAGGAAGCAGGTAGAACAAGTTTTGTGGTGTCTTTCTCTTGCCTACCGGGGTAGTGTAAAAACTACCAAAAGAACTCATTTCTGGCACCTTCCCCGGTGGAGTTGTGCATGGGGTGTGTTTGTAACATTCTGTCACCAGCCGAGTCCAAAATTCAGCCGTTCCCCATCTCAGCCCAGGAAGCAGGTAGAACAAGTTTTGTGGTGCCTTTCAGCTGCCTACCGCGGTACTGTAAAAACTACCAACAGGACTCGTTTCTGGCACCTTCCCCGGTGGAGTTGTGCATGGGGTGTGTTTGGAACATTTTGTCACCACCCGAGTCCAAAATTCAGCCGTTCCCCATCTCAGCCCAGAAAGCAGGTAGAACAAGTTTTGTGGTGTCTTTCTCTTGCCTACCGGGGTAGTGTAAAAACTACCAAAAGAACTCATTTCTGGCACCTTCCCCGGTGGAGTTGTGCATGGGGTGTGTTTGTAACATTCTGTCACCAGCCGAGTCCAAAATTCAGCCGTTCCCCATCTCAGCCCAGGAAGCAGGTAGAACAAGTTTTGTGGTGCCTTTCAGCTGACTACCGGGGTACTGTAAAAACTACCAACAGAACTCGTTTCTGGCACCTTCCCCGGTGGAGTTGTGCATGGGGTGTGTTTGGAACATTTTGTCACCAGCCGAGTCCAAAATTCAGCTATTCCCCATCTCAGGCCAGTAAGCAGGTAGAACCGGTTTTGTGGTGCCTTTCAGCTGCCTACCGGGGTAGTGTAAAAACTACCAACAGGACTCCTTTCTCGCACCTTCCCCGGTGGAGTTGTGCATGGGGTGTGTTTGGAACATTCTGTCACCAGCCGAGTCCAAAATTCAGCCGTTCCCCATCTCAGCCCAGAAAGCAGGTAGAACAAGTTTTGTGGTGCCTTTCAGCTGCCTACCGGGGTACTGTAAAAACTACCAACAGGACTCGTTTCTGGCACCTTCCCCGGTGGAGCTGTGCATGGGGTGTGTTTGGAACATTTTGTCACCAGCCGAGTCCAAAATTCAGCCGTTCCCCATCTCAGCCCAGGAAGCAGGTAGAACAAGTTTTGTGGTGCCTTTCAGCTGACTACCGGGGTACTGTAAAAACTACCAACAGAACTCGTTTCTGGCACCTTCCCCGGTGGAGTTGTGCATGGGGTGTGTTTGGAACATTTTGTCACCAGCCGAGTCCAAAATTCAGCTATTCCCCATCTCAGCCCAGAAAGCAGGTAGAACCGGTTTTGTGGTGCCTTTCAGCTGCCTACCGGGGTAGTGTAAAAACTACCAACAGGACTCCTTTCTCGCACCTTCCCCGGTGGAGTTGTGCATGGGGTGTGTTTGGAACATTCTGTCACCAGCCGAGTCCAAAATTCAGCCGTTCCCCATCTCAGCCCAGAAAGCAGGTAGAACAAGTTTTGTGGTGCCTTTCAGCTGCCTACCGGGGTACTGTAAAAACTACCAACAGGACTCGTTTCTGGCACCTTCCCCGGTGGAGCTGTGCATGGGGTGTGTTTGGAACATTTTGTCACCAGCCGAGTCCAAAATTCAGCCGTTCCCCATCTCAGCCCAGAAAGCAGGTAGAACAAGTTTTGTGGTGCCTTTCAGCTGCCTACCGGGGTACTGTAAAAACTACCAACAGGACTCGTTTCTGGCACCTTCCCCGGTGGAGCTGTGCATGGGGTGTGTTTGGAACATTTTGTCACCAGCCGAGTCCAAAATTCAGCCGTTCCCCATCTCAGCCCAGAAAGCAGGTAGAACAAGTTTTGTGGTGCCTTTCAGCTGCCTACCGGGGTAGTGTAAAAACTACCAACAGGACTCGTTTCTGGCACCTTCCCCGGTGGAGTTGTGCATGGGGTGTGTTTGGAACATTCTGTCACCAGCCGAGTCCAAAATTCAGCCGTTCCCCATCTCAGCCCAGAAAGCAGGTAGAACAAGTTTTGTGGTGCCTTTCAGCTGCCTACCGGGGTAGTGTAAAAACTACCAACAGAACTCGTTTCTGGCACGTTCCGTGGTGGAGCTGTGCATGGGGTGTGTTTGGAACATTTTGCCACCAGCCGAGTCCAAAACTCAGCCGATCCCCATCTCAGCCCAGAAAGCAGGTAGAACAAGTTTTGTGGTGCCTTTCAGCTGACTACCGGGGTACTGTAAAAACTACCAACAGAACTCGTTTCTGGCACCTTCCCCGGTGGAGCTGTGCATGGGGTGTGTTTGGAACATTTTGCCACCAGCCGAGTCCAAAACTCAGCCGATCCCCATCTCAGCCCAGAAAGCAGGTAGAACAAGTTTTGTGGTGTCTTTCTCTTGCCTACCAGGGTAGTGTAAAAACTACCAAAAGAACTCATTTCTGGCACCTTCCCCGGTGGAGTTGTGCATGGGGTGTGTTTGGAACATTCTGTCACCACCCGAGTCCAAAATTCAGCCGTTCCCCATCTCAGCCCAGAAAGCAGGTAGAACAAGTTTTGTGGTGCCTTTCAGCTGACTACCGGGGTACTGTAAAAACTACCAACAGAACTCGTTTCTGGCACCTTCCCCGGTGGAGTTGTGCATGGGGTGTGTTTGGAACATTTTGTCACCAGCCGAGTCCAAAATTAAGCTGTTCCCCATCTCAGCCCAGGAAGCAGATAGAACAAGTTTTGTGGTGCCTTTCAGCTGCCTACCGGGGTACTGTAAAAACTACCAACAGGACTCGTTTCTGGCACCTTCCCCGGTGGAGCTGTGCATGGGGTGTGTTTGGAACATTTTGCCACCAGCCGAGTCCAAAACTCAGCCGATCCCCATCTCATCCCAGAAAGCAGGTAGAACAAGTTTTGTGGTGCCTTTCAGCTGCCTACCGGGGTAGTGTAAAAACTACCAACAGAATTCGTTTCTGGCACCTTCCCCGGTGGAGTTGTGCATGGGGTGTGTTTGGAACATTCTGTCACCAGCCGAGTCCAAAATTCAGCCGTTCCCCATCTCAGCCCAGAAAGCAGGTAGAACAAGTTTTGTGGTGCCTTTCAGCTGACTACCGGGGTACTGTAAAAACTACCAACAGAACTCGTTTCTGGCACCTTCCCCGGTGGAGTTGTGCATGGGGTGTGTTTGGAACATTCTGTCACCAGGCGAGTCCAAAATTCAGCGATTCCCCATCTCAGCCCAGGAAGCAGATAGAACTGGTTTTGTGGTGCCTTTCAGCTGCCTACCGGGGTACTGTAAAAACTACCAACAGAACTCGTTTCTGGCACCTTCCCCGGTGGAGCTGTGCATGGGGTGTGTTTGGAACATTTTGCCACCAGCCGAGTCCAAAATTCAGCTGTTCCCCATCTCTAGCCCAGGAAGCAGATAGAACAAGTTTTGTGGTGCCTTTCAGCTGCCTACCGGGGTAGTGTAAAAACTACCAACAGAACTCGTTTCTGGCACCTTCCCCGGTGGAGTTGTGCATGGGGTGTGTTTGGAACATTTTGTCACCAGCCGAGTCCAAAATTCAGCCGTTCCCCATCTCAGCCCAGGAAGCAGATAGAACAAGTTTTGTGGTGCCTTTCAGCTGCCTACCGGGGTAGTGTAAAAACTACCAACAGGACTCGTTTCTGGCACCTTCCCCGGTGGAGCTGTGCATGGGGTGTGTTTGGAACATTTTGTCACCAGCCGAGTCCAAAATTCAGCTGTTCCCCATCTCTAGCCCAGGAAGCAGATAGAACAAGTTTTGTGGTGCCTTTCAGCTGCCTACCGGGGTACTGTAAAAACTACCAACAGGACTCGTTTCTGGCACCTTCCCCGGTGGAGTTGTGCATGGGGTGTGTTTGGAACATTCTGTCACCAGCCGAGTCCAAAATTCAGCCGTTCCCCATCTCAGCCCAGAAAGCAGGTAGAACAAGTTTTGTGGTGCCTTTCAGCTGCCTACCGGGGTACTGTAAAAACTACCAACAGGACTCGTTTCTGGCACCTTCCCCGGTGGAGTTGTGCATGGGGTGTGTTTGGAACATTCTGTCACCAGCCGAGTCCAAAATTCAGCCGTTCCCCATCTCAGCCCAGAAAGCAGGTAGAACAAGTTTTGTGGTGCCTTTCAGCTGCCTACCGGGGTAGTGTAAAAACTACCAACAGAACTTGTTTCTGGCACCTTCCCCGGTGGAGTTGTGCATGGGGTGTGTTTGGAACATTTTGTCACCAGCCGAGTCCAAAATTCAGCTATTCCCCATCTCAGGCCAGTAAGCAGGTAGAACCGGTTTTGTGGTGCCTTTCAGCTGCCTACCGGGGTACTGTAAAAACTATCAACAGAACTCGTTTCTGGCACCTTCCCCGGTGGAGTTGTGCATGGGGTGTGTTTGGAACATTCTGTCACCAGCCGAGTCCAAAATTCAGCCGTTCCCCATCTCAGCCCAGAAAGCAGGTAGAACAAGTTTTGTGGTGTCTTTTTCTTGCCTACCGGGGTAGTGTAAAAACTACCAAAAGAACTCATTTCTGGCACCTTCCCCGGTGGAGTTGTGCATGGGGTGTGTTTGGAACATTCTGTCACCAGCCGAGTCCAAAATTCAGCCGTTCCCCATCTCAGCCCAGAAAGCAGGTAGAACTAGTTTTGTGGTGCCTTTCAGCTGCCTACCGCGGTACTGTAAAAACTACCAACAGGACTCGTTTCTGGCACCTTCCCCGGTGGAGTTGTGCATGGGGTGTGTTTGGAACATTTTGTCACCACCCGAGTCCAAAATTCAGCCGTTCCCCATCTCAGCCCAGGAAGCAGGTAGAACAAGTTTTGTGGTGTCTTTCTCTTGCCTACCGGGGTAGTGTAAAAACTACCAAAAGAACTCATTTCTGGCACCTTCCCCGGTGGAGTTGTGCATGGGGTGTGTTTGTAACATTCTGTCACCAGCCGAGTCCAAAATTCAGCCGTTCCCCATCTCAGCCCAGGAAGCAGGTAGAACAAGTTTTGTGGTGCCTTTCAGCTGCCTACCGGGGTAGTGTAAAAACTACCAACAGGACTCCTTTCTCGCACCTTCCCCGGTGGAGTTGTGCATGGGGTGTGTTTGGAACATTCTGTCACCAGCCGAGTCCAAAATTCAGCCGTTCCCCATCTCAGCCCAGAAAGCAGGTAGAACAAGTTTTGTGGTGCCTTTCAGCTGCCTACCGGGGTACTGTAAAAACTACCAACAGGACTCGTTTCTGGCACCTTCCCCGGTGGAGCTGTGCATGGGGTGTGTTTGGAACATTTTGTCACCAGCCGAGTCCAAAATTCAGCCGTTCCCCATCTCAGCCCAGAAAGCAGGTAGAACAAGTTTTGTGGTGCCTTTCAGCTGCCTACCGGGGTACTGTAAAAACTACCAACAGGACTCGTTTCTGGCACCTTCCCCGGTGGAGTTGTGCATGGGGTGTGTTTGGAACATTCTGTCACCAGCCAAGTCCAAAATTCAGCCGTTCCCCATCTCAGCCCAGAAAGCAGGTAGAACAAGTTTTGTGGTGCCTTTCAGCTGCCTACCGGGGTACTGTAAAAACTACCAACAGGACTCGTTTCTGGCACCTTCCCCGGTGGAGTTGTGCATGGGGTGTGTTTGGAACATTCTGTCACCAGCCGAGTCCAAAACTCAGCCGATCCCCATCTCAGCCCAGAAAGCAGGTAGAACAAGTTTTGTGGTGCCTTTCAGCTGCCTACCGGGGTAGTGTAAAAACTACCAACAGAACTCGTTTCTGGCACCTTCCCCGGTGGAGTTGTGCATGGGGTGTGTTTGGAACATTTTGTCACCAGGCGAGTCTAAAATTCAGCGATTCCCCATCTCAGCCCAGGAAGCAGATAGAACTGGTTTTGTGGTGCCTTTCAGCTGCCTACCGGGGTACTGTAAAAACTACCAACAGAACTCGTTTCTGGCACCTTCCCCGGTGGAGCTGTGCATGGGGTGTGTTTGGAACATTTTGTCACCAGCCGAGTCCAAAATTCAGCTATTCCCCATCTCAGGCCAGTAAGCAGATAGAACAAGTTTTGTGGTGTCTTTCTCTTGCCTACCGGGGTAGTGTAAAAACTACCAAAAGAACTCATTTCTGGCACCTTCCCCGGTGGAGCTGTGCATGGGGTGTGTTTGGAACATTTTGCCACCAGCCGAGTCCAAAATTCAGCTGTTCCCCATCTCTAGCCCAGGAAGCAGATAGAACAAGTTTTGTGGTGTCTTTTTCTTGCCTACCGGGGTAGTGTAAAAACTACCAACAGAACTCGTTTCTGGCACCTTCCCCGGTGGAGTTGTGCATGGGGTGTGTTTGGAACATTTTGTCACCAGCCGAGTCCAAAATTCAGCCGTTCCCCATCTCAGCCCAGGAAGCAGATAGAACAAGTTTTGTGGTGCCTTTCAGCTGCCTACCGGGGTAGTGTAAAAACTACCAACAGGACTCGTTTCTGGCACCTTCCCCGGTGGAGCTGTGCATGGGGTGTGTTTGGAACATTTTGTCACCAGCCGAGTCCAAAATTCAGCTGTTCCCCATCTCTAGCCCAGGAAGCAGATAGAACAAGTTTTGTGGTGCCTTTCAGCTGCCTACCGGGGTACTGTAAAAACTACCAACAGGACTCGTTTCTGGCACCTTCCCCGGTGGAGTTGTGCATGGGGTGTGTTTGGAACATTCTGTCACCAGCCGAGTCCAAAATTCAGCCGTTCCCCATCTCAGCCCAGAAAGCAGGTAGAACAAGTTTTGTGGTGCCTTTCAGCTGCCTACCGGGGTACTGTAAAAACTACCAACAGGACTCGTTTCTGGCACCTTCCCCGGTGGAGTTGTGCATGGGGTGTGTTTGGAACATTCTGTCACCAGCCGAGTCCAAAATTCAGCCGTTCCCCATCTCAGCCCAGAAAGCAGGTAGAACAAGTTTTGTGGTGCCTTTCAGCTGCCTACCGCGGTACTGTAAAAACTACCAACAGGACTCGTTTCTGGCACCTTCCCCGGTGGAGTTGTGCATGGGGTGTGTTTGGAACATTTTGTCACCACCCGAGTCCAAAATTCAGCCGTTCCCCATCTCAGCCCAGGAAGCAGGTAGAACAAGTTTTGTGGTTTCTTTCTCTTGCCTACCGGGGTAGTGTAAAAACTACCAAAAGAACTCATTTCTGGCACCTTCCCCGGTGGAGTTGTGCATGGGGTGTGTTTGTAACATTCTGTCACCAGCCGAGTCCAAAATTCAGCCGTTCCCCATCTCAGCCCAGGAAGCAGGTAGAACAAGTTTTGTGGTGCCTTTCAGCTGCCTACCGCGGTACTGTAAAAACTACCAACAGGACTCGTTTCTGGCACCTTCCCCGGTGGAGTTGTGCATGGGGTGTGTTTGGAACATTTTGTCACCACCCGAGTCCAAAATTCAGCCGTTCCCCATCTCAGCCCAGAAAGCAGGTAGAACAAGTTTTGTGGTGTCTTTCTCTTGCCTACCGGGGTAGTGTAAAAACTACCAAAAGAACTCGTTTCTGGCACCTTCCCCGGTGGAGTTGTGCATGGGGTGTGTTTGTAACATTCTGTCACCAGCCGAGTCCAAAATTCAGCCGTTCCCCATCTCAGCCCAGGAAGCAGGTAGAACAAGTTTTGTGGTGCCTTTTCAGCTGCCTACCGGGGTACTGTAAAAACTACCAACAGAACTTGTTTCTGGCACCTTCCCCGGTGGAGTTGTGCATGGGGTGTGTTTGGAACATTTTGTCACCAGCCGAGTCCAAAATTCAGCTATTTCCCATCTCAGGCCAGTAAGCAGGTAGAACCGGTTTTGTGGTGCCTTTCAGCTGCCTACCGGGGTAGTGTAAAAACTACCAACAGGACTCCTTTCTCGCACCTTCCCCGGTGGAGTTGTGCATGGGGTGTGTTTGGAACATTCTGTCACCAGCCGAGTCCAAAATTCAGCCGTTCCCCATCTCAGCCCAGAAAGCAGGTAGAACAAGTTTTGTGGTGCCTTTCAGCTGCCTACCAGGGTACTGTAAAAACTACCAACAGGACTCGTTTCTGGCACCTTCCCCGGTGGAGCTGTGCATGGGGTGTGTTTGGAACATTTTGTCACCAGCCGAGTCCAAAATTCAGCCGTTCCCCATCTCAGCCCAGAAAGCAGGTAGAACAAGTTTTGTGGTGCCTTTCAGCTGCCTACCGGGGTACTGTAAAAACTACCAACAGGACTCGTTTCTGGCACCTTCCCCGGTGGAGTTGTGCATGGGGTGTGTTTGGAACATTCTGTCACCAGCCGAGTCCAAAATTCAGCTGTTCCCCATCTCAGCCCAGAAAGCAGGTAGAACAAGTTTTGTGGTGCCTTTCAGCTGCCTACCGGGGTACTGTAAAAACTACCAACAGGACTCCTTTCTCGCACCTTCCCCGGTGGAGTTGTGCATGGGGTGTGTTTGGAACATTCTGTCACCAGCCGAGTCCAAAATTCAGCCGTTCCCCATCTCAGCCCAGAAAGCAGGTAGAACAAGTTTTGTGGTGTCTTTCTCTTGCCTACCGGGGTAGTGTAAAAACTACCAAAAGAACTCATTTCTGGCACCTTCCCCGGTGGAGTTGTGCATGGGGTGTGTTTGTAACATTCTGTCACCAGCCGAGTCCAAAATTCAGCCGTTCCCCATCTCAGCCCAGGAAGCAGGTAGAACAAGTTTTGTGGTGCCTTTCAGCTGCCTACCGCGGTACTGTAAAAACTACCAACAGGACTCGTTTCTGGCACCTTCCCCGGTGGAGTTGTGCATGGGGTGTGTTTGGAACATTTTGTCACCACCCGAGTCCAAAATTCAGCCGTTCCCCATCTCAGCCCAGGAAGCAGGTAGAACAAGTTTTGTGGTGTCTTTCTCTTGCCTACCGGGGTAGTGTAAAAACTACCAAAAGAACTCATTTCTGGCACCTTCCCCGGTGGAGTTGTGCATGGGGTGTGTTTGGAACATTCTGTCACCAGCCGAGTCCAAAATTCAGCCGTTCCCCATCTCAGCCCAGGAAGCAGGTAGAACAAGTTTTGTGGTGCCTTTCAGCTGCCTACCGGGGTAGTGTAAAAACTACCAACAGAACTTGTTTCTGGCACCTTCCCCGGTGGAGTTGTGCATGGGGTGTGTTTGGAACATTCTGTCACGAGCCGAGTCCAAAATTCAGCCGTTCCCCATCTCAGGCCAGTAAGCAGGTAGAACCGGTTTTGTGGTGCCTTTCAGCTGCCTACCGGGGTAGTGTAAAAACTACCAACAGAACTCGTTTCTGGCACCTTCCCCGGTGGAGCTGTGCATGGGGTGTGTTTGGAACATTTTGCCACCAGCCGAGTCCAAAACTCAGCCGATCCCCATCTCAGCCCAGGAAGCAGATAGAACAAGTTTTGTGGTGCCTTTCAGCTGCCTACCGGGGTACTGTAAAAACTACCAACAGGACTCGTTTCTGGCACCTTCCCCGGTGGAGCTGTGCATGGGGTGTGTTTGGAACATTTTGTCACCAGCGAGTCCAAAATTCAGCCGTTCCCCATCTCAGCCCAGGAAGCAGATAGAACAAGTTTTGTGGTGCCTTTCAGCTGCCTACCGGGGTAGTGTAAAAACTACCAACAGGACTCGTTTCTGGCACCTTCCCCGGTGGAGCTGTGCATGGGGTGTGTTTGGAACATTTTGTCACCAGCCGAGTCCAAAATTCAGCTGTTCCCCATCTCTAGCCCAGGAAGCAGATAGAACAAGTTTTGTGGTGCCTTTCAGCTGCCTACCGGGGTACTGTAAAAACTACCAACAGGACTCGTTTCTGGCACCTTCCCCGGTGGAGTTGTGCATGGGGTGTGTTTGGAACATTCTGTCACCAGCCGAGTCCAAAATTCAGCCGTTCCCCATCTCAGCCCAGAAAGCAGGTAGAACAAGTTTTGTGGTGCCTTTCAGCTGCCTACCGGGGTACTGTAAAAACTACCAACAGGACTCGTTTCTGGCACCTTCCCCGGTGGAGTTGTGCATGGGGTGTGTTTGGAACATTCTGTCACCAGCCGAGTCCAAAATTCAGCCGTTCCCCATCTCAGCCCAGGAAGCAGGTAGAACAAGTTTTGTGGTGCCTTTCAGCTGCCTACCGCGGTACTGTAAAAACTACCAACAGGACTCGTTTCTGGCACCTTCCCCGGTGGAGTTGTGCATGGGGTGTGTTTGGAACATTTTGTCACCAGGCGAGTCCAAAATTCAGCGATTCCCCATCTCAGCCCAGGAAGCAGATAGAACTGGTTTTGTGGTGCCTTTCAGCTGCCTACCGGGGTACTGTAAAAACTACCAACAGAACTCGTTTCTGGCACCTTCCCCGGTGGAGCTGTGCATGGGGTGTGTTTGGAACATTTTGTCACCAGCCGAGTCCAAAATTCAGCTATTCCCCATCTCAGGCCAGTAAGCAGATAGAACAAGTTTTGTGGTGTCTTTCTCTTGCCTACCGGGGTAGTGTAAAAACTACCAAAAGAACTCATTTCTGGCACCTTCCCCGGTGGAGCTGTGCATGGGGTGTGTTTGGAACATTTTGCCACCAGCCGAGTCCAAAATTCAGCTATTCCCCATCTCTAGCCCAGGAAGCAGATAGAACAAGTTTTGTGGTGCCTTTTAGCTGCCTACCGGGGTAGTGTAAAAACTACCAACAGAACTCGTTTCTGGCACCTTCCCCGGTGGAGTTGTGCATGGGGTGTGTTTGGAACATTTTGTCACCAGCCGAGTCCAAAATTCAGCCGTTCCCCATCTCAGCCCAGGAAGCAGATAGAACAAGTTTTGTGGTGCCTTTCAGCTGCCTACCGGGGTAGTGTAAAAACTACCAACAGGACTCGTTTCTGGCACCTTCCCCGGTGGAGCTGTGCATGGGGTGTGTTTGGAACATTTTGTCACCAGCCGAGTCCAAAATTCAGCTGTTCCCCATCTCTAGCCCAGGAAGCAGATAGAACAAGTTTTGTGGTGCCTTTCAGCTGCCTACCGGGGTACTGTAAAAACTACCAACAGGACTCGTTTCTGGCACCTTCCCCGGTGGAGTTGTGCATGGGGTGTGTTTGGAACATTCTGTCACCAGCCGAGTCCAAAATTCAGCCGTTCCCCATCTCAGCCCAGAAAGCAGGTAGAACAAGTTTTGTGGTGCCTTTCAGCTGCCTACCGGGGTACTGTAAAAACTACCAACAGGACTCGTTTCTGGCACCTTCCCCGGTGGAGTTGTGCATGGGGTGTGTTTGGAACATTCTGTCACCAGCCGAGTCCAAAATTCAGCCGTTCCCCATCTCAGCCCAGAAAGCAGGTAGAACAAGTTTTGTGGTGCCTTTCAGCTGCCTACCGCGGTACTGTAAAAACTACCAACAGGACTCGTTTCTGGCACCTTCCCCGGTGGAGTTGTGCATGGGGTGTGTTTGGAACATTTTGTCACCACCCGAGTCCAAAATTCAGCCGTTCCCCATCTCAGCCCAGGAAGCAGGTAGAACAAGTTTTGTGGTGTCTTTCTCTTGCCTACCGGGGTAGTGTAAAAACTACCAAAAGAACTCATTTCTGGCACCTTCCCCGGTGGAGTTGTGCATGGGGTGTGTTTGTAACATTCTGTCACCAGCCGAGTCCAAAATTCAGCCGTTCCCCATCTCAGCCCAGGAAGCAGGTAGAACAAGTTTTGTGGTGCCTTTCAGCTGCCTACCGCGGTACTGTAAAAACTACCAACAGGACTCGTTTCTGGCACCTTCCCCGGTGGAGTTGTGCATGGGGTGTGTTTGGAACATTTTGTCACCACCCGAGTCCAAAATTCAGCCGTTCCCCATCTCAGCCCAGAAAGCAGGTAGAACAAGTTTTGTGGTGTCTTTCTCTTGCCTACCGGGGTAGTGTAAAAACTACCAAAAGAACTCATTTCTGGCACCTTCCCCGGTGGAGTTGTGCATGGGGTGTGTTTGTAACATTCTGTCACCAGCCGAGTCCAAAATTCAGCCGTTCCCCATCTCAGCCCAGGAAGCAGGTAGAACAAGTTTTGTGGTGCCTTTCAGCTGACTACCGGGGTACTGTAAAAACTACCAACAGAACTCGTTTCTGGCACCTTCCCCGGTGGAGTTGTGCATGGGGTGTGTTTGGAACATTTTGTCACCAGCCGAGTCCAAAATTCAGCTATTCCCCATCTCAGGCCAGTAAGCAGGTAGAACCGGTTTTGTGGTGCCTTTCAGCTGCCTACCGGGGTAGTGTAAAAACTACCAACAGGACTCCTTTCTCGCACCTTCCCCGGTGGAGTTGTGCATGGGGTGTGTTTGGAACATTCTGTCACCAGCCGAGTCCAAAATTCAGCCGTTCCCCATCTCAGCCCAGAAAGCAGGTAGAACAAGTTTTGTGGTGCCTTTCAGCTGCCTACCGGGGTACTGTAAAAACTACCAACAGGACTCGTTTCTGGCACCTTCCCCGGTGGAGCTGTGCATGGGGTGTGTTTGGAACATTTTGTCACCAGCCGAGTCCAAAATTCAGCCGTTCCCCATCTCAGCCCAGGAAGCAGGTAGAACAAGTTTTGTGGTGCCTTTCAGCTGACTACCGGGGTACTGTAAAAACTACCAACAGAACTCGTTTCTGGCACCTTCCCCGGTGGAGTTGTGCATGGGGTGTGTTTGGAACATTTTGTCACCAGCCGAGTCCAAAATTCAGCTATTCCCCATCTCAGGCCAGTAAGCAGGTAGAACCGGTTTTGTGGTGCCTTTCAGCTGCCTACCGGGGTAGTGTAAAAACTACCAACAGGACTCCTTTCTCGCACCTTCCCCGGTGGAGTTGTGCATGGGGTGTGTTTGGAACATTCTGTCACCAGCCGAGTCCAAAATTCAGCCGTTCCCCATCTCAGCCCAGAAAGCAGGTAGAACAAGTTTTGTGGTGCCTTTCAGCTGCCTACCGGGGTACTGTAAAAACTACCAACAGGACTCGTTTCTGGCACCTTCCCCGGTGGAGCTGTGCATGGGGTGTGTTTGGAACATTTTGTCACCACCCGAGTCCAAAATTCAGCCGTTCCCCATCTCAGCCCAGAAAGCAGGTAGAACAAGTTTTGTGGTGTCTTTCTCTTGCCTACCGGGGTAGTGTAAAAACTACCAAAAGAACTCATTTCTGGCACCTTCCCCGGTGGAGTTGTGCATGGGGTGTGTTTGTAACATTCTGTCACCAGCCGAGTCCAAAATTCAGCCGTTCCCCATCTCAGCCCAGGAAGCAGGTAGAACAAGTTTTGTGGTGCCTTTCAGCTGACTACCGGGGTACTGTAAAAACTACCAACAGAACTCGTTTCTGGCACCTTCCCCGGTGGAGTTGTGCATGGGGTGTGTTTGGAACATTTTGTCACCAGCCGAGTCCAAAATTCAGCTATTCCCCATCTCAGGCCAGTAAGCAGGTAGAACCGGTTTTGTGGTGCCTTTCAGCTGCCTACCGGGGTAGTGTAAAAACTACCAACAGGACTCCTTTCTCGCACCTTCCCCGGTGGAGTTGTGCATGGGGTGTGTTTGGAACATTCTGTCACCAGCCGAGTCCAAAATTCAGCCGTTCCCCATCTCAGCCCAGAAAGCAGGTAGAACAAGTTTTGTGGTGCCTTTCAGCTGCCTACCGGGGTACTGTAAAAACTACCAACAGGACTCGTTTCTGGCACCTTCCCCGGTGGAGCTGTGCATGGGGTGTGTTTGGAACATTTTGTCACCAGCCGAGTCCAAAATTCAGCCGTTCCCCATCTCAGCCCAGGAAGCAGGTAGAACAAGTTTTGTGGTGCCTTTCAGCTGACTACCGGGGTACTGTAAAAACTACCAACAGAACTCGTTTCTGGCACCTTCCCCGGTGGAGTTGTGCATGGGGTGTGTTTGGAACATTCTGTCACGAGCCGAGTCCAAAATTCAGCCGTTCCCCATCTCAGGCCAGTAAGCAGGTAGAACCGGTTTTGTGGTGCCTTTCAGCTGCCTACCGGGGTAGTGTAAAAACTACCAACAGAACTCGTTTCTGGCACCTTCCCCGGTGGAGCTGTGCATGGGGTGTGTTTGGAACATTTTGCCACCAGCCGAGTCCAAAACTCAGCCGATCCCCATCTCAGCCCAGGAAGCAGATAGAACAAGTTTTGTGGTGCCTTTCAGCTGCCTACCGGGGTACTGTAAAAACTACCAACAGGACTCGTTTCTGGCACCTTCCCCGGTGGAGCTGTGCATGGGGTGTGTTTGGAACATTTTGTCACCAGCGAGTCCAAAATTCAGCCGTTCCCCATCTCAGCCCAGGAAGCAGATAGAACAAGTTTTGTGGTGCCTTTCAGCTGCCTACCGGGGTAGTGTAAAAACTACCAACAGGACTCGTTTCTGGCACCTTCCCCGGTGGAGCTGTGCATGGGGTGTGTTTGGAACATTTTGTCACCAGCCGAGTCCAAAATTCAGCTGTTCCCCATCTCTAGCCCAGGAAGCAGATAGAACAAGTTTTGTGGTGCCTTTCAGCTGCCTACCGGGGTACTGTAAAAACTACCAACAGGACTCGTTTCTGGCACCTTCCCCGGTGGAGTTGTGCATGGGGTGTGTTTGGAACATTCTGTCACCAGCCGAGTCCAAAATTCAGCCGTTCCCCATCTCAGCCCAGAAAGCAGGTAGAACAAGTTTTGTGGTGCCTTTCAGCTGCCTACCGGGGTACTGTAAAAACTACCAACAGGACTCGTTTCTGGCACCTTCCCCGGTGGAGTTGTGCATGGGGTGTGTTTGGAACATTCTGTCACCAGCCGAGTCCAAAATTCAGCCGTTCCCCATCTCAGCCCAGGAAGCAGGTAGAACAAGTTTTGTGGTGCCTTTCAGCTGCCTACCGCGGTACTGTAAAAACTACCAACAGGACTCGTTTCTGGCACCTTCCCCGGTGGAGTTGTGCATGGGGTGTGTTTGGAACATTTTGTCACCAGGCGAGTCCAAAATTCAGCGATTCCCCATCTCAGCCCAGGAAGCAGATAGAACTGGTTTTGTGGTGCCTTTCAGCTGCCTACCGGGGTACTGTAAAAACTACCAACAGAACTCGTTTCTGGCACCTTCCCCGGTGGAGCTGTGCATGGGGTGTGTTTGGAACATTTTGTCACCAGCCGAGTCCAAAATTCAGCTATTCCCCATCTCAGGCCAGTAAGCAGATAGAACAAGTTTTGTGGTGTCTTTCTCTTGCCTACCGGGGTAGTGTAAAAACTACCAAAAGAACTCATTTCTGGCACCTTCCCCGGTGGAGCTGTGCATGGGGTGTGTTTGGAACATTTTGCCACCAGCCGAGTCCAAAATTCAGCTATTCCCCATCTCTAGCCCAGGAAGCAGATAGAACAAGTTTTGTGGTGCCTTTTAGCTGCCTACCGGGGTAGTGTAAAAACTACCAACAGAACTCGTTTCTGGCACCTTCCCCGGTGGAGTTGTGCATGGGGTGTGTTTGGAACATTTTGTCACCAGCCGAGTCCAAAATTCAGCCGTTCCCCATCTCAGCCCAGGAAGCAGATAGAACAAGTTTTGTGGTGCCTTTCAGCTGCCTACCGGGGTAGTGTAAAAACTACCAACAGGACTCGTTTCTGGCACCTTCCCCGGTGGAGCTGTGCATGGGGTGTGTTTGGAACATTTTGTCACCAGCCGAGTCCAAAATTCAGCTGTTCCCCATCTCTAGCCCAGGAAGCAGATAGAACAAGTTTTGTGGTGCCTTTCAGCTGCCTACCGGGGTACTGTAAAAACTACCAACAGGACTCGTTTCTGGCACCTTCCCCGGTGGAGTTGTGCATGGGGTGTGTTTGGAACATTCTGTCACCAGCCGAGTCCAAAATTCAGCCGTTCCCCATCTCAGCCCAGAAAGCAGGTAGAACAAGTTTTGTGGTGCCTTTCAGCTGCCTACCGGGGTACTGTAAAAACTACCAACAGGACTCGTTTCTGGCACCTTCCCCGGTGGAGTTGTGCATGGGGTGTGTTTGGAACATTCTGTCACCAGCCGAGTCCAAAATTCAGCCGTTCCCCATCTCAGCCCAGAAAGCAGGTAGAACAAGTTTTGTGGTGCCTTTCAGCTGCCTACCGCGGTACTGTAAAAACTACCAACAGGACTCGTTTCTGGCACCTTCCCCGGTGGAGTTGTGCATGGGGTGTGTTTGGAACATTTTGTCACCACCCGAGTCCAAAATTCAGCCGTTCCCCATCTCAGCCCAGGAAGCAGGTAGAACAAGTTTTGTGGTGTCTTTCTCTTGCCTACCGGGGTAGTGTAAAAACTACCAAAAGAACTCATTTCTGGCACCTTCCCCGGTGGAGTTGTGCATGGGGTGTGTTTGTAACATTCTGTCACCAGCCGAGTCCAAAATTCAGCCGTTCCCCATCTCAGCCCAGGAAGCAGGTAGAACAAGTTTTGTGGTGCCTTTCAGCTGCCTACCGCGGTACTGTAAAAACTACCAACAGGACTCGTTTCTGGCACCTTCCCCGGTGGAGTTGTGCATGGGGTGTGTTTGGAACATTTTGTCACCACCCGAGTCCAAAATTCAGCCGTTCCCCATCTCAGCCCAGAAAGCAGGTAGAACAAGTTTTGTGGTGTCTTTCTCTTGCCTACCGGGGTAGTGTAAAAACTACCAAAAGAACTCATTTCTGGCACCTTCCCCGGTGGAGTTGTGCATGGGGTGTGTTTGTAACATTCTGTCACCAGCCGAGTCCAAAATTCAGCCGTTCCCCATCTCAGCCCAGGAAGCAGGTAGAACAAGTTTTGTGGTGCCTTTCAGCTGACTACCGGGGTACTGTAAAAACTACCAACAGAACTCGTTTCTGGCACCTTCCCCGGTGGAGTTGTGCATGGGGTGTGTTTGGAACATTTTGTCACCAGCCGAGTCCAAAATTCAGCTATTCCCCATCTCAGGCCAGTAAGCAGGTAGAACCGGTTTTGTGGTGCCTTTCAGCTGCCTACCGGGGTAGTGTAAAAACTACCAACAGGACTCCTTTCTCGCACCTTCCCCGGTGGAGTTGTGCATGGGGTGTGTTTGGAACATTCTGTCACCAGCCGAGTCCAAAATTCAGCCGTTCCCCATCTCAGCCCAGAAAGCAGGTAGAACAAGTTTTGTGGTGCCTTTCAGCTGCCTACCGGGGTACTGTAAAAACTACCAACAGGACTCGTTTCTGGCACCTTCCCCGGTGGAGCTGTGCATGGGGTGTGTTTGGAACATTTTGTCACCAGCCGAGTCCAAAATTCAGCCGTTCCCCATCTCAGCCCAGGAAGCAGGTAGAACAAGTTTTGTGGTGCCTTTCAGCTGACTACCGGGGTACTGTAAAAACTACCAACAGAACTCGTTTCTGGCACCTTCCCCGGTGGAGTTGTGCATGGGGTGTGTTTGGAACATTTTGTCACCAGCCGAGTCCAAAATTCAGCTATTCCCCATCTCAGGCCAGTAAGCAGGTAGAACCGGTTTTGTGGTGCCTTTCAGCTGCCTACCGGGGTAGTGTAAAAACTACCAACAGGACTCCTTTCTCGCACCTTCCCCGGTGGAGTTGTGCATGGGGTGTGTTTGGAACATTCTGTCACCAGCCGAGTCCAAAATTCAGCCGTTCCCCATCTCAGCCCAGAAAGCAGGTAGAACAAGTTTTGTGGTGCCTTTCAGCTGCCTACCGGGGTACTGTAAAAACTACCAACAGGACTCGTTTCTGGCACCTTCCCCGGTGGAGCTGTGCATGGGGTGTGTTTGGAACATTTTGCCACCAGCCGAGTCCAAAACTCAGCCGATCCCCATCTCATCCCAGAAAGCAGGTAGAACAAGTTTTGTGGTGCCTTTCAGCTGACTACCGGGGTACTGTAAAAACTACCAACAGAACTCGTTTCTGGCACCTTCCCCGGTGGAGTTGTGCATGGGGTGTGTTTGGAACATTCTGTCACCACCCGAGTCCAAAATTCAGCCGTTCCCAATCTCAGCCCAGAAAGCAGGTAGAACAAGTTTTGTGGTGCCTTTCAGCTGCCTACCGGGGTAGTGTAAAAACTACCAACAGAACTCGTTTCTGGCACCTTCCCCGGTGGAGTTGTGCATGGGGTGTGTTTGGAACATTCTGTCACCACCCGAGTCCAAAATTCAGCCGTTCCCCATCTCAGCCCAGAAAGCAGGTAGAACAAGTTTTGTGGTGCCTTTCAGCTGACTACCGGGGTACTGTAAAAACTACCAACAGAACTCGTTTCTGGCACGTTCCGTGGTGGAGCTGTGCATGGGGTGTGTTTGGAACATTTTGCCACCAGCCGAGTCCAAAACTCAGCCGATCCCCATCTCAGCCCAGAAAGCAGGTAGAACAAGTTTTGTGGTGCCTTTCAGCTGACTACCGGGGTACTGTAAAAACTACCAACAGAACTCGTTTCTGGCACCTTCCCCGGTGGAGCTGTGCATGGGGTGTGTTTGGAACATTTTGCCACCAGCCGAGTCCAAAACTCAGCCGATCCCCATCTCAGCCCAGAAAGCAGGTAGAACAAGTTTTGTGGTGTCTTTCTCTTGCCTACCAGGGTAGTGTAAAAACTACCAACAGAACTCGTTTCTGGCACCTTCCCCGGTGGAGCTGTGCATGGGGTGTGTTTGGAACATTTTGTCACCAGCCGAGTCCAAAATTCAGCCGTTCCCCATCTCAGCCCAGAAAGCAGGTAGAACAAGTTTTGTGGTGCCTTTCAGCTGCCTACCGGGGTAGTGTAAAAACTACCAACAGGACTCGTTTCTGGCACCTTCCCCGGTGGAGTTGTGCATGGGGTGTGTTTGGAACATTCTGTCACCAGCCGAGTCCAAAATTCAGCCGTTCCCCATCTCAGCCCAGAAAGCAGGTAGAACAAGTTTTGTGGTGCCTTTCAGCTGCCTACCGGGGTAGTGTAAAAACTACCAACAGAACTCGTTTCTGGCACGTTCCGTGGTGGAGCTGTGCATGGGGTGTGTTTGGAACATTTTGCCACCAGCCGAGTCCAAAACTCAGCCGATCCCCATCTCAGCCCAGAAAGCAGGTAGAACAAGTTTTGTGGTGCCTTTCAGCTGACTACCGGGGTACTGTAAAAACTACCAACAGAACTCGTTTCTGGCACCTTCCCCGGTGGAGCTGTGCATGGGGTGTGTTTGGAACATTTTGCCACCAGCCGAGTCCAAAACTCAGCCGATCCCCATCTCAGCCCAGAAAGCAGGTAGAACAAGTTTTGTGGTGCCTTTCAGCTGACTACCGGGGTACTGTAAAAACTACCAACAGAACTCGTTTCTGGCACCTTCCCCGGTGGAGTTGTGCATGGGGTGTGTTTGGAACATTTTGTTACCAGCCGAGTCCAAAATTAAGCTGTTCCCCATCTCAGCCCAGGAAGCAGATAGAACAAGTTTTGTGGTGCCTTTCAGCTGCCTACCGGGGTACTGTAAAAACTACCAACAGGACTCGTTTCTGGCACCTTCCCCGGTGGAGCTGTGCATGGGGTGTGTTTGGAACATTTTGCCACCAGCCGAGTCCAAAACTCAGCCGATCCCCATCTCATCCCAGAAAGCAGGTAGAACAAGTTTTGTGGTGCCTTTCAGCTGCCTACCGGGGTAGTGTAAAAACTACCAACAGAATTCGTTTCTGGCACCTTCCCCGGTGGAGTTGTGCATGGGGTGTGTTTGGAACATTCTGTCACCAGCCGAGTCCAAAATTCAGCCGTTCCCCATCTCAGCCCAGAAAGCAGGTAGAACAAGTTTTGTGGTGCCTTTCAGCTGACTACCGGGGTACTGTAAAAACTACCAACAGAACTCGTTTCTGGCACCTTCCCCGGTGGAGTTGTGCATGGGGTGTGTTTGGAACATTCTGTCACCAGGCGAGTCCAAAATTCAGCGATTCCCCATCTCAGCCCAGGAAGCAGATAGAACTGGTTTTGTGGTGCCTTTCAGCTGCCTACCGGGGTACTGTAAAAACTACCAACAGAACTCGTTTCTGGCACCTTCCCCGGTGGAGCTGTGCATGGGGTGTGTTTGGAACATTTTGCCACCAGCCGAGTCCAAAATTCAGCTGTTCCCCATCTCTAGCCCAGGAAGCAGATAGAACAAGTTTTGTGGTGCCTTTCAGCTGCCTACCGGGGTAGTGTAAAAACTACCAACAGAACTCGTTTCTGGCACCTTCCCCGGTGGAGTTGTGCATGGGGTGTGTTTGGAACATTTTGTCACCAGCCGAGTCCAAAATTCAGCCGTTCCCCATCTCAGCCCAGGAAGCAGATAGAACAAGTTTTGTGGTGCCTTTCAGCTGCCTACCGGGGTAGTGTAAAAACTACCAACAGGACTCGTTTCTGGCACCTTCCCCGGTGGAGCTGTGCATGGGGTGTGTTTGGAACATTTTGTCACCAGCCGAGTCCAAAATTCAGCTGTTCCCCATCTCTAGCCCAGGAAGCAGATAGAACAAGTTTTGTGGTGCCTTTCAGCTGCCTACCGGGGTACTGTAAAAACTACCAACAGGACTCGTTTCTGGCACCTTCCCCGGTGGAGTTGTGCATGGGGTGTGTTTGGAACATTCTGTCACCAGCCGAGTCCAAAATTCAGCCGTTCCCCATCTCAGCCCAGAAAGCAGGTAGAACAAGTTTTGTGGTGCCTTTCAGCTGCCTACCGGGGTACTGTAAAAACTACCAACAGGACTCGTTTCTGGCACCTTCCCCGGTGGAGTTGTGCATGGGGTGTGTTTGGAACATTCTGTCACCAGCCGAGTCCAAAATTCAGCCGTTCCCCATCTCAGCCCAGAAAGCAGGTAGAACAAGTTTTGTGGTGCCTTTCAGCTGCCTACCGGGGTAGTGTAAAAACTACCAACAGAACTTGTTTCTGGCACCTTCCCCGGTGGAGTTGTGCATGGGGTGTGTTTGGAACATTTTGTCACCAGCCGAGTCCAAAATTCAGCTATTCCCCATCTCAGGCCAGTAAGCAGGTAGAACCGGTTTTGTGGTGCCTTTCAGCTGCCTACCGGGGTACTGTAAAAACTATCAACAGAACTCGTTTCTGGCACCTTCCCCGGTGGAGTTGTGCATGGGGTGTGTTTGGAACATTCTGTCACCAGCCGAGTCCAAAATTCAGCCGTTCCCCATCTCAGCCCAGAAAGCAGGTAGAACAAGTTTTGTGGTGTCTTTTTCTTGCCTACCGGGGTAGTGTAAAAACTACCAAAAGAACTCATTTCTGGCACCTTCCCCGGTGGAGTTGTGCATGGGGTGTGTTTGGAACATTCTGTCACCAGCCGAGTCCAAAATTCAGCCGTTCCCCATCTCAGCCCAGAAAGCAGGTAGAACTAGTTTTGTGGTGCCTTTCAGCTGCCTACCGCGGTACTGTAAAAACTACCAACAGGACTCGTTTCTGGCACCTTCCCCGGTGGAGTTGTGCATGGGGTGTGTTTGGAACATTTTGTCACCACCCGAGTCCAAAATTCAGCCGTTCCCCATCTCAGCCCAGGAAGCAGGTAGAACAAGTTTTGTGGTGTCTTTCTCTTGCCTACCGGGGTAGTGTAAAAACTACCAAAAGAACTCATTTCTGGCACCTTCCCCGGTGGAGTTGTGCATGGGGTGTGTTTGTAACATTCTGTCACCAGCCGAGTCCAAAATTCAGCCGTTCCCCATCTCAGCCCAGGAAGCAGGTAGAACAAGTTTTGTGGTGCCTTTCAGCTGCCTACCGGGGTAGTGTAAAAACTACCAACAGGACTCCTTTCTCGCACCTTCCCCGGTGGAGTTGTGCATGGGGTGTGTTTGGAACATTCTGTCACCAGCCGAGTCCAAAATTCAGCCGTTCCCCATCTCAGCCCAGAAAGCAGGTAGAACAAGTTTTGTGGTGCCTTTCAGCTGCCTACCGGGGTACTGTAAAAACTACCAACAGGACTCGTTTCTGGCACCTTCCCCGGTGGAGCTGTGCATGGGGTGTGTTTGGAACATTTTGTCACCAGCCGAGTCCAAAATTCAGCCGTTCCCCATCTCAGCCCAGAAAGCAGGTAGAACAAGTTTTGTGGTGCCTTTCAGCTGCCTACCGGGGTACTGTAAAAACTACCAACAGGACTCGTTTCTGGCACCTTCCCCGGTGGAGTTGTGCATGGGGTGTGTTTGGAACATTCTGTCACCAGCCAAGTCCAAAATTCAGCCGTTCCCCATCTCAGCCCAGAAAGCAGGTAGAACAAGTTTTGTGGTGCCTTTCAGCTGCCTACCGGGGTACTGTAAAAACTACCAACAGGACTCGTTTCTGGCACCTTCCCCGGTGGAGTTGTGCATGGGGTGTGTTTGGAACATTCTGTCACCAGCCGAGTCCAAAACTCAGCCGATCCCCATCTCAGCCCAGAAAGCAGGTAGAACAAGTTTTGTGGTGCCTTTCAGCTGCCTACCGGGGTAGTGTAAAAACTACCAACAGAACTCGTTTCTGGCACCTTCCCCGGTGGAGTTGTGCATGGGGTGTGTTTGGAACATTTTGTCACCAGGCGAGTCTAAAATTCAGCGATTCCCCATCTCAGCCCAGGAAGCAGATAGAACTGGTTTTGTGGTGCCTTTCAGCTGCCTACCGGGGTACTGTAAAAACTACCAACAGAACTCGTTTCTGGCACCTTCCCCGGTGGAGCTGTGCATGGGGTGTGTTTGGAACATTTTGTCACCAGCCGAGTCCAAAATTCAGCTATTCCCCATCTCAGGCCAGTAAGCAGATAGAACAAGTTTTGTGGTGTCTTTCTCTTGCCTACCGGGGTAGTGTAAAAACTACCAAAAGAACTCATTTCTGGCACCTTCCCCGGTGGAGCTGTGCATGGGGTGTGTTTGGAACATTTTGCCACCAGCCGAGTCCAAAATTCAGCTGTTCCCCATCTCTAGCCCAGGAAGCAGATAGAACAAGTTTTGTGGTGTCTTTTTCTTGCCTACCGGGGTAGTGTAAAAACTACCAACAGAACTCGTTTCTGGCACCTTCCCCGGTGGAGTTGTGCATGGGGTGTGTTTGGAACATTTTGTCACCAGCCGAGTCCAAAATTCAGCCGTTCCCCATCTCAGCCCAGGAAGCAGATAGAACAAGTTTTGTGGTGCCTTTCAGCTGCCTACCGGGGTAGTGTAAAAACTACCAACAGGACTCGTTTCTGGCACCTTCCCCGGTGGAGCTGTGCATGGGGTGTGTTTGGAACATTTTGTCACCAGCCGAGTCCAAAATTCAGCTGTTCCCCATCTCTAGCCCAGGAAGCAGATAGAACAAGTTTTGTGGTGCCTTTCAGCTGCCTACCGGGGTACTGTAAAAACTACCAACAGGACTCGTTTCTGGCACCTTCCCCGGTGGAGTTGTGCATGGGGTGTGTTTGGAACATTCTGTCACCAGCCGAGTCCAAAATTCAGCCGTTCCCCATCTCAGCCCAGAAAGCAGGTAGAACAAGTTTTGTGGTGCCTTTCAGCTGCCTACCGGGGTACTGTAAAAACTACCAACAGGACTCGTTTCTGGCACCTTCCCCGGTGGAGTTGTGCATGGGGTGTGTTTGGAACATTCTGTCACCAGCCGAGTCCAAAATTCAGCCGTTCCCCATCTCAGCCCAGAAAGCAGGTAGAACAAGTTTTGTGGTGCCTTTCAGCTGCCTACCGCGGTACTGTAAAAACTACCAACAGGACTCGTTTCTGGCACCTTCCCCGGTGGAGTTGTGCATGGGGTGTGTTTGGAACATTTTGTCACCACCCGAGTCCAAAATTCAGCCGTTCCCCATCTCAGCCCAGGAAGCAGGTAGAACAAGTTTTGTGGTTTCTTTCTCTTGCCTACCGGGGTAGTGTAAAAACTACCAAAAGAACTCATTTCTGGCACCTTCCCCGGTGGAGTTGTGCATGGGGTGTGTTTGTAACATTCTGTCACCAGCCGAGTCCAAAATTCAGCCGTTCCCCATCTCAGCCCAGGAAGCAGGTAGAACAAGTTTTGTGGTGCCTTTCAGCTGCCTACCGCGGTACTGTAAAAACTACCAACAGGACTCGTTTCTGGCACCTTCCCCGGTGGAGTTGTGCATGGGGTGTGTTTGGAACATTTTGTCACCACCCGAGTCCAAAATTCAGCCGTTCCCCATCTCAGCCCAGAAAGCAGGTAGAACAAGTTTTGTGGTGTCTTTCTCTTGCCTACCGGGGTAGTGTAAAAACTACCAAAAGAACTCGTTTCTGGCACCTTCCCCGGTGGAGTTGTGCATGGGGTGTGTTTGTAACATTCTGTCACCAGCCGAGTCCAAAATTCAGCCGTTCCCCATCTCAGCCCAGGAAGCAGGTAGAACAAGTTTTGTGGTGCCTTTTCAGCTGCCTACCGGGGTACTGTAAAAACTACCAACAGAACTTGTTTCTGGCACCTTCCCCGGTGGAGTTGTGCATGGGGTGTGTTTGGAACATTTTGTCACCAGCCGAGTCCAAAATTCAGCTATTTCCCATCTCAGGCCAGTAAGCAGGTAGAACCGGTTTTGTGGTGCCTTTCAGCTGCCTACCGGGGTAGTGTAAAAACTACCAACAGGACTCCTTTCTCGCACCTTCCCCGGTGGAGTTGTGCATGGGGTGTGTTTGGAACATTCTGTCACCAGCCGAGTCCAAAATTCAGCCGTTCCCCATCTCAGCCCAGAAAGCAGGTAGAACAAGTTTTGTGGTGCCTTTCAGCTGCCTACCAGGGTACTGTAAAAACTACCAACAGGACTCGTTTCTGGCACCTTCCCCGGTGGAGCTGTGCATGGGGTGTGTTTGGAACATTTTGTCACCAGCCGAGTCCAAAATTCAGCCGTTCCCCATCTCAGCCCAGAAAGCAGGTAGAACAAGTTTTGTGGTGCCTTTCAGCTGCCTACCGGGGTACTGTAAAAACTACCAACAGGACTCGTTTCTGGCACCTTCCCCGGTGGAGTTGTGCATGGGGTGTGTTTGGAACATTCTGTCACCAGCCGAGTCCAAAATTCAGCTGTTCCCCATCTCAGCCCAGAAAGCAGGTAGAACAAGTTTTGTGGTGCCTTTCAGCTGCCTACCGGGGTACTGTAAAAACTACCAACAGGACTCCTTTCTCGCACCTTCCCCGGTGGAGTTGTGCATGGGGTGTGTTTGGAACATTCTGTCACCAGCCGAGTCCAAAATTCAGCCGTTCCCCATCTCAGCCCAGAAAGCAGGTAGAACAAGTTTTGTGGTGCCTTTCAGCTGCCTACCGCGGTACTGTAAAAACTACCAACAGGACTCGTTTCTGGCACCTTCCCCGGTGGAGTTGTGCATGGGGTGTGTTTGGAACATTTTGTCACCACCCGAGTCCAAAATTCAGCCGTTCCCCATCTCAGCCCAGGAAGCAGGTAGAACAAGTTTTGTGGTGTCTTTCTCTTGCCTACCGGGGTAGTGTAAAAACTACCAAAAGAACTCATTTCTGGCACCTTCCCCGGTGGAGTTGTGCATGGGGTGTGTTTGTAACATTCTGTCACCAGCCGAGTCCAAAATTCAGCCGTTCCCCATCTCAGCCCAGGAAGCAGGTAGAACAAGTTTTGTGGTGCCTTTCAGCTGCCTACCGCGGTACTGTAAAAACTACCAAGAGGACTCGTTTCTGGCACCTTCCCCGGTGGAGTTGTGCATGGGGTGTGTTTGGAACATTTTGCCACCAGCCGAGTCCAAAACTCAGCCGATCCCCATCTCAGCCCAGAAAGCAGGTAGAACAAGTTTTGTGGTGCCTTTCAGCTGCCTACCGGGGTACTGTAAAAACTACCAACAGGACTCGTTTCTGGCACCTTCCCCGGTGGAGTTGTGCATGGGGTGTGTTTGGAACATTCTGTCACCAGCCGAGTCCAAAATTCAGCCGTTCCCCATCTCAGCCCAGAAAGCAGGTAGAACAAGTTTTGTGGTGCCTTTCAGCTGCCTACCGGGGTACTGTAAAAACTACCAACAGGACTCGTTTCTGGCACCTTCCCCGGTGGAGCTGTGCATGGGGTGTGTTTGGAACATTTTGTCACCAGCCGAGTCCAAAATTCAGCCGTTCCCCATCTCAGCCCAGAAAGCAGGTAGAACAAGTTTTGTGGTGCCTTTCAGCTGCCTACCGGGGTAGTGTAAAAACTACCAACAGGACTCGTTTCTGGCACCTTCCCCGGTGGAGTTGTGCATGGGGTGTGTTTGGAACATTCTGTCACCAGCCGAGTCCAAAATTCAGCCGTTCCCCATCTCAGCCCAGAAAGCAGGTAGAACAAGTTTTGTGGTGCCTTTCAGCTGCCTACCGGGGTAGTGTAAAAACTACCAACAGAACTCGTTTCTGGCACGTTCCGTGGTGGAGCTGTGCATGGGGTGTGTTTGGAACATTTTGCCACCAGCCGAGTCCAAAATTCAGCCGATCCCCATCTCAGCCCAGAAAGCAGGTAGAACAAGTTTTGTGGTGCCTTTCAGCTGACTACCGGGGTAGTGTAAAAACTACCAACAGAACTCGTTTCTGGCACCTTCCCCGGTGGAGCTGTGCATGGGGTGTGTTTGGAACATTTTGCCACCAGCCGAGTCCAAAACTCAGCCGATCCCCATCTCAGCCCAGAAAGCAGGTAGAACAAGTTTTGTGGTGTCTTTCTCTTGCCTACCAGGGTAGTGTAAAAACTACCAAAAGAACTCATTTCTGGCACCTTCCCCGGTGGAGTTGTGCATGGGGTGTGTTTGGAACATTCTGTCACCACCCGAGTCCAAAATTCAGCCGTTCCCCATCTCAGCCCAGAAAGCAGGTAGAACAAGTTTTGTGGTGCCTTTCAGCTGACTACCGGGATACTGTAAAAACTACCAACAGAACTCGTTTCTGGCACCTTCCCCGGTGGAGTTGTGCATGGGGTGTGTTTGGAACATTTTGTCACCAGCCGAGTCCAAAATTAAGCTGTTCCCCATCTCAGCCCAGGAAGCAGATAGAACAAGTTTTGTGGTGCCTTTCAGCTGCCTACCGGGGTACTGTAAAAACTACCAACAGGACTCGTTTCTGGCACCTTCCCCGGTGGAGCTGTGCATGGGGTGTGTTTGGAACATTTTGCCACCAGCCGAGTCCAAAACTCAGCCGATCCCCATCTCAGCCCAGAAAGCAGGTAGAACAAGTTTTGTGGTGCCTTTCAGCTGCCTACCAGGGTAGTGTAAAAACTACCAACAGAACTCGTTTCTGGCACCTTCCCCGGTGGAGTTGTGCATGGGGTGTGTTTGGAACATTCTGTCACCAGCCGAGTCCAAAATTCAGCCGTTCCCCATCTCAGCCCAGAAAGCAGGTAGAACAAGTTTTGTGGTGCCTTTCAGCTGCCTACCGGGGTAGTGTAAAAACTACCAACAGAACTCGTTTCTGGCACCTTCCCCGGTGGAGTTGTGCATGGGGTGTGTTTGGAACATTCTGTCACCAGGCGAGTCCAAAATTCAGCGATTCCCCATCTCAGCCCAGGAAGCAGATAGAACTGGTTTTGTGGTGCCTTTCAGCTGCCTACCGGGGTACTGTAAAAACTACCAACAGAACTCGTTTCTGGCACCTTCCCCGGTGGAGCTGTGCATGGGGTGTGTTTGGAACATTTTGTCACCAGCCGAGTCCAAAATTCAGCTATTCCCCATCTCAGGCCAGTAAGCAGATAGAACAAGTTTTGTGGTGTCTTTCTCTTGCCTACCGGGGTAGTGTAAAAACTATCAACAGAACTCGTTTCTGGCACCTTCCCCGGTGGAGTTGTGCATGGGGTGTGTTTGGAACATTCTGTCACCAGCCGAGTCCAAAATTCAGCCGTTCCCCATCTCAGCCCAGAAAGCAGGTAGAACAAGTTTTGTGGTGTCTTTCTCTTGCGTACCGGGGTAGTGTAAAAACTACCAAAAGAACTCATTTCTGGCACCTTCCCCGGTGGAGTTGTGCATGGGGTGTGTTTGGAACATTCTGTCACCAGCCGAGTCCAAAATTCAGCCGTTCCCCATCTCAGCCCAGAAAGCAGGTAGAACTAGTTTTGTGGTGCCTTTCAGCTGCCTACCGCGGTACTGTAAAAACTACCAACAGGACTCGTTTCTGGCACCTTCCCCGGTGGAGTTGTGCATGGGGTGTGTTTGGAACATTTTGTCACCACCCGAGTCCAAAATTCAGCCGTTCCCCATCTCAGCCCAGGAAGCAGGTAGAACAAGTTTTGTGGTGTCTTTCTCTTGCCTACCGGGGTAGTGTAAAAACTACCAAAAGAACTCATTTCTGGCACCTTCCCCGGTGGAGCTGTGCATGGGGTGTGTTTGGAACATTTTGCCACCAGCCGAGTCCAAAATTCAGCTGTTCCCCATCTCTAGCCCAGGAAGCAGATAGAACAAGTTTTGTGGTGCCTTTTAGCTGCCTACCGGGGTAGTGTAAAAACTACCAACAGAACTCGTTTCTGGCACCTTCCCCGGTGGAGTTTTGCATGGGGTGTGTTTGGAACATTTTGTCACCAGCCGAGTCCAAAATTCAGCCGTTCCCCATCTCAGCCCAGGAAGCAGATAGAACAAGTTTTTGTGGTGCCTTTCAGCTGCCTACCGGGGTAGTGTAAAAACTACCAACAGGACTCGTTTCTGGCACCTTCCCCGGTGGAGTTGTGCATGGGGTGTGTTTGGAACATTTTGTCACCAGCCGAGTCCAAAATTCAGCTGTTCCCCATCTCTAGCCCAGGAAGCAGATAGAACAAGTTTTGTGGTGCCTTTCAGCTGCCTACCGGGGTACTGTAAAAACTACCAACAGGACTCGTTTCTGGCACCTTCCCCGGTGGAGTTGTGCATGGGGTGTGTTTGGAACATTCTGTCACCAGCCGAGTCCAAAACTCAGCCGATCCCCATCTCAGCCCAGAAAGCAGGTAGAACAAGTTTTGTGGTGCCTTTCAGCTGCCTACCGGGGTAGTGTAAAAACTACCAACAGAACTCGTTTCTGGCACCTTCCCCGGTGGAGTTGTGCATGGGGTGTGTTTGGAACATTTTGTCACCAGGCGAGTCCAAAATTCAGCGATTCCCCATCTCAGCCCAGGAAGCAGATAGAACTGGTTTTGTGGTGCCTTTCAGCTGCCTACCGGGGTACTGTAAAAACTACCAACAGAACTCGTTTCTGGCACCTTCCCCGGTGGAGCTGTGCATGGGGTGTGTTTGGAACATTTTGCCACCAGCCGAGTCCAAAATTCAGCTGTTCCCCATCTCTAGCCCAGGAAGCAGATAGAACAAGTTTTGTGGTGCCTTTTAGCTGCCTACCGGGGTAGTGTAAAAACTACCAACAGAACTCGTTTCTGGCACCTTCCCCGGTGGAGTTGTGCATGGGGTGTGTTTGGAACATTTTGTCACCAGCCGAGTCCAAAATTCAGCCGTTCCCCATCTCAGCCCAGGAAGCAGATAGAACAAGTTTTGTGGTGCCTTTCAGCTGCCTACCGGGGTACTGTAAAAACTACCAACAGGACTCGTTTCTGGCACCTTCCCCGGTGGAGTTGTGCATGGGGTGTGTTTGGAACATTCTGTCACCAGCCGAGTCCAAAATTCAGCCGTTCCCCATCTCAGCCCAGAAAGCAGGTAGAACAAGTTTTGTGGTGCCTTTCAGCTGCCTACCGGGGTACTGTAAAAACTACCAACAGGACTCGTTTCTGGCACCTTCCCCGGTGGAGCTGTGCATGGGGTGTGTTTGGAACATTTTGTCACCAGCCGAGTCCAAAATTCAGCCGTTCCCCATCTCAGCCCAGAAAGCAGGTAGAACAAGTTTTGTGGTGCCTTTCAGCTGCCTACCGGGGTAGTGTAAAAACTACCAACAGGACTCGTTTCTGGCACCTTCCCCGGTGGAGTTGTGCATGGGGTGTGTTTGGAACATTCTGTCACCAGCCGAGTCCAAAATTCAGCCGTTCCCCATCTCAGCCCAGAAAGCAGGTAGAACAAGTTTTTGTGGTGCCTTTCAGCTGCCTACCGGGGTAGTGTAAAAACTACCAACAGAACTCGTTTCTGGCACGTTCCGTGGTGGAGCTGTGCATGGGGTGTGTTTGGAACATTTTGCCACCAGCCGAGTCCAAAATTCAGCCGATCCCCATCTCAGCCCAGAAAGCAGGTAGAACAAGTTTTGTGGTGCCTTTCAGCTGACTACCGGGGTAGTGTAAAAACTACCAACAGAACTCGTTTCTGGCACCTTCCCCGGTGGAGCTGTGCATGGGGTGTGTTTGGAACATTTTGCCACCAGCCGAGTCCAAAACTCAGCCGATCCCCATCTCAGCCCAGAAAGCAGGTAGAACAAGTTTTGTGGTGTCTTTCTCTTGCCTACCAGGGTAGTGTAAAAACTACCAAAAGAACTCATTTCTGGCACCTTCCCCCGGTGGAGTTGTGCATGGGGTGTGTTTGGAACATTCTGTCACCACCCGAGTCCAAAATTCAGCCGTTCCCCATCTCAGCCCAGAAAGCAGGTAGAACAAGTTTTGTGGTGCCTTTCAGCTGACTACCGGGATACTGTAAAAACTACCAACAGAACTCGTTTCTGGCACCTTCCCCGGTGGAGTTGTGCATGGGGTGTGTTTGGAACATTTTGTCACCAGCCGAGTCCAAAATTAAGCTGTTCCCCATCTCAGCCCAGGAAGCAGGTAGAACAAGTTTTGTGGTGCCTTTCAGCTGCCTACCGGGGTACTGTAAAAACTACCAACAGGACTCGTTTCTGGCACCTTCCCCGGTGGAGCTGTGCATGGGGTGTGTTTGGAACATTTTGCCACCAGCCGAGTCCAAAACTCAGCCGATCCCCATCTCAGCCCAGAAAGCAGGTAGAACAAGTTTTGTGGTGCCTTTCAGCTGCCTACCAGGGTAGTGTAAAAACTACCAACAGAACTCGTTTCTGGCACCTTCCCCGGTGGAGTTGTGCATGGGGTGTGTTTGGAACATTCTGTCACCAGCCGAGTCCAAAATTCAGCCGTTCCCCATCTCAGCCCAGAAAGCAGGTAGAACAAGTTTTGTGGTGCCTTTCAGCTGCCTACCGGGGTAGTGTAAAAACTACCAACAGAACTCGTTTCTGGCACCTTCCCCGGTGGAGTTGTGCATGGGGTGTGTTTGGAACATTCTGTCACCAGGCGAGTCCAAAATTCAGCGATTCCCCATCTCAGCCCAGGAAGCAGATAGAACTGGTTTTGTGGTGCCTTTCAGCTGCCTACCGGGGTACTGTAAAAACTACCAACAGAACTCGTTTCTGGCACCTTCCCCGGTGGAGCTGTGCATGGGGTGTGTTTGGAACATTTTGTCACCAGCCGAGTCCAAAATTCAGCTATTCCCCATCTCAGCCCAGAAAGCAGATAGAACAAGTTTTGTGGTGTCTTTCTCTTGCCTACCGGGGTAGTGTAAAAACTACCAAAAGAACTCATTTCTGGCACCTTCCCCGGTGGAGCTGTGCATGGGGTGTGTTTGGAACATTCTGTCACCAGCCGAGTCCAAAATTCAGCCGTTCCCCATCTCAGCCCAGAAAGCAGGTAGAACTAGTTTTGTGGTGCCTTTCAGCTGCCTACCGCGGTACTGTAAAAACTACCAACAGGACTCGTTTCTGGCACCTTCCCCGGTGGAGTTGTGCATGGGGTGTGTTTGGAACATTTTGTCACCACCCGAGTCCAAAATTCAGCCGTTCCCCATCTCAGCCCAGGAAGCAGGTAGAACAAGTTTTGTGGTGTCTTTCTCTTGCCTACCGGGGTAGTGTAAAAACTACCAAAAGAACTCATTTCTGGCACCTTCCCCGGTGGAGCTGTGCATGGGGTGTGTTTGGAACATTTTGCCACCAGCCGAGTCCAAAATTCAGCTGTTCCCCATCTCTAGCCCAGGAAGCAGATAGAACAAGTTTTGTGGTGCCTTTTAGCTGCCTACCGGGGTAGTGTAAAAACTACCAACAGAACTCGTTTCTGGCACCTTCCCCGGTGGAGTTTTGCATGGGGTGTGTTTGGAACATTTTGTCACCAGCCGAGTCCAAAATTCAGCCGTTCCCCATCTCAGCCCAGGAAGCAGATAGAACAAGTTTTGTGGTGCCTTTCAGCTGCCTACCGGGGTAGTGTAAAAACTACCAACAGGACTCGTTTCTGGCACCTTCCCCGGTGGAGTTGTGCATGGGGTGTGTTTGGAACATTTTGTCACCAGCCGAGTCCAAAATTCAGCTGTTCCCCATCTCTAGCCCAGGAAGCAGATAGAACAAGTTTTGTGGTGCCTTTCAGCTGCCTACCGGGGTACTGTAAAAACTACCAACAGGACTCGTTTCTGGCACCTTCCCCGGTGGAGTTGTGCATGGGGTGTGTTTGGAACATTCTGTCACCAGCCGAGTCCAAAACTCAGCCGATCCCCATCTCAGCCCAGAAAGCAGGTAGAACAAGTTTTGTGGTGCCTTTCAGCTGCCTACCGGGGTAGTGTAAAAACTACCAACAGAACTCGTTTCTGGCACCTTCCCCGGTGGAGTTGTGCATGGGGTGTGTTTGGAACATTTTGTCACCAGGCGAGTCCAAAATTCAGCGATTCCCCATCTCAGCCCAGGAAGCAGATAGAACTGGTTTTGTGGTGCCTTTCAGCTGCCTACCGGGGTACTGTAAAAACTACCAACAGAACTCGTTTCTGGCACCTTCCCCGGTGGAGCTGTGCATGGGGTGTGTTTGGAACATTTTGCCACCAGCCGAGTCCAAAATTCAGCTGTTCCCCATCTCTAGCCCAGGAAGCAGATAGAACAAGTTTTGTGGTGCCTTTTAGCTGCCTACCGGGGTAGTGTAAAAACTACCAACAGAACTCGTTTCTGGCACCTTCCCCGGTGGAGTTGTGCATGGGGTGTGTTTGGAACATTTTGTCACCAGCCGAGTCCAAAATTCAGCCGTTCCCCATCTCAGCCCAGGAAGCAGATAGAACAAGTTTTGTGGTGCCTTTCAGCTGCCTACCGGGGTAGTGTAAAAACTACCAACAGGACTCGTTTCTGGCACCTTCCCCGGTGGAGCTGTGCATGGGGTGTGTTTGGAACATTTTGTCACCAGCCGAGTCCAAAATTCAGCTGTTCCCCATCTCTAGCCCAGGAAGCAGATAGAACAAGTTTTGTGGTGCCTTTCAGCTGCCTACCGGGGTACTGTAAAAACTACCAACAGGACTCGTTTCTGGCACCTTCCCCGGTGGAGTTGTGCATGGGGTGTGTTTGGAACATTCTGTCACCAGCCGAGTCCAAAACTCAGCCGATCCCCATCTCAGCCCAGAAAGCAGGTAGAACAAGTTTTGTGGTGCCTTTCAGCTGCCTACCGGGGTAGTGTAAAAACTACCAACAGAACTCGTTTCTGGCACCTTCCCCGGTGGAGTTGTGCATGGGGTGTGTTTGGAACATTCTGTCACCAGCCGAGTCCAAAATTCAGCCGTTCCCCATCTCAGCCCAGAAAGCAGGTAGAACAAGTTTTGTGGTGCCTTTCAGCTGCCTACCGCGGTACTGTAAAAACTACCAACAGGACTCGTTTCTGGCACCTTCCCCGGTGGAGTTGTGCATGGGGTGTGTTTGGAACATTTTGTCACCACCCGAGTCCAAAATTCAGCCGTTCCCCATCTCAGCCCAGGAAGCAGGTAGAACAAGTTTTGTGGTGTCTTTCTCTTGCCTACCGGGGTAGTGTAAAAACTACCAAAAGAACTCATTTCTGGCACCTTCCCCGGTGGAGTTGTGCATGGGGTGTGTTTGTAACATTCTGTCACCAGCCGAGTCCAAAATTCAGCCGTTCCCCATCTCAGCCCAGGAAGCAGGTAGAACAAGTTTTGTGGTGCCTTTCAGCTTCCTACCGCGGTACTGTAAAAACTACCAACAGGACTCGTTTCTGGCACCTTCCCCGGTGGAGTTGTGCATGGGGTGTGTTTGGAACATTTTGTCACCACCCGAGTCCAAAATTCAGCCGTTCCCCATCTCAGCCCAGAAAGCAGGTAGAACAAGTTTTGTGGTGTCTTTCTCTTGCCTACCGGGGTAGTGTAAAAACTACCAAAAGAACTCATTTCTGGCACCTTCCCCGGTGGAGTTGTGCATGGGGTGTGTTTGTAACATTCTGTCACCAGCCGAGTCCAAAATTCAGCCGTTCCCCATCTCAGCCCAGGAAGCAGGTAGAACAAGTTTTGTGGTGCCTTTCAGCTGCCTACCGGGGTACTGTAAAAACTACCAACAGAACTTGTTTCTGGCACCTTCCCCGGTGGAGTTGTGCATGGGGTGTGTTTGGAACATTTTGTCACCAGCCGAGTCCAAAATTCAGCTATTCCCCATCTCAGGCCAGTAAGCAGGTAGAACCGGTTTTGTGGTGCCTTTCAGCTGCCTACCGGGGTAGTGTAAAAACTACCAACAGGACTCCTTTCTCGCACCTTCCCCGGTGGAGTTGTGCATGGGGTGTGTTTGGAACATTTTGCCACCAGCCGAGTCCAAAATTCAGCTGTTCCCCATCTCTAGCCCAGGAAGCAGATAGAACAAGTTTTGTGGTGCCTTTTAGCTGCCTACCGGGGTAGTGTAAAAACTACCAACAGAACTCGTTTCTGGCACCTTCCCCGGTGGAGTTTTGCATGGGGTGTGTTTGGAACATTTTGTCACCAGCCGAGTCCAAAATTCAGCCGTTCCCCATCTCAGCCCAGGAAGCAGATAGAACAAGTTTTGTGGTGCCTTTCAGCTGCCTACCGGGGTAGTGTAAAAACTACCAACAGGACTCGTTTCTGGCACCTTCCCCGGTGGAGTTGTGCATGGGGTGTGTTTGGAACATTTTGTCACCAGCCGAGTCCAAAATTCAGCTGTTCCCCATCTCTAGCCCAGGAAGCAGATAGAACAAGTTTTGTGGTGCCTTTCAGCTGCCTACCGGGGTACTGTAAAAACTACCAACAGGACTCGTTTCTGGCACCTTCCCCGGTGGAGTTGTGCATGGGGTGTGTTTGGAACATTCTGTCACCAGCCGAGTCCAAAACTCAGCCGATCCCCATCTCAGCCCAGAAAGCAGGTAGAACAAGTTTTGTGGTGCCTTTCAGCTGCCTACCGGGGTAGTGTAAAAACTACCAACAGAACTCGTTTCTGGCACCTTCCCCGGTGGAGTTGTGCATGGGGTGTGTTTGGAACATTTTGTCACCAGGCGAGTCCAAAATTCAGCGATTCCCCATCTCAGCCCAGGAAGCAGATAGAACTGGTTTTGTGGTGCCTTTCAGCTGCCTACCGGGGTACTGTAAAAACTACCAACAGAACTCGTTTCTGGCACCTTCCCCGGTGGAGCTGTGCATGGGGTGTGTTTGGAACATTTTGTCACCAGCCGAGTCCAAAATTCAGCTATTCCCCATCTCAGGCCAGTAAGCAGATAGAACAAGTTTTGTGGTGTCTTTCTCTTGCCTACCGGGGTAGTGTAAAAACTACCAAAAGAACTCATTTCTGGCACCTTCCCCGGTGGAGCTGTGCATGGGGTGTGTTTGGAACATTTTGCCACCAGCCGAGTCCAAAATTCAGCTGTTCCCCATCTCTAGCCCAGGAAGCAGATAGAACAAGTTTTGTGGTGCCTTTTAGCTGCCTACCGGGGTAGTGTAAAAACTACCAACAGAACTCGTTTCTGGCACCTTCCCCGGTGGAGTTGTGCATGGGGTGTGTTTGGAACATTTTGTCACCAGCCGAGTCCAAAATTCAGCCGTTCCCCATCTCAGCCCAGGAAGCAGATAGAACAAGTTTTGTGGTGCCTTTCAGCTGCCTACCGGGGTAGTGTAAAAACTACCAACAGGACTCGTTTCTGGCACCTTCCCCGGTGGAGCTGTGCATGGGGTGTGTTTGGAACATTTTGTCACCAGCCGAGTCCAAAATTCAGCTGTTCCCCATCTCTAGCCCAGGAAGCAGATAGAACAAGTTTTGTGGTGCCTTTCAGCTGCCTACCGGGGTACTGTAAAAACTACCAACAGGACTCGTTTCTGGCACCTTCCCCGGTGGAGTTGTGCATGGGGTGTGTTTGGAACATTCTGTCACCAGCCGAGTCCAAAACTCAGCCGATCCCCATCTCAGCCCAGAAAGCAGGTAGAACAAGTTTTGTGGTGCCTTTCAGCTGCCTACCGGGGTAGTGTAAAAACTACCAACAGAACTCGTTTCTGGCACCTTCCCCGGTGGAGTTGTGCATGGGGTGTGTTTGGAACATTCTGTCACCAGCCGAGTCCAAAATTCAGCCGTTCCCCATCTCAGCCCAGAAAGCAGGTAGAACAAGTTTTGTGGTGCCTTTCAGCTGCCTACCGCGGTACTGTAAAAACTACCAACAGGACTCGTTTCTGGCACCTTCCCCGGTGGAGTTGTGCATGGGGTGTGTTTGGAACATTTTGTCACCACCCGAGTCCAAAATTCAGCCGTTCCCCATCTCAGCCCAGGAAGCAGGTAGAACAAGTTTTGTGGTGTCTTTCTCTTGCCTACCGGGGTAGTGTAAAAACTACCAAAAGAACTCATTTCTGGCACCTTCCCCGGTGGAGTTGTGCATGGGGTGTGTTTGTAACATTCTGTCACCAGCCGAGTCCAAAATTCAGCCGTTCCCCATCTCAGCCCAGGAAGCAGGTAGAACAAGTTTTGTGGTGCCTTTCAGCTTCCTACCGCGGTACTGTAAAAACTACCAACAGGACTCGTTTCTGGCACCTTCCCCGGTGGAGTTGTGCATGGGGTGTGTTTGGAACATTTTGTCACCACCCGAGTCCAAAATTCAGCCGTTCCCCATCTCAGCCCAGAAAGCAGGTAGAACAAGTTTTGTGGTGTCTTTCTCTTGCCTACCGGGGTAGTGTAAAAACTACCAAAAGAACTCATTTCTGGCACCTTCCCCGGTGGAGTTGTGCATGGGGTGTGTTTGTAACATTCTGTCACCAGCCGAGTCCAAAATTCAGCCGTTCCCCATCTCAGCCCAGGAAGCAGGTAGAACAAGTTTTGTGGTGCCTTTCAGCTGCCTACCGGGGTACTGTAAAAACTACCAACAGAACTTGTTTCTGGCACCTTCCCCGGTGGAGTTGTGCATGGGGTGTGTTTGGAACATTTTGTCACCAGCCGAGTCCAAAATTCAGCTATTCCCCATCTCAGGCCAGTAAGCAGGTAGAACCGGTTTTGTGGTGCCTTTCAGCTGCCTACCGGGGTAGTGTAAAAACTACCAACAGGACTCCTTTCTCGCACCTTCCCCGGTGGAGTTGTGCATGGGGTGTGTTTGGAACATTCTGTCACCAGCCGAGTCCAAAATTCAGCCGTTCCCCATCTCAGCCCAGAAAGCAGGTAGAACAAGTTTTGTGGTGCCTTTCAGCTGCCTACCGGGGTACTGTAAAAACTACCAACAGGACTCGTTTCTGGCACCTTCCCCGGTGGAGCTGTGCATCGGGTGTGTTTGGAACATTTTGTCACCAGCCGAGTCCAAAATTCAGCCGTTCCCCATCTCAGCCCAGAAAGCAGGTAGAACAAGTTTTGTGGTGCCTTTCAGCTGCCTACCGGGGTACTGTAAAAACTACCAACAGGACTCGTTTCTGGCACCTTCCCCGGTGGAGTTGTGCATGGGGTGTGTTTGGAACATTCTGTCACCAGCCGAGTCCAAAATTCAGCCGTTCCCCATCTCAGCCCAGAAAGCAGGTAGAACAAGTTTTGTGGTGCCTTTCAGCTGCCTACCGGGGTACTGTAAAAACTACCAACAGGACTCGTTTCTGGCACCTTCCCCGGTGGAGTTGTGCATGGGGTGTGTTTGGAACATTCTGTCACCAGCCGAGTCCAAAATTCAGCCGTTCCCCATCTCAGCCCAGAAAGCAGGTAGAACAAGTTTTGTGGTGTCTTTCTCTTGCCTACCGGGGTAGTGTAAAAACTACCAAAAGAACTCATTTCTGGCACCTTCCCCGGTGGAGTTGTGCATGGGGTGTGTTTGTAACATTCTGTCACCAGCCGAGTCCAAAATTCAGCCGTTTCCCATCTCAGCCCAGGAAGCAGGTAGAACAAGTTTTGTGGTGCCTTTCAGCTGCCTACCGCGGTACTGTAAAAACTACCAACAGGACTCGTTTCTGGCACCTTCCCCGGTGGAGTTGTGCATGGGGTGTGTTTGGAACATTCTGTCACCACCCGAGTCCAAAATTCAGCCGTTCCCCATCTCAGCCCAGGAAGCAGGTAGAACAAGTTTTGTGGTGCCTTTCAGCTGCCTACCGGGGTAGTGTAAAAACTACCAACAGAACTTGTTTCTGGCACCTTCCCCGGTGGAGTTGTGCATGGGGTGTGTTTGGAACATTTTGTCACCAGCCGAGTCCAAAATTCAGCTATTCCCCATCTCAGGCCAGTAAGCAGGTAGAACCGGTTTTGTGGTGCCTTTCAGCTGCCTACCGGGGTAGTGTAAAAACTACCAACAGAACTCGTTTCTGGCACCTTCCCCGGTGGAGCTGTGCATGGGGTGTGTTTGGAACATTTTGCCACCAGCCGAGTCCAAAACTCAGCCGATCCCCATCTCAGCCCAGAAAGCAGGTAGAACAAGTTTTGTGGTGCCTTTCAGCTGCCTACCGGGGTACTGTAAAAACTACCAACAGGACTCCTTTCTCGCACCTTCCCCGGTGGAGTTGTGCATGGGGTGTGTTTGGAACATTCTGTCACCAGCCGAGTCCAAAATTCAGCCGTTCCCCATCTCAGCCCAGAAAGCAGGTAGAACAAGTTTTGTGGTGCCTTTCAGCTGACTACCGGGGTACTGTAAAAACTACCAACAGAACTCGTTTCTGGCACCTTCCCCGGTGGAGCTGTGCATGGGGTGTGTTTGGAACATTTTGCCACCAGCCGAGTCCAAAACTCAGCCGATCCCCATCTCAGCCCAGAAAGCAGGTAGAACAAGTTTTGTGGTGCCTTTCAGCTGCCTACCGGGGTACTGTAAAAACTACCAACAGGACTCGTTTCTGGCACCTTCCCCGGTGGAGTTGTGCATGGGGTGTGTTTGGAACATTCTGTCACCACCCGAGTCCAAAATTCAGCCGTTCCCCATCTCAGCCCAGAAAGCAGGTAGAACAAGTTTTGTGGTGCCTTTCAGCTGCCTACCGGGGTACTGTAAAAACTACCAACAGGACTCGTTTCTGGCACCTTCCCCGGTGGAGCTGTGCATGGGGTGTGTTTGGAACATTTTGTCACCAGCCGAGTCCAAAATTCAGCCGTTCCCCATCTCAGCCCAGAAAGCAGGTAGAACAAGTTTTGTGGTGCCTTTCAGCTGCCTACCGGGGTACTGTAAAAACTACCAACAGGACTCGTTTCTGGCACCTTCCCCGGTGGAGTTGTGCATGGGGTGTGTTTGGAACATTCTGTCACCAGCCGAGTCCAAAATTCAGCCGTTCCCCATCTCAGCCCAGAAAGCAGGTAGAACAAGTTTTGTGGTGCCTTTCAGCTGCCTACCGGGGTACTGTAAAAACTACCAACAGGACTCGTTTCTGGCACCTTCCCCGGTGGAGTTGTGCATGGGGTGTGTTTGGAACATTCTGTCACCAGCCGAGTCCAAAATTCAGCCGTTCCCCATCTCAGCCCAGGAAGCAGGTAGAACAAGTTTTGTGGTGCCTTTCAGCTGCCTACCGCGGTACTGTAAAAACTACCAAAAGAACTCATTTCTGGCACCTTCCCCGGTGGAGTTGTGCATGGGGTGTGTTTGTAACATTCTGTCACCAGCCGAGTCCAAAATTCAGCCGTTCCCCATCTCAGCCCTGGAAGCAGGTAGAACAAGTTTTGTGGTGCCTTTCAGCTGCCTACCGGGGTAGTGTAAAAACTACCAACAGAACTTGTTTCTGGCACCTTCCCCGGTGGAGTTGTGCATGGGGTGTGTTTGGAACATTTTGTCACCAGCCGAGTCCAAAATTCAGCTATTCCCCATCTCAGGCCAGTAAGCAGGTAGAACCGGTTTTGTGGTGCCTTTCAGCTGCCTACCGGGGTAGTGTAAAAACTACCAACAGAACTCGTTTCTGGCACCTTCCCCGGTGGAGCTGTGCATGGGGTGTGTTTGGAACATTTTGCCACCAGCCGAGTCCAAAACTCAGCCGATCCCCATCTCAGCCCAGAAAGCAGGTAGAACAAGTTTTGTGGTGCCTTTCAGCTGCCTACCGGGGTACTGTAAAAACTACCAACAGGACTCGTTTCTGGCACCTTCCCCGGTGGAGTTGTGCATGGGGTGTGTTTGGAACATTCTGTCACCAGCCGAGTCCAAAATTCAGCCGTTCCCCATCTCAGCCCAGAAAGCAGGTAGAACAAGTTTTGTGGTGCCTTTCAGCTGCCTACCGGGGTAGTGTAAAAACTACCAACAGAACTCGTTTCTGGCACGTTCCGTGGTGGAGCTGTGCATGGGGTGTGTTTGGAACATTTTGCCACCAGCCGAGTCCAAAACTCAGCCGATCCCCATCTCAGCCCAGAAAGCAGGTAGAACAAGTTTTGTGGTGCCTTTCAGCTGACTACCGGGGTACTGTAAAAACTACCAACAGAACTCGTTTCTGGCACCTTCCCCGGTGGAGCTGTGCATGGGGTGTGTTTGGAACATTTTGCCACCAGCCGAGTCCAAAACTCAGCCGATCCCCATCTCAGCCCAGAAAGCAGGTAGAACAAGTTTTGTGGTGTCTTCCTCTTGCCTACCAGGGTAGTGTAAAAACTACCAAAAGAACTCATTTCTGGCACCTTCCCCGGTGGAGTTGTGCATGGGGTGTGTTTGGAACATTCTGTCACCAGCCGAGTCCAAAATTAAGCTGTTCCCCATCTCAGCCCAGGAAGCAGATAGAACAAGTTTTGTGGTGCCTTTCAGCTGCCTACCGGGGTACTGTAAAAACTACCAACAGGACTCGTTTCTGGCACCTTCCCCGGTGGAGTTGTGCATGGGGTGTGTTTGGAACATTCTGTCACCAGCCGAGTCCAAAATTCAGCCGTTCCCCATCTCAGCCCAGAAAGCAGGTAGAACAAGTTTTGTGGTGCCTTTCAGCTGCCTACCGGGGTACTGTAAAAACTACCAACAGGACTCGTTTCTGGCACCTTCCCCGGTGGAGTTGTGCATGGGGTGTGTTTGGAACATTCTGTCACCAGCCGAGTCCAAAATTCAGCCGTTCCCCATCTCAGCCCAGGAAGCAGGTAGAACAAGTTTTGTGGTGCCTTTCAGCTGCCTACCGCGGTACTGTAAAAACTACCAACAGGACTCGTTTCTGGCACCTTCCCCGGTGGAGTTGTGCATGGGGTGTGTTTGGAACATTTTGTCACCACCCGAGTCCAAAATTCAGCCGTTCCCCATCTCAGCCCAGGAAGCAGGTAGAACAAGTTTTGTGGTGTCTTTCTCTTGCCTACCGGGGTAGTGTAAAAACTACCAAAAGAACTCATTTCTGGCACCTTCCCCGGTGGAGTTGTGCATGGGGTGTGTTTGTAACATTCTGTCACCAGCCGAGTCCAAAATTCAGCCGTTCCCCATCTCAGCCCAGGAAGCAGGTAGAACAAGTTTTGTGGTGCCTTTCAGCTGCCTACCGGGGTAGTGTAAAAACTACCAACAGAACTTGTTTCTGGCACCTTCCCCGGTGGAGTTGTGCATGGGGTGTGTTTGGAACATTTTGTCACCAGCCGAGTCCAAAATTCAGCTATTCCCCATCTCAGGCCAGTAAGCAGGTAGAACCGGTTTTGTGGTGCCTTTCAGCTGCCTACCGGGGTAGTGTAAAAACTACCAACAGAACTCGTTTCTGGCACCTTCCCCGGTGGAGCTGTGCATGGGGTGTGTTTGGAACATTTTGCCACCAGCCGAGTCCAAAACTCAGCCGATCCCCATCTCAGCCCAGAAAGCAGGTAGAACAAGTTTTGTGGTGCCTTTCAGCTGCCTACCGCGGTACTGTAAAAACTACCAACAGGACTCGTTTCTGGCACCTTCCCCGGTGGAGTTGTGCATGGGGTGTGTTTGGAACATTCTGTCACCAGCCGAGTCCAAAATTCAGCCGTTCCCCATCTCAGCCCAGGAAGCAGGTAGAACAAGTTTTGTGGTGCCTTTCAGCTGCCTACCGGGGTAGTGTAAAAACTACCAACAGAACTTGTTTCTGGCACCTTCCCCGGTGGAGTTGTGCATGGGGTGTGTTTGGAACATTTTGTCACCAGCCGAGTCCAAAATTCAGCTATTCCCCATCTCAGGCCAGTAAGCAGGTAGAACCGGTTTTGTGGTGCCTTTCAGCTGCCTACCGGGGTAGTGTAAAAACTACCAACAGAACTCGTTTCTGGCACCTTCCCCGGTGGAGCTGTGCATGGGGTGTGTTTGGAACATTTTGCCACCAGCCGAGTCCAAAACTCAGCCGATCCCCATCTCAGCCCAGAAAGCAGGTAGAACAAGTTTTGTGGTGCCTTTCAGCTGCCTACCGGGGTACTGTAAAAACTACCAACAGGACTCCTTTCTCGCACCTTCCCCGGTGGAGTTGTGCATGGGGTGTGTTTGGAACATTCTGTCACCAGCCGAGTCCAAAATTCAGCCGTTCCCCATCTCAGCCCAGAAAGCAGGTAGAACAAGTTTTGTGGTGCCTTTCAGCTGCCTACCGGGGTACTGTAAAAACTACCAACAGGACTCGTTTCTGGCACCTTCCCCGGTGGAGCTGTGCATGGGGTGTGTTTGGAACATTTTGTCACCAGCCGAGTCCAAAATTCAGCCGTTCCCCATCTCAGCCCAGAAAGCAGGTAGAACAAGTTTTGTGGTGCCTTTCAGCTGCCTACCGGGGTAGTGTAAAAACTACCAACAGGACTCGTTTCTGGCACCTTCCCCGGTGGAGTTGTGCATGGGGTGTGTTTGGAACATTCTGTCACCAGCCGAGTCCAAAATTCAGCCGTTCCCCATCTCAGCCCAGAAAGCAGGTAGAACAAGTTTTGTGGTGCCTTTCAGCTGACTACCGGGGTACTGTAAAAACTACCAACAGAACTCGTTTCTGGCACCTTCCCCGGTGGAGCTGTGCATGGGGTGTGTTTGGAACATTCTGTCACCAGCCGAGTCCAAAATTAAGCTGTTCCCCATCTCAGCCCAGGAAGCAGATAGAACAAGTTTTGTGGTGCCTTTCAGCTGCCTACCGGGGTACTGTAAAAACTACCAACAGGACTCGTTTCTGGCACCTTCCCCGGTGGAGTTGTGCATGGGGTGTGTTTGGAACATTCTGTCACCAGCCGAGTCCAAAATTCAGCCGTTCCCCATCTCAGCCCAGAAAGCAGGTAGAACTAGTTTTGTGGTGCCTTTCAGCTGCCTACCGCGGTACTGTAAAAACTACCAACAGGACTCGTTTCTGGCACCTTCCCCGGTGGAGTTGTGCATGGGGTGTGTTTGGAACATTCTGTCACCAGCCGAGTCCAAAATTCAGCCGTTCCCCATCTCAGCCCAGGAAGCAGGTAGAACAAGTTTTGTGGTGCCTTTCAGCTGCCTACCGCGGTACTGTAAAAACTACCAACAGGACTCGTTTCTGGCACCTTCCCCGGTGGAGTTGTGCATGGGGTGTGTTTGGAACATTTTGTCACCACCCGAGTCCAAAATTCAGCCGTTCCCCATCTCAGCCCAGGAAGCAGGTAGAACAACTTTTGTGGTGTCTTTCTCTTGCCTACCAGGGTAGTGTAAAAACTACCAAAAGAACTCATTTCTGGCACCTTCCCCGGTGGAGTTGTGCATGGGGTGTGTTTGGAACATTCTGTCACCAGCCGAGTCCAAAATTAAGCTGTTCCCCATCTCAGCCCAGGAAGCAGATAGAACAAGTTTTGTGGTGCCTTTCAGCTGCCTACCGGGGTACTGTAAAAACTACCAACAGGACTCGTTTCTGGCACCTTCCCCGGTGGAGTTGTGCATGGGGTGTGTTTGGAACATTCTGTCACCAGCCGAGTCCAAAATTCAGCCGTTCCCCATCTCAGCCCAGAAAGCAGGTAGAACAAGTTTTGTGGTGCCTTTCAGCTGCCTACCGGGGTACTGTAAAAACTACCAACAGGACTCGTTTCTGGCACCTTCCCCGGTGGAGTTGTGCATGGGGTGTGTTTGGAACATTCTGTCACCAGCCGAGTCCAAAATTCAGCCGTTCCCCATCTCAGCCCAGGAAGCAGGTAGAACAAGTTTTGTGGTGCCTTTCAGCTGCCTACCGCGGTACTGTAAAAACTACCAACAGGACTCGTTTCTGGCACCTTCCCCGGTGGAGTTGTGCATGGGGTGTGTTTGGAACATTTTGTCACCACCCGAGTCCAAAATTCAGCCGTTCCCCATCTCAGCCCAGGAAGCAGGTAGAACAAGTTTTGTGGTGTCTTTCTCTTGCCTACCGGGGTAGTGTAAAAACTACCAAAAGAACTCATTTCTGGCACCTTCCCCGGTGGAGTTGTGCATGGGGTGTGTTTGTAACATTCTGTCACCAGCCGAGTCCAAAATTCAGCCGTTCCCCATCTCAGCCCAGGAAGCAGGTAGAACAAGTTTTGTGGTGCCTTTCAGCTGCCTACCGGGGTAGTGTAAAAACTACCAACAGAACTTGTTTCTGGCACCTTCCCCGGTGGAGTTGTGCATGGGGTGTGTTTGGAACATTTTGTCACCAGCCGAGTCCAAAATTCAGCTATTCCCCATCTCAGGCCAGTAAGCAGGTAGAACCGGTTTTGTGGTGCCTTTCAGCTGCCTACCGGGGTAGTGTAAAAACTACCAACAGAACTCGTTTCTGGCACCTTCCCCGGTGGAGCTGTGCATGGGGTGTGTTTGGAACATTTTGCCACCAGCCGAGTCCAAAACTCAGCCGATCCCCATCTCAGCCCAGAAAGCAGGTAGAACAAGTTTTGTGGTGCCTTTCAGCTGCCTACCGCGGTACTGTAAAAACTACCAACAGGACTCGTTTCTGGCACCTTCCCCGGTGGAGTTGTGCATGGGGTGTGTTTGGAACATTCTGTCACCAGCCGAGTCCAAAATTCAGCCGTTCCCCATCTCAGCCCAGGAAGCAGGTAGAACAAGTTTTGTGGTGCCTTTCAGCTGCCTACCGGGGTAGTGTAAAAACTACCAACAGAACTTGTTTCTGGCACCTTCCCCGGTGGAGTTGTGCATGGGGTGTGTTTGGAACATTTTGTCACCAGCCGAGTCCAAAATTCAGCTATTCCCCATCTCAGGCCAGTAAGCAGGTAGAACCGGTTTTGTGGTGCCTTTCAGCTGCCTACCGGGGTAGTGTAAAAACTACCAACAGAACTCGTTTCTGGCACCTTCCCCGGTGGAGCTGTGCATGGGGTGTGTTTGGAACATTTTGCCACCAGCCGAGTCCAAAACTCAGCCGATCCCCATCTCAGCCCAGAAAGCAGGTAGAACAAGTTTTGTGGTGCCTTTCAGCTGCCTACCGGGGTACTGTAAAAACTACCAACAGGACTCCTTTCTCGCACCTTCCCCGGTGGAGTTGTGCATGGGGTGTGTTTGGAACATTCTGTCACCAGCCGAGTCCAAAATTCAGCCGTTCCCCATCTCAGCCCAGAAAGCAGGTAGAACAAGTTTTGTGGTGCCTTTCAGCTGCCTACCGGGGTACTGTAAAAACTACCAACAGGACTCGTTTCTGGCACCTTCCCCGGTGGAGCTGTGCATGGGGTGTGTTTGGAACATTTTGTCACCAGCCGAGTCCAAAATTCAGCCGTTCCCCATCTCAGCCCAGAAAGCAGGTAGAACAAGTTTTGTGGTGCCTTTCAGCTGCCTACCGGGGTAGTGTAAAAACTACCAACAGGACTCGTTTCTGGCACCTTCCCCGGTGGAGTTGTGCATGGGGTGTGTTTGGAACATTCTGTCACCAGCCGAGTCCAAAATTCAGCCGTTCCCCATCTCAGCCCAGAAAGCAGGTAGAACAAGTTTTGTGGTGCCTTTCAGCTGACTACCGGGGTACTGTAAAAACTACCAACAGAACTCGTTTCTGGCACCTTCCCCGGTGGAGCTGTGCATGGGGTGTGTTTGGAACATTCTGTCACCAGCCGAGTCCAAAATTAAGCTGTTCCCCATCTCAGCCCAGGAAGCAGATAGAACAAGTTTTGTGGTGCCTTTCAGCTGCCTACCGGGGTAGTGTAAAAACTACCAACAGGACTCGTTTCTGGCACCTTCCCCGGTGGAGTTGTGCATGGGGTGTGTTTGGAACATTCTGTCACCAGCCGAGTCCAAAATTCAGCCGTTCCCCATCTCAGCCCAGAAAGCAGGTAGAACAAGTTTTGTGGTGCCTTTCAGCTGCCTACCGCGGTACTGTAAAAACTACCAACAGGACTCGTTTCTGGCACCTTCCCCGGTGGAGTTGTGCATGGGGTGTGTTTGGAACATTTTGTCACCACCCGAGTCCAAAATTCAGCCGTTCCCCATCTCAGCCCAGGAAGCAGGTAGAACAAGTTTTGTGGTGTCTTTCTCTTGCCTACCGGGGTAGTGTAAAAACTACCAAAAGAACTCATTTCTGGCACCTTCCCCGGTGGAGTTGTGCATGGGGTGTGTTTGTAACATTCTGTCACCAGCCGAGTCCAAAATTCAGCCGTTCCCCATCTCAGCCCAGGAAGCAGGTAGAACAAGTTTTGTGGTGCCTTTCAGCTGCCTACCGGGGTAGTGTAAAAACTACCAACAGAACTTGTTTCTGGCACCTTCCCCGGTGGAGTTGTGCATGGGGTGTGTTTGGAACATTTTGTCACCAGCCGAGTCCAAAATTCAGCTATTCCCCATCTCAGGCCAGTAAGCAGGTAGAACCGGTTTTGTGGTGCCTTTCAGCTGCCTACCGGGGTAGTGTAAAAACTACCAACAGAACTCGTTTCTGGCACCTTCCCCGGTGGAGCTGTGCATGGGGTGTGTTTGGAACATTTTGCCACCAGCCGAGTCCAAAACTCAGCCGATCCCCATCTCAGCCCAGAAAGCAGGTAGAACAAGTTTTGTGGTGCCTTTCAGCTGCCTACCGCGGTACTGTAAAAACTACCAACAGGACTCGTTTCTGGCACCTTCCCCGGTGGAGTTGTGCATGGGGTGTGTTTGGAACATTCTGTCACCAGCCGAGTCCAAAATTCAGCCGTTCCCCATCTCAGCCCAGGAAGCAGGTAGAACAAGTTTTGTGGTGCCTTTCAGCTGCCTACCGGGGTAGTGTAAAAACTACCAACAGAACTTGTTTCTGGCACCTTCCCCGGTGGAGTTGTGCATGGGGTGTGTTTGGAACATTTTGTCACCAGCCGAGTCCAAAATTCAGCTATTCCCCATCTCAGGCCAGTAAGCAGGTAGAACCGGTTTTGTGGTGCCTTTCAGCTGCCTACCGGGGTACTGTAAAAACTACCAACAGGACTCGTTTCTGGCACCTTCCCCGGTGGAGTTGTGCATGGGGTGTGTTTGGAACATTCTGTCACCAGCCGAGTCCAAAATTCAGCCGTTCCCCATCTCAGCCCAGGAAGCAGGTAGAACAAGTTTTGTGGTGCCTTTCAGCTGCCTACCGGGGTACTGTAAAAACTACCAACAGGACTCGTTTCTGGCACCTTCCCCGGTGGAGTTGTGCATGGGGTGTGTTTGGAACATTCTGTCACCAGCCGAGTCCAAAATTCAGCCGTTCCCCATCTCAGCCCAGGAAGCAGGTAGAACAAGTTTTGTGGTGCCTTTCAGCTGCCTACCGCGGTACTGTAAAAACTACCAACAGGACTCGTTTCTGGCACCTTCCCCGGTGGAGTTGTGCATGGGGTGTGTTTGGAACATTTTGTCACCACCCGAGTCCAAAATTCAGCCGTTCCCCATCTCAGCCCAGGAAGCAGGTAGAACAAGTTTTGTGGTGTCTTTCTCTTGCCTACCGGGGTAGTGTAAAAACTACCAAAAGAACTCATTTCTGGCACCTTCCCCGGTGGAGTTGTGCATGGGGTGTGTTTGTAACATTCTGTCACCAGCCGAGTCCAAAATTCAGCCGTTCCCCATCTCAGCCCAGGAAGCAGGTAGAACAAGTTTTGTGGTGCCTTTCAGCTGCCTACCGGGGTAGTGTAAAAACTACCAACAGAACTTGTTTCTGGCACCTTCCCCGGTGGAGTTGTGCATGGGGTGTGTTTGGAACATTTTGTCACCAGCCGAGTCCAAAATTCAGCTATTCCCCATCTCAGGCCAGTAAGCAGGTAGAACCGGTTTTGTGGTGCCTTTCAGCTGCCTACCGGGGTAGTGTAAAAACTACCAACAGAACTCGTTTCTGGCACCTTCCCCGGTGGAGCTGTGCATGGGGTGTGTTTGGAACATTTTGCCACCAGCCGAGTCCAAAACTCAGCCGATCCCCATCTCAGCCCAGAAAGCAGGTAGAACAAGTTTTGTGGTGCCTTTCAGCTGCCTACCGCGGTACTGTAAAAACTACCAACAGGACTCGTTTCTGGCACCTTCCCCGGTGGAGTTGTGCATGGGGTGTGTTTGGAACATTCTGTCACCAGCCGAGTCCAAAATTCAGCCGTTCCCCATCTCAGCCCAGGAAGCAGGTAGAACAAGTTTTGTGGTGCCTTTCAGCTGCCTACCGGGGTAGTGTAAAAACTACCAACAGAACTTGTTTCTGGCACCTTCCCCGGTGGAGTTGTGCATGGGGTGTGTTTGGAACATTTTGTCACCAGCCGAGTCCAAAATTCAGCTATTCCCCATCTCAGGCCAGTAAGCAGGTAGAACCGGTTTTGTGGTGCCTTTCAGCTGCCTACCGGGGTAGTGTAAAAACTACCAACAGAACTCGTTTCTGGCACCTTCCCCGGTGGAGCTGTGCATGGGGTGTGTTTGGAACATTTTGCCACCAGCCGAGTCCAAAACTCAGCCGATCCCCATCTCAGCCCAGAAAGCAGGTAGAACAAGTTTTGTGGTGCCTTTCAGCTGCCTACCGGGGTACTGTAAAAACTACCAACAGGACTCCTTTCTCGCACCTTCCCCGGTGGAGTTGTGCATGGGGTGTGTTTGGAACATTCTGTCACCAGCCGAGTCCAAAATTCAGCCGTTCCCCATCTCAGCCCAGAAAGCAGGTAGAACAAGTTTTGTGGTGCCTTTCAGCTGCCTACCGGGGTACTGTAAAAACTACCAACAGGACTCGTTTCTGGCACCTTCCCCGGTGGAGCTGTGCATGGGGTGTGTTTGGAACATTTTGTCACCAGCCGAGTCCAAAATTCAGCCGTTCCCCATCTCAGCCCAGAAAGCAGGTAGAACAAGTTTTGTGGTGCCTTTCAGCTGCCTACCGGGGTAGTGTAAAAACTACCAACAGGACTCGTTTCTGGCACCTTCCCCGGTGGAGTTGTGCATGGGGTGTGTTTGGAACATTCTGTCACCAGCCGAGTCCAAAATTCAGCCGTTCCCCATCTCAGCCCAGAAAGCAGGTAGAACAAGTTTTGTGGTGCCTTTCAGCTGACTACCGGGGTACTGTAAAAACTACCAACAGAACTCGTTTCTGGCACCTTCCCCGGTGGAGCTGTGCATGGGGTGTGTTTGGAACATTCTGTCACCAGCCGAGTCCAAAATTAAGCTGTTCCCCATCTCAGCCCAGGAAGCAGATAGAACAAGTTTTGTGGTGCCTTTCAGCTGCCTACCGGGGTAGTGTAAAAACTACCAACAGGACTCGTTTCTGGCACCTTCCCCGGTGGAGTTGTGCATGGGGTGTGTTTGGAACATTCTGTCACCAGCCGAGTCCAAAATTCAGCCGTTCCCCATCTCAGCCCAGAAAGCAGGTAGAACAAGTTTTGTGGTGCCTTTCAGCTGCCTACCGGGGTACTGTAAAAACTACCAACAGGACTCGTTTCTGGCACCTTCCCCGGTGGAGTTGTGCATGGGGTGTGTTTGGAACATTCTGTCACCAGCCGAGTCCAAAATTCAGCCGTTCCCCATCTCAGCCCAGGAAGCAGGTAGAACAAGTTTTGTGGTGCCTTTCAGCTGCCTACCGCGGTACTGTAAAAACTACCAACAGGACTCGTTTCTGGCACCTTCCCCGGTGGAGTTGTGCATGGGGTGTGTTTGGAACATTTTGTCACCACCCGAGTCCAAAATTCAGCCGTTCCCCATCTCAGCCCAGGAAGCAGGTAGAACAAGTTTTGTGGTGTCTTTCTCTTGCCTACCGGGGTAGTGTAAAAACTACCAAAAGAACTCATTTCTGGCACCTTCCCCGGTGGAGTTGTGCATGGGGTGTGTTTGTAACATTCTGTCACCAGCCGAGTCCAAAATTCAGCCGTTCCCCATCTCAGCCCAGGAAGCAGGTAGAACAAGTTTTGTGGTGCCTTTCAGCTGCCTACCGGGGTAGTGTAAAAACTACCAACAGGACTCGTTTCTGGCACCTTCCCCGGTGGAGTTGTGCATGGGGTGTGTTTGGAACATTTTGTCACCAGCCGAGTCCAAAATTCAGCTATTCCCCATCTCAGGCCAGTAAGCAGGTAGAACCGGTTTTGTGGTGCCTTTCAGCTGCCTACCGGGGTAGTGTAAAAACTACCAACAGAACTCGTTTCTGGCACCTTCCCCGGTGGAGCTGTGCATGGGGTGTGTTTGGAACATTTTGCCACCAGCCGAGTCCAAAACTCAGCCGATCCCCATCTCAGCCCAGAAAGCAGGTAGAACAAGTTTTGTGGTGCCTTTCAGCTGCCTACCGCGGTACTGTAAAAACTACCAACAGGACTCGTTTCTGGCACCTTCCCCGGTGGAGTTGTGCATGGGGTGTGTTTGGAACATTCTGTCACCAGCCGAGTCCAAAATTCAGCCGTTCCCCATCTCAGCCCAGGAAGCAGGTAGAACAAGTTTTGTGGTGCCTTTCAGCTGCCTACCGGGGTAGTGTAAAAACTACCAACAGAACTTGTTTCTGGCACCTTCCCCGGTGGAGTTGTGCATGGGGTGTGTTTGGAACATTTTGTCACCAGCCGAGTCCAAAATTCAGCTATTCCCCATCTCAGGCCAGTAAGCAGGTAGAACCGGTTTTGTGGTGCCTTTCAGCTGCCTACCGGGGTAGTGTAAAAACTACCAACAGAACTCGTTTCTGGCACCTTCCCCGGTGGAGCTGTGCATGGGGTGTGTTTGGAACATTTTGCCACCAGCCGAGTCCAAAACTCAGCCGATCCCCATCTCAGCCCAGAAAGCAGGTAGAACAAGTTTTGTGGTGCCTTTCAGCTGCCTACCGGGGTAGTGTAAAAAACTACCAACAGGACTCGTTTCTGGCACCTTCCCCGGTGGAGTTGTGCATGGGGTGTGTTTGGAACATTCTGTCACCAGCCGAGTCCAAAATTCAGCCGTTCCCCATCTCAGCCCAGAAAGCAGGTAGAACAAGTTTTGTGGTGCCTTTCAGCTGCCTACCGGGGTAGTGTAAAAACTACCAACAGAACTCGTTTCTGGCACGTTCCGTGGTGGAGCTGTGCATGGGGGTGTGTTTGGAACATTTTGCCACCAGCCGAGTCCAAAACTCAGCCGATCCCCATCTCAGCCCAGAAAGCAGGTAGAACAAGTTTTGTGGTGCCTTTCAGCTGACTACCGGGGTACTGTAAAAACTACCAACAGAACTCGTTTCTGGCACCTTCCCCGGTGGAGCTGTGCATGGGGTGTGTTTGGAACATTTTGCCACCAGCCGAGTCCAAAACTCAGCCGATCCCCATCTCAGCCCAGAAAGCAGGTAGAACAAGTTTTGTGGTGTCTTTCTCTTGCCTACCAGGGTAGTGTAAAAACTACCAACAGAACTCATTTCTGGCACCTTCCCCGGTGGAGTTGTGCATGGGGTGTGTTTGGAACATTCTGTCACCACCCGAGTCCAAAATTCAGCCGTTCCCCATCTCAGCCCAGAAAGCAGGTAGAACAAGTTTTGTGGTGCCTTTCAGCTGCCTACCGGGGTACTGTAAAAACTACCAACAGGACTCGTTTCTGGCACCTTCCCCGGTGGAGCTGTGCATGGGGTGTGTTTGGAACATTTTGTCACCAGCCGAGTCCAAAATTCAGCCGTTCCCCATCTCAGCCCAGAAAGCAGGTAGAACAAGTTTTGTGGTGCCTTTCAGCTGCCTACCGGGGTACTGTAAAAACTACCAACAGGACTCGTTTCTGGCACCTTCCCCGGTGGAGTTGTGCATGGGGTGTGTTTGGAACATTCTGTCACCAGCCGAGTCCAAAATTCAGCCGTTCCCCATCTCAGCCCAGAAAGCAGGTAGAACAAGTTTTGTGGTGCCTTTCAGCTGCCTACCGGGGTACTGTAAAAACTACCAACAGGACTCGTTTCTGGCACCTTCCCCGGTGGAGTTGTGCATGGGGTGTGTTTGGAACATTCTGTCACCAGCCGAGTCCAAAATTCAGCCGTTCCCCATCTAAGCCCAGGAAGCAGGTAGAACAAGTTTTGTGGTGCCTTTCAGCTGCCTACCGCGGTACTGTAAAAACTACCAAAAGAACTCATTTCTGGCACCTTCCCCGGTGGAGTTGTGCATGGGGTGTGTTTGTAACATTCTGTCACCAGCCGAGTCCAAAATTCAGCCGTTCCCCATCTCAGCCCTGGAAGCAGGTAGAACAAGTTTTGTGGTGCCTTTCAGCTGCCTACCGGGGTAGTGTAAAAACTACCAACAGAACTTGTTTCTGGCACCTTCCCCGGTGGAGTTGTGCATGGGGTGTGTTTGGAACATTTTGTCACCAGCCGAGTCCAAAATTCAGCTATTCCCCATCTCAGGCCAGTAAGCAGGTAGAACCGGTTTTGTGGTGCCTTTCAGCTGCCTACCGGGGTAGTGTAAAAACTACCAACAGAACTCGTTTCTGGCACCTTCCCCGGTGGAGCTGTGCATGGGGTGTGTTTGGAACATTTTGCCACCAGCCGAGTCCAAAACTCAGCCGATCCCCATCTCAGCCCAGAAAGCAGGTAGAACAAGTTTTGTGGTGCCTTTCAGCTGCCTACCGGGGTACTGTAAAAACTACCAACAGGACTCGTTTCTGGCACCTTCCCCGGTGGAGTTGTGCATGGGGTGTGTTTGGAACATTCTGTCACCAGCCGAGTCCAAAATTCAGCCGTTCCCCATCTCAGCCCAGAAAGCAGGTAGAACAAGTTTTGTGGTGCCTTTCAGCTGCCTACCGGGGTAGTGTAAAAACTACCAACAGAACTCGTTTCTGGCACGTTCCGTGGTGGAGCTGTGCATGGGGTGTGTTTGGAACATTTTGCCACCAGCCGAGTCCAAAACTCAGCCGATCCCCATCTCAGCCCAGAAAGCAGGTAGAACAAGTTTTGTGGTGCCTTTCAGCTGACTACCCGGGGTACTGTAAAAACTACCAACAGAACTCGTTTCTGGCACCTTCCCCGGTGGAGCTGTGCATGGGGTGTGTTTGGAACATTTTGCCACCAGCCGAGTCCAAAACTCAGCCGATCCCCATCTCAGCCCAGAAAGCAGGTAGAACAAGTTTTGTGGTGTCTTCCTCTTGCCTACCAGGGTAGTGTAAAAACTACCAAAAGAACTCATTTCTGGCACCTTCCCCGGTGGAGTTGTGCATGGGGTGTGTTTGGAACATTCTGTCACCACCCGAGTCCAAAACTCAGCCGATCCCCATCTCAGCCCAGAAAGCAGGTAGAACAAGTTTTGTGGTGCCTTTCAGCTGACTACCGGGGTACTGTAAAAACTACCAACAGAACTCGTTTCTGGCACCTTCCCCGGTGGAGCTGTGCATGGGGTGTGTTTGGAACATTTTGCCACCAGCCGAGTCCAAAACTCAGCCGATCCCCATCTCAGCCCAGAAAGCAGGTAGAACAACTTTTGTGGTGTCTTTCTCTTGCCTACCAGGGTAGTGTAAAAACTACCAAAAGAACTCATTTCTGGCACCTTCCCCGGTGGAGTTGTGCATGGGGTGTGTTTGGAACATTCTGTCACCACCCGAGTCCAAAATTCAGCCGTTCCCCATCTCAGCCCAGAAAGCAGGTAGAACAAGTTTTGTGGTGCCTTTCAGCTGACTACCGGGGGTACTGTAAAAACTACCAACAGAACTCGTTTCTGGCACCTTCCCCGGTGGAGTTGTGCATGGGGTGTGTTTGGAACATTTTGTCACCAGCCGAGTCCAAAATTAAGCTGTTCCCCATCTCAGCCCAGGAAGCAGATAGAACAAGTTTTGTGGTGCCTTTCAGCTGCCTACCGGGGTACTGTAAAAACTACCAACAGGACTCGTTTCTGGCACCTTCCCCGGTGGAGCTGTGCGTGGGGTGTGTTTGGAACATTTTGCCACCAGCCGAGTCCAAAACTCAGCCGATCCCCATCTCATCCCAGAAAGCAGGTAGAACAAGTTTTGTGGTGCCTTTCAGCTGCCTACCAGGGTAGTGTAAAAACTACCAACAGAACTCGTTTCTGGCACCTTCCCCGGTGGAGTTGTGCATGGGGTGTGTTTGGAACATTCTGTCACAACCCGAGTCCAAAATTCAGCCGTTCCCAATCTCAGCCCAGAAAGCAGGTAGAACAAGTTTTGTGGTGCCTTTCAGCTGCCTACCGGGGTAGTGTAAAAACTACCAACAGAACTCGTTTCTGGCACCTTCCCCGGTGGAGTTGTGCATGGGGTGTGTTTGGAACATTCTGTCACCAGGCGAGTCCAAAATTCAGCGATTCCCCATCTCAGCCCAGGAAGCAGATAGAACTGGTTTTGTGGTGCCTTTCAGCTGCCTACCGGGGTACTGTAAAAACTACCAACAGAACTCGTTTCTGGCACCTTCCCCGGTGGAGCTGTGCATGGGGTGTGTTTGGAACATTTTGTCACCAGCCGAGTCCAAAATTCAGCTATTCCCCATCTCAGGCCAGTAAGCAGATAGAACAAGTTTTGTGGTGTCTTTCTCTTGCCTACCGGGGTAGTGTAAAAACTACCAAAAGAACTCATTTCTGGCACCTTCCCCGGTGGAGCTGTGCATGGGGTGTGTTTGGAACATTTTGCCACCAGCCGAGTCCAAAATTCAGCTGTTCCCCATCTCTAGCCCAGGAAGCAGATAGAACAAGTTTTGTGGTGCCTTTCAGCTGCCTACCGGGGTAGTGTAAAAACTACCAACAAAACTCGTTTCTGGCACCTTCCCCGGTGGAGTTGTGCATGGGGTGTGTTTGGAACATTTTGTCACCAGCCGAGTCCAAAATTCAGCCGTTCCCCATCTCAGCCCAGGAAGCAGATAGAACAAGTTTTGTGGTGCCTTTCAGCTGCCTACCGGGGTAGTGTAAAAACTACCAACAGGACTCGTTTCTGGCACCTTCCCCGGTGGAGCTGTGCATGGGGTGTGTTTGGAACATTTTGTCACCAGCCGAGTCCAAAATTCAGCTGTTCCCCATCTCTAGCCCAGGAAGCAGATAGAACAAGTTTTGTGGTGCCTTTCAGCTGCCTACCGGGGTACTGTAAAAACTATCAACAGAACTCGTTTCTGGCACCTTCCCCGGTGGAGTTGTGCATGGGGTGTGTTTGGAACATTCTGTCACCAGCCGAGTCCAAAATTCAGCCGTTCCCCATCTCAGCCCAGAAAGCAGGTAGAACAAGTTTTGTGGTGTCTTTCTCTTGCGTACCGGGGTAGTGTAAAAACTACCAACAGGACTCGTTTCTGGCACCTTCCCCGGTGGAGTTGTGCATGGGGTGTGTTTGGAACATTCTGTCACCAGCCGAGTCCAAAATTCAGCCGTTCCCCATCTCAGCCCAGAAAGCAGGTAGAACTAGTTTTGTGGTGCCTTTCAGCTGCCTACCGCGGTACTGTAAAAACTACCAACAGGACTCGTTTCTGGCACCTTCCCCGGTGGAGTTGTGCATGGGGTGTGTTTGGAACATTTTGTCACCACCCGAGTCCAAAATTCAGCCGTTCCCCATCTCAGCCCAGGAAGCAGGTAGAACAAGTTTTGTGGTGTCTTTCTCTTGCCTACCGGGGTAGTGTAAAAACTACCAAAAGAACTCATTTCTGGCACCTTCCCCGGTGGAGCTGTGCATGGGGTGTGTTTGGAACATTTTGCCACCAGCCGAGTCCAAAATTCAGCTGTTCCCCATCTCTAGCCCAGGAAGCAGGTAGAACAAGTTTTGTGGTGTCTTTCTCTTGCCTACCGGGGTAGTGTAAAAACTACCAAAAGAACTCATTTCTGGCACCTTCCCCGGTGGAGTTGTGCATGGGGTGTGTTTGTAACATTCTGTCACCAGCCGAGTCCAAAATTCAGCCGTTCCCCATCTCAGCCCAGGAAGCAGGTAGAACAAGTTTTGTGGTGCCTTTCAGCTGCCTACCGCGGTACTGTAAAAACTACCAACAGGACTCGTTTCTGGCACCTTCCCCGGTGGAGTTGTGCATGGGGTGTGTTTGGAACATTTTGCCACCAGCCGAGTCCAAAACTCAGCCGATCCCCATCTCAGCCCAGAAAGCAGGTAGAACAAGTTTTGTGGTGCCTTTCAGCTGCCTACCGGGGTACTGTAAAAACTACCAACAGGACTCGTTTCTGGCACCTTCCCCGGTGGAGTTGTGCATGGGGTGTGTTTGGAACATTCTGTCACCAGCCGAGTCCAAAATTCAGCCGTTCCCCATCTCAGCCCAGAAAGCAGGTAGAACAAGTTTTGTGGTGCCTTTCAGCTGCCTACCGGGGTACTGTAAAAACTACCAACAGGACTCGTTTCTGGCACCTTCCCCGGTGGAGCTGTGCATGGGGTGTGTTTGGAACATTTTGTCACCAGCCGAGTCCAAAATTCAGCCGTTCCCCATCTCAGCCCAGAAAGCAGGTAGAACAAGTTTTGTGGTGCCTTTCAGCTGCCTACCGGGGTAGTGTAAAAACTACCAACAGGACTCGTTTCTGGCACCTTCCCCGGTGGAGTTGTGCATGGGGTGTGTTTGGAACATTCTGTCACCAGCCGAGTCCAAAATTCAGCCGTTCCCCATCTCAGCCCAGAAAGCAGGTAGAACAAGTTTTGTGGTGCCTTTCAGCTGCCTACCGGGGTAGTGTAAAAACTACCAACAGAACTCGTTTCTGGCACGTTCCGTGGTGGAGCTGTGCATGGGGTGTGTTTGGAACATTTTGCCACCAGCCGAGTCCAAAATTCAGCCGATCCCCATCTCAGCCCAGAAAGCAGGTAGAACAAGTTTTGTGGTGCCTTTCAGCTGACTACCGGGGTAGTGTAAAAACTACCAACAGAACTCGTTTCTGGCACCTTCCCCGGTGGAGCTGTGCATGGGGTGTGTTTGGAACATTTTGCCACCAGCCGAGTCCAAAACTCAGCCGATCCCCATCTCAGCCCAGAAAGCAGGTAGAACAACTTTTGTGGTGTCTTTCTCTTGCCTACCAGGGTAGTGTAAAAACTACCAAAAGAACTCATTTCTGGCACCTTCCCCGGTGGAGTTGTGCATGGGGTGTGTTTGGAACATTCTGTCACCACCCGAGTCCAAAATTCAGCCGTTCCCCATCTCAGCCCAGAAAGCAGGTAGAACAAGTTTTGTGGTGCCTTTCAGCTGACTACCGGGGTACTGTAAAAACTACCAACAGAACTCGTTTCTGGCACCTTCCCCGGTGGAGTTGTGCATGGGGTGTGTTTGGAACATTTTGTCACCAGCCGAGTCCAAAATTAAGCTGTTCCCCATCTCAGCCCAGGAAGCAGATAGAACAAGTTTTGTGGTGCCTTTCAGCTGCCTACCGGGGTACTGTAAAAACTACCAACAGGACTCGTTTCTGGCACCTTCCCCGGTGGAGCTGTGCGTGGGGTGTGTTTGGAACATTTTGCCACCAGCCGAGTCCAAAACTCAGCCGATCCCCATCTCATCCCAGAAAGCAGGTAGAACAAGTTTTGTGGTGCCTTTCAGCTGCCTACCAGGGTAGTGTAAAAACTACCAACAGAACTCGTTTCTGGCACCTTCCCCGGTGGAGTTGTGCATGGGGTGTGTTTGGAACATTCTGTCACAACCCGAGTCCAAAATTCAGCCGTTCCCAATCTCAGCCCAGAAAGCAGGTAGAACAAGTTTTGTGGTGCCTTTCAGCTGCCTACCGGGGTAGTGTAAAAACTACCAACAGAACTCGTTTCTGGCACCTTCCCCGGTGGAGTTGTGCATGGGGTGTGTTTGGAACATTCTGTCACCAGGCGAGTCCAAAATTCAGCGATTCCCCATCTCAGCCCAGGAAGCAGATAGAACTGGTTTTGTGGTGCCTTTCAGCTGCCTACCGGGGTACTGTAAAAACTACCAACAGAACTCGTTTCTGGCACCTTCCCCGGTGGAGCTGTGCATGGGGTGTGTTTGGAACATTTTGTCACCAGCCGAGTCCAAAATTCAGCTATTCCCCATCTCAGGCCAGTAAGCAGATAGAACAAGTTTTGTGGTGTCTTTCTCTTGCCTACCGGGGTAGTGTAAAAACTACCAAAAGAACTCATTTCTGGCACCTTCCCCGGTGGAGCTGTGCATGGGGTGTGTTTGGAACATTTTGCCACCAGCCGAGTCCAAAATTCAGCTGTTCCCCATCTCTAGCCCAGGAAGCAGATAGAACAAGTTTTGTGGTGCCTTTCAGCTGCCTACCGGGGTAGTGTAAAAACTACCAACAGAACTCGTTTCTGGCACCTTCCCCGGTGGAGTTGTGCATGGGGTGTGTTTGGAACATTTTGTCACCAGCCGAGTCCAAAATTAAGCTGTTCCCCATCTCAGCCCAGGAAGCAGATAGAACAAGTTTTGTGGTGCCTTTCAGCTGCCTACCGGGGTACTGTAAAAACTACCAACAGGACTCGTTTCTGGCACCTTCCCCGGTGGAGCTGTGCGTGGGGTGTGTTTGGAACATTTTGCCACCAGCCGAGTCCAAAACTCAGCCGATCCCCATCTCATCCCAGAAAGCAGGTAGAACAAGTTTTGTGGTGCCTTTCAGCTGCCTACCAGGGTAGTGTAAAAACTACCAACAGAACTCGTTTCTGGCACCTTCCCCGGTGGAGTTGTGCATGGGGTGTGTTTGGAACATTCTGTCACAACCCGAGTCCAAAATTCAGCCGTTCCCAATCTCAGCCCAGAAAGCAGGTAGAACAAGTTTTGTGGTGCCTTTCAGCTGCCTACCGGGGTAGTGTAAAAACTACCAACAGAACTCGTTTCTGGCACCTTCCCCGGTGGAGTTGTGCATGGGGTGTGTTTGGAACATTCTGTCACCAGGCGAGTCCAAAATTCAGCGATTCCCCATCTCAGCCCAGGAAGCAGATAGAACTGGTTTTGTGGTGCCTTTCAGCTGCCTACCGGGGTACTGTAAAAACTACCAACAGAACTCGTTTCTGGCACCTTCCCCGGTGGAGCTGTGCATGGGGTGTGTTTGGAACATTTTGTCACCAGCCGAGTCCAAAATTCAGCTATTCCCCATCTCAGGCCAGTAAGCAGATAGAACAAGTTTTGTGGTGTCTTTCTCTTGCCTACCGGGGTAGTGTAAAAACTACCAAAAGAACTCATTTCTGGCACCTTCCCCGGTGGAGCTGTGCATGGGGTGTGTTTGGAACATTTTGCCACCAGCCGAGTCCAAAATTCAGCTGTTCCCCATCTCTAGCCCAGGAAGCAGATAGAACAAGTTTTGTGGTGCCTTTCAGCTGCCTACCGGGGTAGTGTAAAAACTACCAACAGAACTCGTTTCTGGCACCTTCCCCGGTGGAGTTGTGCATGGGGTGTGTTTGGAACATTTTGTCACCAGCCGAGTCCAAAATTCAGCCGTTCCCCATCTCAGCCCAGGAAGCAGATAGAACAAGTTTTGTGGTGCCTTTCAGCTGCCTACCGGGGTAGTGTAAAAACTACCAACAGGACTCGTTTCTGGCACCTTCCCCGGTGGAGCTGTGCATGGGGTGTGTTTGGAACATTTTGTCACCAGCCGAGTCCAAAATTCAGCTGTTCCCCATCTCTAGCCCAGGAAGCAGATAGAACAAGTTTTGTGGTGCCTTTCAGCTGCCTACCGGGGTACTGTAAAAACTATCAACAGAACTCGTTTCTGGCACCTTCCCCGGTGGAGTTGTGCATGGGGTGTGTTTGGAACATTCTGTCACCAGCCGAGTCCAAAATTCAGCCGTTCCCCATCTCAGCCCAGAAAGCAGGTAGAACAAGTTTTGTGGTGTCTTTCTCTTGCGTACCGGGGTAGTGTAAAAACTACCAACAGGACTCGTTTCTGGCACCTTCCCCGGTGGAGTTGTGCATGGGGTGTGTTTGGAACATTCTGTCACCAGCCGAGTCCAAAATTCAGCCGTTCCCCATCTCAGCCCAGAAAGCAGGTAGAACTAGTTTTGTGGTGCCTTTCAGCTGCCTACCGCGGTACTGTAAAAACTACCAACAGGACTCGTTTCTGGCACCTTCCCCGGTGGAGTTGTGCATGGGGTGTGTTTGGAACATTTTGTCACCACCCGAGTCCAAAATTCAGCCGTTCCCCATCTCAGCCCAGGAAGCAGGTAGAACAAGTTTTGTGGTGTCTTTCTCTTGCCTACCGGGGTAGTGTAAAAACTACCAAAAGAACTCATTTCTGGCACCTTCCCCGGTGGAGCTGTGCATGGGGTGTGTTTGGAACATTTTGCCACCAGCCGAGTCCAAAATTCAGCTGTTCCCCATCTCTAGCCCAGGAAGCAGGTAGAACAAGTTTTGTGGTGTCTTTCTCTTGCCTACCGGGGTAGTGTAAAAACTACCAAAAGAACTCATTTCTGGCACCTTCCCCGGTGGAGTTGTGCATGGGGTGTGTTTGTAACATTCTGTCACCAGCCGAGTCCAAAATTCAGCCGTTCCCCATCTCAGCCCAGGAAGCAGGTAGAACAAGTTTTGTGGTGCCTTTCAGCTGCCTACCGCGGTACTGTAAAAACTACCAACAGGACTCGTTTCTGGCACCTTCCCCGGTGGAGTTGTGCATGGGGTGTGTTTGGAACATTTTGCCACCAGCCGAGTCCAAAACTCAGCCGATCCCCATCTCAGCCCAGAAAGCAGGTAGAACAAGTTTTGTGGTGCCTTTCAGCTGCCTACCGGGGTACTGTAAAAACTACCAACAGGACTCGTTTCTGGCACCTTCCCCGGTGGAGTTGTGCATGGGGTGTGTTTGGAACATTCTGTCACCAGCCGAGTCCAAAATTCAGCCGTTCCCCATCTCAGCCCAGAAAGCAGGTAGAACAAGTTTTGTGGTGCCTTTCAGCTGCCTACCGGGGTACTGTAAAAACTACCAACAGGACTCGTTTCTGGCACCTTCCCCGGTGGAGTTGTGCATGGGGTGTGTTTGGAACATTTTGTCACCAGCCGAGTCCAAAATTAAGCTGTTCCCCATCTCAGCCCAGGAAGCAGATAGAACAAGTTTTGTGGTGCCTTTCAGCTGCCTACCGGGGTACTGTAAAAACTACCAACAGAACTCGTTTCTGGCACCTTCCCCGGTGGAGCTGTGCGTGGGGTGTGTTTGGAACATTTTGCCACCAGCCGAGTCCAAAACTCAGCCGATCCCCATCTCATCCCAGAAAGCAGGTAGAACAAGTTTTGTGGTGCCTTTCAGCTGCCTACCAGGGTAGTGTAAAAACTACCAACAGAACTCGTTTCTGGCACCTTCCCCGGTGGAGTTGTGCATGGGGTGTGTTTGGAACATTCTGTCACAACCCGAGTCCAAAATTCAGCCGTTCCCAATCTCAGCCCAGAAAGCAGGTAGAACAAGTTTTGTGGTGCCTTTCAGCTGCCTACCGGGGTAGTGTAAAAACTACCAACAGAACTCGTTTCTGGCACCTTCCCCGGTGGAGTTGTGCATGGGGTGTGTTTGGAACATTCTGTCACCAGGCGAGTCCAAAATTCAGCGATTCCCCATCTCAGCCCAGGAAGCAGATAGAACTGGTTTTGTGGTGCCTTTCAGCTGCCTACCGGGGTACTGTAAAAACTACCAACAGAACTCGTTTCTGGCACCTTCCCCGGTGGAGCTGTGCATGGGGTGTGTTTGGAACATTTTGTCACCAGCCGAGTCCAAAATTCAGCTATTCCCCATCTCAGGCCAGTAAGCAGATAGAACAAGTTTTGTGGTGTCTTTCTCTTGCCTACCGGGGTAGTGTAAAAACTACCAAAAGAACTCATTTCTGGCACCTTCCCCGGTGGAGCTGTGCATGGGGTGTGTTTGGAACATTTTGCCACCAGCCGAGTCCAAAATTCAGCTGTTCCCCATCTCTAGCCCAGGAAGCAGATAGAACAAGTTTTGTGGTGCCTTTCAGCTGCCTACCGGGGTAGTGTAAAAACTACCAACAGAACTCGTTTCTGGCACCTTCCCCGGTGGAGTTGTGCATGGGGTGTGTTTGGAACATTTTGTCACCAGCCGAGTCCAAAATTCAGCTATTCCCCATCTCAGCCCAGGAAGCAGATAGAACAAGTTTTGTGGTGCCTTTCAGCTGCCTACCGGGGTAGTGTAAAAACTACCAACAGGACTCGTTTCTGGCACCTTCCCCGGTGGAGCTGTGCATGGGGTGTGTTTGGAACATTTTGTCACCAGCCGAGTCCAAAATTCAGCTGTTCCCCATCTCTAGCCCAGGAAGCAGATAGAACAAGTTTTGTGGTGCCTTTCAGCTGCCTACCGGGGTACTGTAAAAACTACCAACAGAACTCGTTTCTGGCACCTTCCCCGGTGGAGTTGTGCATGGGGTGTGTTTGGAACATTCTGTCACCAGCCGAGTCCAAAATTCAGCCGTTCCCCATCTCAGCCCAGAAAGCAGGTAGAACAAGTTTTGTGGTGTCTTTCTCTTGCGTACCGGGGTAGTGTAAAAACTACCAACAGGACTCGTTTCTGGCACCTTCCCCGGTGGAGTTGTGCATGGGGTGTGTTTGGAACATTTTGCCACCAGCCGAGTCCAAAATTCAGCTGTTCCCCATCTCTAGCCCAGGAAGCAGATAGAACAAGTTTTGTGGTGCCTTTTAGCTGCCTACCGGGGTAGTGTAAAAACTACCAACAGAACTCGTTTCTGGCACCTTCCCCGGTGGAGTTGTGCATGGGGTGTGTTTGGAACATTTTGTCACCAGCCGAGTCCAAAATTCAGCCGTTCCCCATCTCAGCCCAGGAAGCAGATAGAACAAGTTTTGTGGTGCCTTTCAGCTGCCTACCGGGGTAGTGTAAAAACTACCAACAGGACTCGTTTCTGGCACCTTCCCCGGTGGAGCTGTGCATGGGGTGTGTTTGGAACATTTTGTCACCAGCCGAGTCCAAAATTCAGCTGTTCCCCATCTCTAGCCCAGGAAGCAGATAGAACAAGTTTTGTGGTGCCTTTCAGCTGCCTACCGGGGTACTGTAAAAACTACCAACAGGACTCGTTTCTGGCACCTTCCCCGGTGGAGTTGTGCATGGGGTGTGTTTGGAACATTCTGTCACCAGCCGAGTCCAAAATTCAGCCGTTCCCCATCTCAGCCCAGAAAGCAGGTAGAACAAGTTTTGTGGTGCCTTTCAGCTGCCTACCGGGGTACTGTAAAAACTACCAACAGGACTCGTTTCTGGCACCTTCCCCGGTGGAGTTGTGCATGGGGTGTGTTTGGAACATTCTGTCACCAGCCGAGTCCAAAACTCAGCCGATCCCCATCTCAGCCCAGAAAGCAGGTAGAACAAGTTTTGTGGTGCCTTTCAGCTGCCTACCGGGGTAGTGTAAAAACTACCAACAGAACTCGTTTCTGGCACCTTCCCCGGTGGAGTTGTGCATGGGGTGTGTTTGGAACATTTTGTCACCAGGCGAGTCCAAAATTCAGCGATTCCCCATCTCAGCCCAGGAAGCAGATAGAACTGGTTTTGTGGTGCCTTTCAGCTGCCTACCGGGGTACTGTAAAAACTACCAACAGAACTCGTTTCTGGCACCTTCCCCGGTGGAGCTGTGCATGGGGTGTGTTTGGAACATTTTGTCACCAGCCGAGTCCAAAATTCAGCTATTCCCCATCTCAGGCCAGTAAGCAGATAGAACAAGTTTTGTGGTGTCTTTCTCTTGCCTACCGGGGTAGTGTAAAAACTACCAAAAGAACTCATTTCTGGCACCTTCCCCGGTGGAGCTGTGCATGGGGTGTGTTTGGAACATTTTGCCACCAGCCGAGTCCAAAATTCAGCTGTTCCCCATCTCTAGCCCAGGAAGCAGATAGAACAAGTTTTGTGGTGCCTTTTAGCTGCCTACCGGGGTAGTGTAAAAAACTACCAACAGAACTCGTTTCTGGCACCTTCCCCGGTGGAGTTGTGCATGGGGTGTGTTTGGAACATTTTGTCACCAGCCGAGTCCAAAATTCAGCCGTTCCCCATCTCAGCCCAGGAAGCAGATAGAACAAGTTTTGTGGTGCCTTTCAGCTGCCTACCGGGGTAGTGTAAAAACTACCAACAGGACTCGTTTCTGGCACCTTCCCCGGTGGAGCTGTGCATGGGGTGTGTTTGGAACATTTTGTCACCAGCCGAGTCCAAAATTCAGCTGTTCCCCATCTCTAGCCCAGGAAGCAGATAGAACAAGTTTTGTGGTGCCTTTCAGCTGCCTACCGGGGTACTGTAAAAACTACCAACAGGACTCGTTTCTGGCACCTTCCCCGGTGGAGTTGTGCATGGGGTGTGTTTGGAACATTCTGTCACCAGCCGAGTCCAAAATTCAGCCGTTCCCCATCTCAGCCCAGAAAGCAGGTAGAACAAGTTTTGTAGTGCCTTTCAGCTGCCTACCGGGGTACTGTAAAAAACTACCAACAGGACTCGTTTCTGGCACCTTCCCCGGTGGAGTTGTGCATGGGGTGTGTTTGGAACATTCTGTCACCAGCCGAGTCCAAAATTCAGCCGTTCCCCATCTCAGCCCAGAAAGCAGGTAGAACAAGTTTTGTGGTGCCTTTCAGCTGCCTACCGCGGTACTGTAAAAACTACCAACAGGACTCGTTTCTGGCACCTTCCCCGGTGGAGTTGTGCATGGGGTGTGTTTGGAACATTTTGTCACCACCCGAGTCCAAAATTCAGCCGTTCCCCATCTCAGCCCAGGAAGCAGGTAGAACAAGTTTTGTGGTGTCTTTCTCTTGCCTACCGGGGTAGTGTAAAAACTACCAAAAGAACTCATTTCTGGCACCTTCCCCGGTGGAGTTGTGCATGGGGTGTGTTTGTAACATTCTGTCACCAGCCGAGTCCAAAATTCAGCCGTTCCCCATCTCAGCCCAGGAAGCAGGTAGAACAAGTTTTGTGGTGCCTTTCAGCTGCCTACCGCGGTACTGTAAAAACTACCAACAGGACTCGTTTCTGGCACCTTCCCCGGTGGAGTTGTGCATGGGGTGTGTTTGGAACATTTTGTCACCACCCGAGTCCAAAATTCAGCCGTTCCCCATCTCAGCCCAGAAAGCAGGTAGAACAAGTTTTGTGGTGTCTTTCTCTTGCCTACCGGGGTAGTGTAAAAACTACCAAAAGAACTCATTTCTGGCACCTTCCCCGGTGGAGTTGTGCATGGGGTGTGTTTGTAACATTCTGTCACCAGCCGAGTCCAAAATTCAGCCGTTCCCCATCTCAGCCCAGGAAGCAGGTAGAACAAGTTTTGTGGTGCCTTTCAGCTGCCTACCGGGGTACTGTAAAAACTACCAACAGAACTTGTTTCTGGCACCTTCCCCGGTGGAGTTGTGCATGGGGTGTGTTTGGAACATTTTGTCACCAGCCGAGTCCAAAATTCAGCTATTCCCCATCTCAGGCCAGTAAGCAGGTAGAACCGGTTTTGTGGTGCCTTTCAGCTGCCTACCGGGGTAGTGTAAAAACTACCAACAGGACTCCTTTCTCGCACCTTCCCCGGTGGAGTTGTGCATGGGGTGTGTTTGGAACATTCTGTCACCAGCCGAGTCCAAAATTCAGCCGTTCCCCATCTCAGCCCAGAAAGCAGGTAGAACAAGTTTTGTGGTGCCTTTCAGCTGCCTACCGGGGTACTGTAAAAACTACCAACAGGACTCGTTTCTGGCACCTTCCCCGGTGGAGCTGTGCATCGGGTGTGTTTGGAACATTTTGTCACCAGCCGAGTCCAAAATTCAGCCGTTCCCCATCTCAGCCCAGAAAGCAGGTAGAACAAGTTTTGTGGTGCCTTTCAGCTGCCTACCGGGGTACTGTAAAAACTACCAACAGGACTCGTTTCTGGCACCTTCCCCGGTGGAGTTGTGCATGGGGTGTGTTTGGAACATTCTGTCACCAGCCGAGTCCAAAATTCAGCCGTTCCCCATCTCAGCCCAGAAAGCAGGTAGAACAAGTTTTGTGGTGCCTTTCAGCTGCCTACCGCGGTACTGTAAAAACTACCAACAGGACTCGTTTCTGGCACCTTCCCCGGTGGAGTTGTGCATGGGGTGTGTTTGGAACATTTTGTCACCACCCGAGTCCAAAATTCAGCCGTTCCCCATCTCAGCCCAGGAAGCAGGTAGAACAAGTTTTGTGGTGTCTTTCTCTTGCCTACCGGGGTAGTGTAAAAACTACCAAAAGAACTCATTTCTGGCACCTTCCCCGGTGGAGTTGTGCATGGGGTGTGTTTGTAACATTCTGTCACCAGCCGAGTCCAAAATTCAGCCGTTCCCCATCTCAGCCCAGGAAGCAGGTAGAACAAGTTTTGTGGTGCCTTTCAGCTGCCTACCGCGGTACTGTAAAAACTACCAACAGGACTCGTTTCTGGCACCTTCCCCGGTGGAGTTGTGCATGGGGTGTGTTTGGAACATTTTGTCACCACCCGAGTCCAAAATTCAGCCGTTCCCCATCTCAGCCCAGGAAGCAGGTAGAACAAGTTTTGTGGTGCCTTTCAGCTGCCTACCGGGGTAGTGTAAAAACTACCAACAGAACTTGTTTCTGGCACCTTCCCCGGTGGAGTTGTGCATGGGGTGTGTTTGGAACATTTTGTCACCAGCCGAGTCCAAAATTCAGCTATTCCCCATCTCAGGCCAGTAAGCAGGTAGAACCGGTTTTGTGGTGCCTTTCAGCTGCCTACCGGGGTAGTGTAAAAACTACCAACAGGACTCCTTTCTCGCACCTTCCCCGGTGGAGTTGTGCATGGGGTGTGTTTGGAACATTCTGTCACCAGCCGAGTCCAAAATTCAGCTGTTCCCCATCTCAGCCCAGAAAGCAGGTAGAACAAGTTTTGTGGTGCCTTTCAGCTGCCTACCGGGGTACTGTAAAAACTACCAACAGGACTCGTTTCTGGCACCTTCCCCGGTGGAGTTGTGCATGGGGTGTGTTTGGAACATTCTGTCACCAGCCGAGTCCAAAATTCAGCCGTTCCCCATCTCAGCCCAGAAAGCAGGTAGAACAAGTTTTGTAGTGCCTTTCAGCTGCCTACCGGGGTACTGTAAAAACTACCAACAGGACTCGTTTCTGGCACCTTCCCCGGTGGAGTTGTGCATGGGGTGTGTTTGGAACATTCTGTCACCAGCCGAGTCCAAAATTCAGCCGTTCCCCATCTCAGCCCAGAAAGCAGGTAGAACAAGTTTTGTGGTGCCTTTCAGCTGCCTACCGCGGTACTGTAAAAACTACCAACAGGACTCGTTTCTGGCACCTTCCCCGGTGGAGTTGTGCATGGGGTGTGTTTGGAACATTTTGTCACCACCCGAGTCCAAAATTCAGCCGTTCCCCATCTCAGCCCAGGAAGCAGGTAGAACAAGTTTTGTGGTGTCTTTCTCTTGCCTACCGGGGTAGTGTAAAAACTACCAAAAGAACTCATTTCTGGCACCTTCCCCGGTGGAGTTGTGCATGGGGTGTGTTTGTAACATTCTGTCACCAGCCGAGTCCAAAATTCAGCCGTTCCCCATCTCAGCCCAGGAAGCAGGTAGAACAAGTTTTGTGGTGCCTTTCAGCTGCCTACCGCGGTACTGTAAAAACTACCAACAGGACTCGTTTCTGGCACCTTCCCCGGTGGAGTTGTGCATGGGGTGTGTTTGGAACATTTTGTCACCACCCGAGTCCAAAATTCAGCCGTTCCCCATCTCAGCCCAGAAAGCAGGTAGAACAAGTTTTGTGGTGTCTTTCTCTTGCCTACCGGGGTAGTGTAAAAACTACCAAAAGAACTCATTTCTGGCACCTTCCCCGGTGGAGTTGTGCATGGGGTGTGTTTGTAACATTCTGTCACCAGCCGAGTCCAAAATTCAGCCGTTCCCCATCTCAGCCCAGGAAGCAGGTAGAACAAGTTTTGTGGTGCCTTTCAGCTGCCTACCGGGGTACTGTAAAAACTACCAACAGAACTTGTTTCTGGCACCTTCCCCGGTGGAGTTGTGCATGGGGTGTGTTTGGAACATTTTGTCACCAGCCGAGTCCAAAATTCAGCTATTCCCCATCTCAGGCCAGTAAGCAGGTAGAACCGGTTTTGTGGTGCCTTTCAGCTGCCTACCGGGGTAGTGTAAAAACTACCAACAGGACTCCTTTCTCGCACCTTCCCCGGTGGAGTTGTGCATGGGGTGTGTTTGGAACATTCTGTCACCAGCCGAGTCCAAAATTCAGCCGTTCCCCATCTCAGCCCAGAAAGCAGGTAGAACAAGTTTTGTGGTGCCTTTCAGCTGCCTACCGGGGTACTGTAAAAACTACCAACAGGACTCGTTTCTGGCACCTTCCCCGGTGGAGCTGTGCATCGGGTGTGTTTGGAACATTTTGTCACCAGCCGAGTCCAAAATTCAGCCGTTCCCCATCTCAGCCCAGAAAGCAGGTAGAACAAGTTTTGTGGTGCCTTTCAGCTGCCTACCGGGGTACTGTAAAAACTACCAACAGGACTCGTTTCTGGCACCTTCCCCGGTGGAGTTGTGCATGGGGTGTGTTTGGAACATTCTGTCACCAGCCGAGTCCAAAATTCAGCCGTTCCCCATCTCAGCCCAGAAAGCAGGTAGAACAAGTTTTGTGGTGCCTTTCAGCTGCCTACCGCGGTACTGTAAAAACTACCAACAGGACTCGTTTCTGGCACCTTCCCCGGTGGAGTTGTGCATGGGGTGTGTTTGGAACATTTTGTCACCACCCGAGTCCAAAATTCAGCCGTTCCCCATCTCAGCCCAGGAAGCAGGTAGAACAAGTTTTGTGGTGTCTTTCTCTTGCCTACCGGGGTAGTGTAAAAACTACCAAAAGAACTCATTTCTGGCACCTTCCCCGGTGGAGTTGTGCATGGGGTGTGTTTGTAACATTCTGTCACCAGCCGAGTCCAAAATTCAGCCGTTCCCCATCTCAGCCCAGGAAGCAGGTAGAACAAGTTTTGTGGTGCCTTTCAGCTGCCTACCGCGGTACTGTAAAAACTACCAACAGGACTCGTTTCTGGCACCTTCCCCGGTGGAGTTGTGCATGGGGTGTGTTTGGAACATTTTGTCACCACCCGAGTCCAAAATTCAGCCGTTCCCCATCTCAGCCCAGGAAGCAGGTAGAACAAGTTTTGTGGTGCCTTTCAGCTGCCTACCGGGGTAGTGTAAAAACTACCAACAGAACTTGTTTCTGGCACCTTCCCCGGTGGAGTTGTGCATGGGGTGTGTTTGGAACATTTTGTCACCAGCCGAGTCCAAAATTCAGCTATTCCCCATCTCAGGCCAGTAAGCAGGTAGAACCGGTTTTGTGGTGCCTTTCAGCTGCCTACCGGGGTAGTGTAAAAACTACCAACAGGACTCCTTTCTCGCACCTTCCCCGGTGGAGTTGTGCATGGGGTGTGTTTGGAACATTCTGTCACCAGCCGAGTCCAAAATTCAGCCGTTCCCCATCTCAGCCCAGAAAGCAGGTAGAACAAGTTTTGTGGTGCCTTTCAGCTGCCTACCGGGGTACTGTAAAAACTACCAACAGGACTCGTTTCTGGCACCTTCCCCGGTGGAGCTGTGCATGGGGTGTGTTTGGAACATTTTGTCACCAGCCGAGTCCAAAATTCAGCCGTTCCCCATCTCAGCCCAGAAAGCAGGTAGAACAAGTTTTGTGGTGCCTTTCAGCTGCCTACCGGGGTACTGTAAAAACTACCAACAGGACTCGTTTCTGGCACCTTCCCCGGTGGAGTTGTGCATGGGGTGTGTTTGGAACATTCTGTCACCAGCCGAGTCCAAAATTCAGCCGTTCCCCATCTCAGCCCAGAAAGCAGGTAGAACAAGTTTTGTGATGCCTTTCAGCTGCCTACCAGGGTAGTGTAAAAACTACCAAAAGAACTCATTTCTGGCACCTTCCCCGGTGGAGTTGTGCATGGGGTGTGTTTGGAACATTCTGTCACCAGCCGAGTCCAAAATTCAGCCGTTCCCCATCTCAGCCCAGAAAGCAGGTAGAACAAGTTTTGTGGTGCCTTTCAGCTGACTACCGGGGTACTGTAAAAACTACCAACAGAACTCGTTTCTGGCACCTTCCCCGGTGGAGTTGTGCATGGGGTGTGTTTGGAACATTTTGTCACCAGCCGAGTCCAAAATTAAGCTGTTCCCCATCTCAGCCCAGGAAGCAGGTAGAACAAGTTTTGTGGTGCCTTTCAGCTGCCTACCGCGGTACTGTAAAAACTACCAACAGGACTCGTTTCTGGCACCTTCCCCGGTGGAGCTGTGCATGGGGTGTGTTTGGAACATTCTGTCACCAGCCGAGTCCAAAATTCAGCCGTTCCCCATCTCAGCCCAGGAAGCAGGTAGAACAAGTTTTGTGGTGCCTTTCAGCTGCCTACCGCGGTACTGTAAAAACTACCAACAGGACTCGTTTCTGGCACCTTCCCCGGTGGAGTTGTGCATGGGGTGTGTTTGGAACATTCTGTCACCAGCCGAGTCCAAAATTCAGCCGTTCCCCATCTCAGCCCAGGAAGCAGGTAGAACAAGTTTTGTGGTGTCTTTCTCTTGCCTACCGGGGTAGTGTAAAAACTACCAAAAGAACTCATTTCTGGCACCTTCCCCGGTGGAGTTGTGCATGGGGTGTGTTTGTAACATTCTGTCACCAGCCGAGTCCAAAATTCAGCCGTTCCCCATCTCTAGCCCAGGAAGCAGATAGAACAAGTTTTGTGGTGCCTTTCAGCTGCCTACCGCGGTACTGTAAAAACTACCAACAGGACTCGTTTCTGGCACCTTCCCCGGTGGAGTTGTGCATGGGGTGTGTTTGGAACATTCTGTCACCAGCCGAGTCCAAAATTCAGCCGTTCCCCATCTCAGCCCAGAAAGCAGGTAGAACAAGTTTTGTGGTGCCTTTCAGCTGCCTACCGGGGTACTGTAAAAACTACCAACAGGACTCGTTTCTGGCACCTTCCCCGGTGGAGTTGTGCATGGGGTGTGTTTGGAACATTCTGTCACCAGCCGAGTCCAAAATTCAGCCGTTCCCCATCTCAGCCCAGAAAGCAGGTAGAACAAGTTTTGTGGTGCCTTTCAGCTGCCTACCGCGGTACTGTAAAAACTACCAACAGGACTCGTTTCTGGCACCTTCCCCGGTGGAGTTGTGCATGGGGTGTGTTTGGAACATTTTGTCACCACCCGAGTCCAAAATTCAGCCGTTCCCCATCTCAGCCCAGGAAGCAGGTAGAACAAGTTTTGTGGTGTCTTTCTCTTGCCTACCGGGGTAGTGTAAAAACTACCAAAAGAACTCATTTCTGGCACCTTCCCCGGTGGAGTTGTGCATGGGGTGTGTTTGTAACATTCTGTCACCAGCCGAGTCCAAAATTCAGCCGTTCCCCATCTCAGCCCAGGAAGCAGGTAGAACAAGTTTTGTGGTGCCTTTCAGCTGCCTACCGCGGTACTGTAAAAACTACCAACAGGACTCGTTTCTGGCACCTTCCCCGGTGGAGTTGTGCATGGGGTGTGTTTGGAACATTTTGTCACCACCCGAGTCCAAAATTCAGCCGTTCCCCATCTCAGCCCAGAAAGCAGGTAGAACAAGTTTTGTGGTGTCTTTCTCTTGCCTACCGGGGTAGTGTAAAAACTACCAAAAGAACTCGTTTCTGGCACCTTCCCCGGTGGAGTTGTGCATGGGGTGTGTTTGTAACATTCTGTCACCAGCCGAGTCCAAAATTCAGCCGTTCCCCATCTCAGCCCAGGAAGCAGGTAGAACAAGTTTTGTGGTGCCTTTCAGCTGCCTACCGGGGTAGTGTAAAAACTACCAACAGAACTTGTTTCTGGCACCTTCCCCGGTGGAGTTGTGCATGGGGTGTGTTTGGAACATTTTGTCACCAGCCGAGTCCAAAATTCAGCTATTCCCCATCTCAGGCCAGTAAGCAGGTAGAACCGGTTTTGTGGTGCCTTTCAGCTGCCTACCGGGGTAGTGTAAAAACTACCAACAGGACTCCTTTCTCGCACCTTCCCCGGTGGAGTTGTGCATGGGGTGTGTTTGGAACATTCTGTCACCAGCCGAGTCCAAAATTCAGCCGTTCCCCATCTCAGCCCAGGAAGCAGGTAGAACAAGTTTTGTGGTGCCTTTCAGCTGCCTACCGCGGTACTGTAAAAACTACCAACAGGACTCGTTTCTGGCACCTTCCCCGGTGGAGTTGTGCATGGGGTGTGTTTGGAACATTTTGCCACCAGCCGAGTCCAAAACTCAGCCGATCCCCATCTCAGCCCAGAAAGCAGGTAGAACAAGTTTTGTGGTGCCTTTCAGCTGCCTACCGGGGTACTGTAAAAACTACCAACAGGACTCGTTTCTGGCACCTTCCCCGGTGGAGTTGTGCATGGGGTGTGTTTGGAACATTCTGTCACCAGCCGAGTCCAAAATTCAGCCGTTCCCCATCTCAGCCCAGAAAGCAGGTAGAACAAGTTTTGTGGTGCCTTTCAGCTGCCTACCGGGGTACTGTAAAAACTACCAACAGGACTCGTTTCTGGCACCTTCCCCGGTGGAGCTGTGCATGGGGTGTGTTTGGAACATTTTGTCACCAGCCGAGTCCAAAATTCAGCCGTTCCCCATCTCAGCCCAGAAAGCAGGTAGAACAAGTTTTGTGGTGCCTTTCAGCTGCCTACCGGGGTAGTGTAAAAACTACCAACAGGACTCGTTTCTGGCACCTTCCCCGGTGGAGTTGTGCATGGGGTGTGTTTGGAACATTCTGTCACCAGCCGAGTCCAAAATTCAGCCGTTCCCCATCTCAGCCCAGAAAGCAGGTAGAACAAGTTTTGTGGTGCCTTTCAGCTGCCTACCGGGGTAGTGTAAAAACTACCAACAGAACTCGTTTCTGGCACGTTCCGTGGTGGAGCTGTGCATGGGGTGTGTTTGGAACATTTTGCCACCAGCCGAGTCCAAAATTCAGCCGATCCCCATCTCAGCCCAGAAAGCAGGTAGAACAAGTTTTGTGGTGCCTTTCAGCTGACTACCGGGGTACTGTAAAAACTACCAACAGAACTCGTTTCTGGCACCTTCCCCGGTGGAGCTGTGCATGGGGTGTGTTTGGAACATTTTGCCACCAGCCGAGTCCAAAACTCAGCCGATCCCCATCTCAGCCCAGAAAGCAGGTAGAACAACTTTTGTGGTGTCTTTCTCTTGCCTACCAGGGTAGTGTAAAAACTACCAAAAGAACTCATTTCTGGCACCTTCCCCGGTGGAGTTGTGCATGGGGTGTGTTTGGAACATTCTGTCACCACCCGAGTCCAAAATTCAGCCGTTCCCCATCTCAGCCCAGAAAGCAGGTAGAACAAGTTTTGTGGTGCCTTTCAGCTGACTACCGGGGTACTGTAAAAACTACCAACAGAACTCGTTTCTGGCACCTTCCCCGGTGGAGTTGTGCATGGGGTGTGTTTGGAACATTTTGTCACCAGCCGAGTCCAAAATTAAGCTGTTCCCCATCTCAGCCCAGGAAGCAGATAGAACAAGTTTTGTGGTGCCTTTCAGCTGCCTACCGGGGTACTGTAAAAACTACCAACAGGACTCGTTTCTGGCACCTTCCCCGGTGGAGCTGTGCGTGGGGTGTGTTTGGAACATTTTGCCACCAGCCGAGTCCAAAACTCAGCCGATCCCCATCTCATCCCAGAAAGCAGGTAGAACAAGTTTTGTGGTGCCTTTCAGCTGCCTACCAGGGTAGTGTAAAAACTACCAACAGAACTCGTTTCTGGCACCTTCCCCGGTGGAGTTGTGCATGGGGTGTGTTTGGAACATTCTGTCACAACCCGAGTCCAAAATTCAGCCGTTCCCAATCTCAGCCCAGAAAGCAGGTAGAACAAGTTTTGTGGTGCCTTTCAGCTGCCTACCGGGGTAGTGTAAAAACTACCAACAGAACTCGTTTCTGGCACCTTCCCCGGTGGAGTTGTGCATGGGGTGTGTTTGGAACATTCTGTCACCAGGCGAGTCCAAAATTCAGCGATTCCCCATCTCAGCCCAGGAAGCAGATAGAACTGGTTTTGTGGTGCCTTTCAGCTGCCTACCGGGGTACTGTAAAAACTACCAACAGAACTCGTTTCTGGCACCTTCCCCGGTGGAGCTGTGCATGGGGTGTGTTTGGAACATTTTGTCACCAGCCGAGTCCAAAATTCAGCTATTCCCCATCTCAGGCCAGTAAGCAGATAGAACAAGTTTTGTGGTGTCTTTCTCTTGCCTACCGGGGTAGTGTAAAAACTACCAAAAGAACTCATTTCTGGCACCTTCCCCGGTGGAGCTGTGCATGGGGTGTGTTTGGAACATTTTGCCACCAGCCGAGTCCAAAATTCAGCTGTTCCCCATCTCTAGCCCAGGAAGCAGATAGAACAAGTTTTGTGGTGCCTTTCAGCTGCCTACCGGGGTAGTGTAAAAACTACCAACAGAACTCGTTTCTGGCACCTTCCCCGGTGGAGTTGTGCATGGGGTGTGTTTGGAACATTTTGTCACCAGCCGAGTCCAAAATTCAGCCGTTCCCCATCTCAGCCCAGGAAGCAGATAGAACAAGTTTTGTGGTGCCTTTCAGCTGCCTACCGGGGTAGTGTAAAAACTACCAACAGGACTCGTTTCTGGCACCTTCCCCGGTGGAGCTGTGCATGGGGTGTGTTTGGAACATTTTGTCACCAGCCGAGTCCAAAATTCAGCTGTTCCCCATCTCTAGCCCAGGAAGCAGATAGAACAAGTTTTGTGTTGCCTTTCAGCTGCCTACCGGGGTACTGTAAAAACTATCAACAGAACTCGTTTCTGGCACCTTCCCCGGTGGAGTTGTGCATGGGGTGTGTTTGGAACATTCTGTCACCAGCCGAGTCCAAAATTCAGCCGTTCCCCATCTCAGCCCAGAAAGCAGGTAGAACAAGTTTTGTGGTGTCTTTCTCTTGCGTACCGGGGTAGTGTAAAAACTACCAACAGGACTCGTTTCTGGCACCTTCCCCGGTGGAGTTGTGCATGGGGTGTGTTTGGAACATTCTGTCACCAGCCGAGTCCAAAATTCAGCCGTTCCCCATCTCAGCCCAGAAAGCAGGTAGAACTAGTTTTGTGGTGCCTTTCAGCTGCCTACCGCGGTACTGTAAAAACTACCAACAGGACTCGTTTCTGGCACCTTCCCCGGTGGAGTTGTGCATGGGGTGTGTTTGGAACATTTTGTCACCACCCGAGTCCAAAATTCAGCCGTTCCCCATCTCAGCCCAGGAAGCAGGTAGAACAAGTTTTGTGGTGTCTTTCTCTTGCCTACCGGGGTAGTGTAAAAACTACCAAAAGAACTCATTTCTGGCACCTTCCCCGGTGGAGCTGTGCATGGGGTGTGTTTGGAACATTTTGCCACCAGCCGAGTCCAAAATTCAGCTGTTCCCCATCTCTAGCCCAGGAAGCAGGTAGAACAAGTTTTGTGGTGTCTTTCTCTTGCCTACCGGGGTAGTGTAAAAACTACCAAAAGAACTCATTTCTGGCACCTTCCCCGGTGGAGTTGTGCATGGGGTGTGTTTGTAACATTCTGTCACCAGCCGAGTCCAAAATTCAGCCGTTCCCCATCTCAGCCCAGGAAGCAGGTAGAACAAGTTTTGTGGTGCCTTTCAGCTGCCTACCGCGGTACTGTAAAAACTACCAACAGGACTCGTTTCTGGCACCTTCCCCGGTGGAGTTGTGCATGGGGTGTGTTTGGAACATTTTGCCACCAGCCGAGTCCAAAACTCAGCCGATCCCCATCTCAGCCCAGAAAGCAGGTAGAACAAGTTTTGTGGTGCCTTTCAGCTGCCTACCGGGGTACTGTAAAAACTACCAACAGGACTCGTTTCTGGCACCTTCCCCGGTGGAGTTGTGCATGGGGTGTGTTTGGAACATTCTGTCACCAGCCGAGTCCAAAATTCAGCCGTTCCCCATCTCAGCCCAGAAAGCAGGTAGAACAAGTTTTGTGGTGCCTTTCAGCTGCCTACCGGGGTACTGTAAAAACTACCAACAGGACTCGTTTCTGGCACCTTCCCCGGTGGAGCTGTGCATGGGGTGTGTTTGGAACATTTTGTCACCAGCCGAGTCCAAAATTCAGCCGTTCCCCATCTCAGCCCAGAAAGCAGGTAGAACAAGTTTTGTGGTGCCTTTCAGCTGCCTACCGGGGTAGTGTAAAAACTACCAACAGGACTCGTTTCTGGCACCTTCCCCGGTGGAGTTGTGCATGGGGTGTGTTTGGAACATTCTGTCACCAGCCGAGTCCAAAATTCAGCCGTTCCCCATCTCAGCCCAGAAAGCAGGTAGAACAAGTTTTGTGGTGCCTTTCAGCTGCCTACCGGGGTAGTGTAAAAACTACCAACAGAACTCGTTTCTGGCACGTTCCGTGGTGGAGCTGTGCATGGGGTGTGTTTGGAACATTTTGCCACCAGCCGAGTCCAAAATTCAGCCGATCCCCATCTCAGCCCAGAAAGCAGGTAGAACAAGTTTTGTGGTGCCTTTCAGCTGACTACCGGGGTAGTGTAAAAACTACCAACAGAACTCGTTTCTGGCACCTTCCCCGGTGGAGCTGTGCATGGGGTGTGTTTGGAACATTTTGCCACCAGCCGAGTCCAAAACTCAGCCGATCCCCATCTCAGCCCAGAAAGCAGGTAGAACAACTTTTGTGGTGTCTTTCTCTTGCCTACCAGGGTAGTGTAAAAACTACCAAAAGAACTCATTTCTGGCACCTTCCCCGGTGGAGTTGTGCATGGGGTGTGTTTGGAACATTCTGTCACCACCCGAGTCCAAAATTCAGCCGTTCCCCATCTCAGCCCAGAAAGCAGGTAGAACAAGTTTTGTGGTGCCTTTCAGCTGACTACCGGGGTACTGTAAAAACTACCAAAAGAACTCGTTTCTGGAACCTTCCCCGGTGGAGTTGTGCATGGGGTGTGTTTGGAACATTTTGTCACCAGCCGAGTCCAAAATTAAGCTGTTCCCCATCTCAGCCCAGGAAGCAGATAGAACAAGTTTTGTGGTGCCTTTCAGCTGCCTACCGGGGTACTGTAAAAACTACCAACAGGACTCGTTTCTGGCACCTTCCCCGGTGGAGCTGTGCGTGGGGTGTGTTTGGAACATTTTGCCACCAGCCGAGTCCAAAACTCAGCCGATCCCCATCTCATCCCAGAAAGCAGGTAGAACAAGTTTTGTGGTGCCTTTCAGCTGCCTACCAGGGTAGTGTAAAAACTACCAACAGAACTCGTTTCTGGCACCTTCCCCGGTGGAGTTGTGCATGGGGTGTGTTTGGAACATTCTGTCACAACCCGAGTCCAAAATTCAGCCGTTCCCAATCTCAGCCCAGAAAGCAGGTAGAACAAGTTTTGTGGTGCCTTTCAGCTGCCTACCGGGGTAGTGTAAAAACTACCAACAGAACTCGTTTCTGGCACCTTCCCCGGTGGAGTTGTGCATGGGGTGTGTTTGTAACATTCTGTCACCAGCCGAGTCCAAAATTCAGCCGTTCCCCATCTCAGCCCAGGAAGCAGGTAGAACAAGTTTTGTGGTGCCTTTCAGCTGCCTACCGGGGTACTGTAAAAACTACCAACAGAACTTGTTTCTGGCACCTTCCCCGGTGGAGTTGTGCATGGGGTGTGTTTGGAACATTTTGTCACCAGCCGAGTCCAAAATTCAGCTATTCCCCATCTCAGGCCAGTAAGCAGGTAGAACCGGTTTTGTGGTGCCTTTCAGCTGCCTACCGGGGTAGTGTAAAAACTACCAACAGGACTCGTTTCTGGCACCTTCCCCGGTGGAGTTGTGCATGGGGTGTGTTTGGAACATTCTGTCACCAGCCGAGTCCAAAATTCAGCCGTTCCCCATCTCAGCCCAGAAAGCAGGTAGAACAAGTTTTGTGGTGCCTTTCAGCTGCCTACCGGGGTACTGTAAAAACTACCAACAGGACTCGTTTCTGGCACCTTCCCCGGTGGAGCTGTGCATGGGGTGTGTTTGGAACATTTTGTCACCAGCCGAGTCCAAAATTCAGCCGTTCCCCATCTCAGCCCAGAAAGCAGGTAGAACAAGTTTTGTGGTGCCTTTCAGCTGCCTACCGGGGTACTGTAAAAACTACCAACAGGACTCGTTTCTGGCACCTTCCCCGGTGGAGTTGTGCATGGGGTGTGTTTGGAACATTCTGTCACCAGCCGAGTCCAAAATTCAGCTGTTCCCCATCTCAGCCCAGAAAGCAGGTAGAACAAGTTTTGTGGTGCCTTTCAGCTGCCTACCGGGGTACTGTAAAAACTACCAACAGGACTCCTTTCTCGCACCTTCCCCGGTGGAGTTGTGCATGGGGTGTGTTTGGAACATTCTGTCACCAGCCGAGTCCAAAATTCAGCCGTTCCCCATCTCAGCCCAGAAAGCAGGTAGAACAAGTTTTGTGGTGCCTTTCAGCTGCCTACCGCGGGTACTGTAAAAACTACCAACAGGACTCGTTTCTGGCACCTTCCCCGGTGGAGTTGTGCATGGGGTGTGTTTGGAACATTTTGTCACCACCCGAGTCCAAAATTCAGCCGTTCCCCATCTCAGCCCAGGAAGCAGGTAGAACAAGTTTTGTGGTGTCTTTCTCTTGCCTACCGGGGTAGTGTAAAAACTACCAAAAGAACTCATTTCTGGCACCTTCCCCGGTGGAGTTGTGCATGGGGTGTGTTTGTAACATTCTGTCACCAGCCGAGTCCAAAATTCAGCCGTTCCCCATCTCAGCCCAGGAAGCAGGTAGAACAAGTTTTGTGGTGCCTTTCAGCTGCCTACCGCGGTACTGTAAAAACTACCAACAGGACTCGTTTCTGGCACCTTCCCCGGTGGAGTTGTGCATGGGGTGTGTTTGGAACATTTTGCCACCAGCCGAGTCCAAAACTCAGCCGATCCCCATCTCAGCCCAGAAAGCAGGTAGAACAAGTTTTGTGGTGCCTTTCAGCTGCCTACCGGGGTACTGTAAAAACTACCAACAGGACTCGTTTCTGGCACCTTCCCCGGTGGAGTTGTGCATGGGGTGTGTTTGGAACATTCTGTCACCAGCCGAGTCCAAAATTCAGCCGTTCCCCATCTCAGCCCAGAAAGCAGGTAGAACAAGTTTTGTGGTGCCTTTCAGCTGCCTACCGGGGTACTGTAAAAACTACCAACAGGACTCGTTTCTGGCACCTTCCCCGGTGGAGCTGTGCATGGGGTGTGTTTGGAACATTTTGTCACCAGCCGAGTCCAAAATTCAGCCGTTCCCCATCTCAGCCCAGAAAGCAGGTAGAACAAGTTTTGTGGTGCCTTTCAGCTGCCTACCGGGGTAGTGTAAAAACTACCAACAGGACTCGTTTCTGGCACCTTCCCCGGTGGAGTTGTGCATGGGGTGTGTTTGGAACATTCTGTCACCAGCCGAGTCCAAAATTCAGCCGTTCCCCATCTCAGCCCAGGAAGCAGGTAGAACAAGTTTTGTGGTGCCTTTCAGCTGCCTACCGCGGTACTGTAAAAACTACCAACAGGACTCGTTTCTGGCACCTTCCCCGGTGGAGTTGTGCATGGGGTGTGTTTGGAACATTTTGCCACCAGCCGAGTCCAAAACTCAGCCGATCCCCATCTCAGCCCAGAAAGCAGGTAGAACAAGTTTTGTGGTGCCTTTCAGCTGCCTACCGGGGTACTGTAAAAACTACCAACAGGACTCGTTTCTGGCACCTTCCCCGGTGGAGTTGTGCATGGGGTGTGTTTGGAACATTCTGTCACCAGCCGAGTCCAAAATTCAGCCGTTCCCCATCTCAGCCCAGAAAGCAGGTAGAACAAGTTTTGTGGTGCCTTTCAGCTGCCTACCGGGGTACTGTAAAAACTACCAACAGGACTCGTTTCTGGCACCTTCCCCGGTGGAGCTGTGCATGGGGTGTGTTTGGAACATTTTGTCACCAGCCGAGTCCAAAATTCAGCCGTTCCCCATCTCAGCCCAGAAAGCAGGTAGAACAAGTTTTGTGGTGCCTTTCAGCTGCCTACCGGGGTAGTGTAAAAACTACCAACAGGACTCGTTTCTGGCACCTTCCCCGGTGGAGTTGTGCATGGGGTGTGTTTGGAACATTCTGTCACCAGCCGAGTCCAAAATTCAGCCGTTCCCCATCTCAGCCCAGAAAGCAGGTAGAACAAGTTTTGTGGTGCCTTTCAGCTGCCTACCGGGGTAGTGTAAAAACTACCAACAGAACTCGTTTCTGGCACGTTCCGTGGTGGAGCTGTGCATGGGGTGTGTTTGGAACATTTTGCCACCAGCCGAGTCCAAAATTCAGCCGATCCCCATCTCAGCCCAGAAAGCAGGTAGAACAAGTTTTGTGGTGCCTTTCAGCTGACTACCGGGGTACTGTAAAAACTACCAACAGAACTCGTTTCTGGCACCTTCCCCGGTGGAGCTGTGCATGGGGTGTGTTTGGAACATTTTGCCACCAGCCGAGTCCAAAACTCAGCCGATCCCCATCTCAGCCCAGAAAGCAGGTAGAACAACTTTTGTGGTGTCTTTCTCTTGCCTACCAGGGTAGTGTAAAAACTACCAAAAGAACTCATTTCTGGCACCTTCCCCGGTGGAGTTGTGCATGGGGTGTGTTTGGAACATTCTGTCACCACCCGAGTCCAAAATTCAGCCGTTCCCCATCTCAGCCCAGAAAGCAGGTAGAACAAGTTTTGTGGTGCCTTTCAGCTGACTACCGGGGTACTGTAAAAACTACCAACAGAACTCGTTTCTGGCACCTTCCCCGGTGGAGTTGTGCATGGGGTGTGTTTGGAACATTTTGTCACCAGCCGAGTCCAAAATTAAGCTGTTCCCCATCTCAGCCCAGGAAGCAGATAGAACAAGTTTTGTGGTGCCTTTCAGCTGCCTACCGGGGTACTGTAAAAACTACCAACAGGACTCGTTTCTGGCACCTTCCCCGGTGGAGCTGTGCGTGGGGTGTGTTTGGAACATTTTGCCACCAGCCGAGTCCAAAACTCAGCCGATCCCCATCTCATCCCAGAAAGCAGGTAGAACAAGTTTTGTGGTGCCTTTCAGCTGCCTACCAGGGTAGTGTAAAAACTACCAACAGAACTCGTTTCTGGCACCTTCCCCGGTGGAGTTGTGCATGGGGTGTGTTTGGAACATTCTGTCACAACCCGAGTCCAAAATTCAGCTATTCCCCATCTCAGGCCAGTAAGCAGATAGAACAAGTTTTGTGGTGTCTTTCTCTTGCCTACCGGGGTAGTGTAAAAACTACCAAAAGAACTCATTTCTGGCACCTTCCCCGGTGGAGCTGTGCATGGGGTGTGTTTGGAACATTTTGCCACCAGCCGAGTCCAAAATTCAGCTGTTCCCCATCTCTAGCCCAGGAAGCAGATAGAACAAGTTTTGTGGTGCCTTTCAGCTGCCTACCGGGGTAGTGTAAAAACTACCAACAGAACTCGTTTCTGGCACCTTCCCCGGTGGAGTTGTGCATGGGGTGTGTTTGGAACATTTTGTCACCAGCCGAGTCCAAAATTCAGCCGTTCCCCATCTCAGCCCAGGAAGCAGATAGAACAAGTTTTTTGGTGCCTTTCAGCTGCCTACCGGGGTAGTGTAAAAACTACCAACAGGACTCGTTTCTGGCACCTTCCCCGGTGGAGCTGTGCATGGGGTGTGTTTGGAACATTTTGTCACCAGCCGAGTCCAAAATTCAGCTGTTCCCCATCTCTAGCCCAGGAAGCAGATAGAACAAGTTTTGTGGTGCCTTTCAGCTGCCTACCGGGGTACTGTAAAAACTATCAACAGAACTCGTTTCTGGCACCTTCCCCGGTGGAGTTGTGCATGGGGTGTGTTTGGAACATTCTGTCACCAGCCGAGTCCAAAATTCAGCCGTTCCCCATCTCAGCCCAGAAAGCAGGTAGAACAAGTTTTGTGGTGTCTTTCTCTTGCGTACCGGGGTAGTGTAAAAACTACCAACAGGACTCGTTTCTGGCACCTTCCCCGGTGGAGTTGTGCATGGGGTGTGTTTGGAACATTCTGTCACCAGCCGAGTCCAAAATTCAGCCGTTCCCCATCTCAGCCCAGAAAGCAGGTAGAACTAGTTTTGTGGTGCCTTTCAGCTGCCTACCGCGGTACTGTAAAAACTACCAACAGGACTCGTTTCTGGCACCTTCCCCGGTGGAGTTGTGCATGGGGTGTGTTTGGAACATTTTGTCACCACCCGAGTCCAAAATTCAGCCGTTCCCCATCTCAGCCCAGGAAGCAGGTAGAACAAGTTTTGTGGTGTCTTTCTCTTGCCTACCGGGGTAGTGTAAAAACTACCAAAAGAACTCATTTCTGGCACCTTCCCCGGTGGAGCTGTGCATGGGGTGTGTTTGGAACATTTTGCCACCAGCCGAGTCCAAAATTCAGCTGTTCCCCATCTCTAGCCCAGGAAGCAGGTAGAACAAGTTTTGTGGTGTCTTTCTCTTGCCTACCGGGGTAGTGTAAAAACTACCAAAAGAACTCATTTCTGGCACCTTCCCCGGTGGAGTTGTGCATGGGGTGTGTTTGTAACATTCTGTCACCAGCCGAGTCCAAAATTCAGCCGTTCCCCATCTCAGCCCAGGAAGCAGGTAGAACAAGTTTTGTGGTGCCTTTCAGCTGCCTACCGCGGTACTGTAAAAACTACCAACAGGACTCGTTTCTGGCACCTTCCCCGGTGGAGTTGTGCATGGGGTGTGTTTGGAACATTTTGCCACCAGCCGAGTCCAAAACTCAGCCGATCCCCATCTCAGCCCAGAAAGCAGGTAGAACAAGTTTTGTGGTGCCTTTCAGCTGCCTACCGGGGTACTGTAAAAACTACCAACAGGACTCGTTTCTGGCACCTTCCCCGGTGGAGTTGTGCATGGGGTGTGTTTGGAACATTCTGTCACCAGCCGAGTCCAAAATTCAGCCGTTCCCCATCTCAGCCCAGAAAGCAGGTAGAACAAGTTTTGTGGTGCCTTTCAGCTGCCTACCGGGGTACTGTAAAAACTACCAACAGGACTCGTTTCTGGCACCTTCCCCGGTGGAGCTGTGCATGGGGTGTGTTTGGAACATTTTGTCACCAGCCGAGTCCAAAATTCAGCCGTTCCCCATCTCAGCCCAGAAAGCAGGTAGAACAAGTTTTGTGGTGCCTTTCAGCTGCCTACCGGGGTAGTGTAAAAACTACCAACAGGACTCGTTTCTGGCACCTTCCCCGGTGGAGTTGTGCATGGGGTGTGTTTGGAACATTCTGTCACCAGCCGAGTCCAAAATTCAGCCGTTCCCCATCTCAGCCCAGAAAGCAGGTAGAACAAGTTTTGTGGTGCCTTTCAGCTGCCTACCGGGGTAGTGTAAAAACTACCAACAGAACTCGTTTCTGGCACGTTCCGTGGTGGAGCTGTGCATGGGGTGTGTTTGGAACATTTTGCCACCAGCCGAGTCCAAAATTCAGCCGATCCCCATCTCAGCCCAGAAAGCAGGTAGAACAAGTTTTGTGGTGCCTTTCAGCTGACTACCGGGGTAGTGTAAAAACTACCAACAGAACTCGTTTCTGGCACCTTCCCCGGTGGAGCTGTGCATGGGGTGTGTTTGGAACATTTTGCCACCAGCCGAGTCCAAAACTCAGCCGATCCCCATCTCAGCCCAGAAAGCAGGTAGAACAACTTTTGTGGTGTCTTTCTCTTGCCTACCAGGGTAGTGTAAAAACTACCAAAAGAACTCATTTCTGGCACCTTCCCCGGTGGAGTTGTGCATGGGGTGTGTTTGGAACATTCTGTCACCACCCGAGTCCAAAATTCAGCCGTTCCCCATCTCAGCCCAGAAAGCAGGTAGAACAAGTTTTGTGGTGCCTTTCAGCTGACTACCGGGGTACTGTAAAAACTACCAACAGAACTCGTTTCTGGCACCTTCCCCGGTGGAGTTGTGCATGGGGTGTGTTTGGAACATTTTGTCACCAGCCGAGTCCAAAATTAAGCTGTTCCCCATCTCAGCCCAGGAAGCAGATAGAACAAGTTTTGTGGTGCCTTTCAGCTGCCTACCGGGGTACTGTAAAAACTACCAACAGGACTCGTTTCTGGCACCTTCCCCGGTGGAGCTGTGCGTGGGGTGTGTTTGGAACATTTTGCCACCAGCCGAGTCCAAAACTCAGCCGATCCCCATCTCATCCCAGAAAGCAGGTAGAACAAGTTTTGTGGTGCCTTTCAGCTGCCTACCAGGGTAGTGTAAAAACTACCAACAGAACTCGTTTCTGGCACCTTCCCCGGTGGAGTTGTGCATGGGGTGTGTTTGGAACATTCTGTCACAACCCGAGTCCAAAATTCAGCCGTTCCCAATCTCAGCCCAGAAAGCAGGTAGAACAAGTTTTGTGGTGCCTTTCAGCTGCCTACCGGGGTAGTGTAAAAACTACCAACAGAACTCGTTTCTGGCACCTTCCCCGGTGGAGTTGTGCATGGGGTGTGTTTGTAACATTCTGTCACCAGCCGAGTCCAAAATTCAGCCGTTCCCCATCTCAGCCCAGGAAGCAGGTAGAACAAGTTTTGTGGTGCCTTTCAGCTGCCTACCGGGGTACTGTAAAAACTACCAACAGAACTTGTTTCTGGCACCTTCCCCGGTGGAGTTGTGCATGGGGTGTGTTTGGAACATTTTGTCACCAGCCGAGTCCAAAATTCAGCTATTCCCCATCTCAGGCCAGGAAGCAGGTAGAACCGGTTTTGTGGTGCCTTTCAGCTGCCTACCGGGGTAGTGTAAAAACTACCAACAGGACTCCTTTCTCGCACCTTCCCCGGTGGAGTTGTGCATGGGGTGTGTTTGGAACATTCTGTCACCAGCCGAGTCCAAAATTCAGCCGTTCCCCATCTCAGCCCAGAAAGCAGGTAGAACAAGTTTTGTGGTGCCTTTCAGCTGCCTACCAGGGTACTGTAAAAACTACCAACAGGACTCGTTTCTGGCACCTTCCCCGGTGGAGCTGTGCATGGGGTGTGTTTGGAACATTTTGTCACCAGCCGAGTCCAAAATTCAGCCGTTCCCCATCTCAGCCCAGAAAGCAGGTAGAACAAGTTTTGTGGTGTCTTTCAGCTGCCTACCGGGGTACTGTAAAAACTACCAACAGGACTCGTTTCTGGCACCTTCCCCGGTGGAGTTGTGCATGGGGTGTGTTTGGAACATTCTGTCACCAGCCGAGTCCAAAATTCAGCTGTTCCCCATCTCAGCCCAGAAAGCAGGTAGAACAAGTTTTGTGGTGCCTTTCAGCTGCCTACCGGGGTACTGTAAAAACTACCAACAGGACTCCTTTCTCGCACCTTCCCCGGTGGAGTTGTGCATGGGGTGTGTTTGGAACATTCTGTCACCAGCCGAGTCCAAAATTCAGCCGTTCCCCATCTCAGCCCAGAAAGCAGGTAGAACAAGTTTTGTGGTGCCTTTCAGCTGCCTACCGCGGTACTGTAAAAACTACCAACAGGACTCGTTTCTGGCACCTTCCCCGGTGGAGTTGTGCATGGGGTGTGTTTGGAACATTTTGTCACCACCCGAGTCCAAAATTCAGCCGTTCCCCATCTCAGCCCAGGAAGCAGGTAGAACAAGTTTTGTGGTGTCTTTCTCTTGCCTACCGGGGTAGTGTAAAAACTACCAAAAGAACTCATTTCTGGCACCTTCCCCGGTGGAGTTGTGCATGGGGTGTGTTTGTAACATTCTGTCACCAGCCGAGTCCAAAATTCAGCCGTTCCCCATCTCAGCCCAGGAAGCAGGTAGAACAAGTTTTGTGGTGCCTTTCAGCTGCCTACCGCGGTACTGTAAAAACTACCAACAGGACTCGTTTCTGGCACCTTCCCCGGTGGAGTTGTGCATGGGGTGTGTTTGGAACATTTTGCCACCAGCCGAGTCCAAAACTCAGCCGATCCCCATCTCAGCCCAGAAAGCAGGTAGAACAAGTTTTGTGGTGCCTTTCAGCTGCCTACCGGGGTACTGTAAAAACTACCAACAGGACTCGTTTCTGGCACCTTCCCCGGTGGAGTTGTGCATGGGGTGTGTTTGGAACATTCTGTCACCAGCCGAGTCCAAAATTCAGCCGTTCCCCATCTCAGCCCAGAAAGCAGGTAGAACAAGTTTTGTGGTGCCTTTCAGCTGCCTACCGGGGTACTGTAAAAACTACCAACAGGACTCGTTTCTGGCACCTTCCCCGGTGGAGCTGTGCATGGGGTGTGTTTGGAACATTTTGTCACCAGCCGAGTCCAAAATTCAGCCGTTCCCCATCTCAGCCCAGAAAGCAGGTAGAACAAGTTTTGTGGTGCCTTTCAGCTGCCTACCGGGGTAGTGTAAAAACTACCAACAGGACTCGTTTCTGGCACCTTCCCCGGTGGAGTTGTGCATGGGGTGTGTTTGGAACATTCTGTCACCAGCCGAGTCCAAAATTCAGCCGTTCCCCATCTCAGCCCAGGAAGCAGGTAGAACAAGTTTTGTGGTGCCTTTCAGCTGCCTACCGGGGTAGTGTAAAAACTACCAACAGGACTCGTTTCTGGCACCTTCCCCGGTGGAGTTGTGCATGGGGTGTGTTTGGAACATTTTGCCACCAGCCGAGTCCAAAACTCAGCCGATCCCCATCTCAGCCCAGAAAGCAGGTAGAACAAGTTTTGTGGTGCCTTTCAGCTGCCTACCGGGGTACTGTAAAAACTACCAACAGGACTCGTTTCTGGCACCTTCCCCGGTGGAGTTGTGCATGGGGTGTGTTTGGAACATTCTGTCACCAGCCGAGTCCAAAATTCAGCCGTTCCCCATCTCAGCCCAGAAAGCAGGTAGAACAAGTTTTGTGGTGCCTTTCAGCTGCCTACCGGGGTACTGTAAAAATACCAACAGGACTCGTTTCTGGCACCTTCCCCGGTGGAGCTGTGCATGGGGTGTGTTTGGAACATTTTGTCACCAGCCGAGTCCAAAATTCAGCCGTTCCCCATCTCAGCCCAGAAAGCAGGTAGAACAAGTTTTGTGGTGCCTTTCAGCTGCCTACCGGGGTAGTGTAAAAACTACCAACAGGACTCGTTTCTGGCACCTTCCCCGGTGGAGTTGTGCATGGGGTGTGTTTGGAACATTCTGTCACCAGCCGAGTCCAAAATTCAGCCGTTCCCCATCTCAGCCCAGAAAGCAGGTAGAACAAGTTTTGTGGTGCCTTTCAGCTGCCTACCGGGGTAGTGTAAAAACTACCAACAGAACTCGTTTCTGGCACGTTCCGTGGTGGAGCTGTGCATGGGGTGTGTTTGGAACATTTTGCCACCAGCCGAGTCCAAAATTCAGCCGATCCCCATCTCAGCCCAGAAAGCAGGTAGAACAAGTTTTGTGGTGCCTTTCAGCTGACTACCGGGGTACTGTAAAAACTACCAACAGAACTCGTTTCTGGCACCTTCCCCGGTGGAGCTGTGCATGGGGTGTGTTTGGAACATTTTGCCACCAGCCGAGTCCAAAACTCAGCCGATCCCCATCTCAGCCCAGAAAGCAGGTAGAACAACTTTTGTGGTGTCTTTCTCTTGCCTACCAGGGTAGTGTAAAAACTACCAAAAGAACTCATTTCTGGCACCTTCCCCGGTGGAGTTGTGCATGGGGTGTGTTTGGAACATTCTGTCACCACCCGAGTCCAAAATTCAGCCGTTCCCCATCTCAGCCCAGAAAGCAGGTAGAACAAGTTTTGTGGTGCCTTTCAGCTGACTACCGGGGTACTGTAAAAACTACCAACAGAACTCGTTTCTGGCACCTTCCCCGGTGGAGTTGTGCATGGGGTGTGTTTGGAACATTTTGTCACCAGCCGAGTCCAAAATTAAGCTGTTCCCCATCTCAGCCCAGGAAGCAGATAGAACAAGTTTTGTGGTGCCTTTCAGCTGCCTACCGGGGTACTGTAAAAACTACCAACAGGACTCGTTTCTGGCACCTTCCCCGGTGGAGCTGTGCGTGGGGTGTGTTTGGAACATTTTGCCACCAGCCGAGTCCAAAACTCAGCCGATCCCCATCTCATCCCAGAAAGCAGGTAGAACAAGTTTTGTGGTGCCTTTCAGCTGCCTACCAGGGTAGTGTAAAAACTACCAACAGAACTCGTTTCTGGCACCTTCCCCGGTGGAGTTGTGCATGGGGTGTGTTTGGAACATTCTGTCACAACCCGAGTCCAAAATTCAGCCGTTCCCAATCTCAGCCCAGAAAGCAGGTAGAACAAGTTTTGTGGTGCCTTTCAGCTGCCTACCGGGGTAGTGTAAAAACTACCAACAGAACTCGTTTCTGGCACCTTCCCCGGTGGAGTTGTGCATGGGGTGTGTTTGGAACATTCTGTCACCAGGCGAGTCCAAAATTCAGCGATTCCCCATCTCAGCCCAGGAAGCAGATAGAACTGGTTTTGTGGTGCCTTTCAGCTGCCTACCGGGGTACTGTAAAAACTACCAACAGAACTCGTTTCTGGCACCTTCCCCGGTGGAGCTGTGCATGGGGTGTGTTTGGAACATTTTGTCACCAGCCGAGTCCAAAATTCAGCTATTCCCCATCTCAGGCCAGTAAGCAGATAGAACAAGTTTTGTGGTGTCTTTCTCTTGCCTACCGGGGTAGTGTAAAAACTACCAAAAGAACTCATTTCTGGCACCTTCCCCGGTGGAGCTGTGCATGGGGTGTGTTTGGAACATTTTGCCACCAGCCGAGTCCAAAATTCAGCTGTTCCCCATCTCTAGCCCAGGAAGCAGATAGAACAAGTTTTGTGGTGCCTTTCAGCTGCCTACCGGGGTAGTGTAAAAACTACCAACAGAACTCGTTTCTGGCACCTTCCCCGGTGGAGTTGTGCATGGGGTGTGTTTGGAACATTTTGTCACCAGCCGAGTCCAAAATTCAGCCGTTCCCCATCTCAGCCCAGGAAGCAGATAGAACAAGTTTTGTGGTGCCTTTCAGCTGCCTACCGGGGTAGTGTAAAAACTACCAACAGGACTCGTTTCTGGCACCTTCCCCGGTGGAGCTGTGCATGGGGTGTGTTTGGAACATTTTGTCACCAGCCGAGTCCAAAATTCAGCTGTTCCCCATCTCTAGCCCAGGAAGCAGATAGAACAAGTTTTGTGGTGCCTTTCAGCTGCCTACCGGGGTACTGTAAAAACTATCAACAGAACTCGTTTCTGGCACCTTCCCCGGTGGAGTTGTGCATGGGGTGTGTTTGGAACATTCTGTCACCAGCCGAGTCCAAAATTCAGCCGTTCCCCATCTCAGCCCAGAAAGCAGGTAGAACAAGTTTTGTGGTGTCTTTCTCTTGCGTACCGGGGTAGTGTAAAAACTACCAACAGGACTCGTTTCTGGCACCTTCCCCGGTGGAGTTGTGCATGGGGTGTGTTTGGAACATTCTGTCACCAGCCGAGTCCAAAATTCAGCCGTTCCCCATCTCAGCCCAGAAAGCAGGTAGAACTAGTTTTGTGGTGCCTTTCAGCTGCCTACCGCGGTACTGTAAAAACTACCAACAGGACTCGTTTCTGGCACCTTCCCCGGTGGAGTTGTGCATGGGGTGTGTTTGGAACATTTTGTCACCACCCGAGTCCAAAATTCAGCCGTTCCCCATCTCAGCCCAGGAAGCAGGTAGAACAAGTTTTGTGGTGTCTTTCTCTTGCCTACCGGGGTAGTGTAAAAACTACCAAAAGAACTCATTTCTGGCACCTTCCCCGGTGGAGCTGTGCATGGGGTGTGTTTGGAACATTTTGCCACCAGCCGAGTCCAAAATTCAGCTGTTCCCCATCTCTAGCTCAGGAAGCAGGTAGAACAAGTTTTGTGGTGTCTTTCTCTTGCCTACCGGGGTAGTGTAAAAACTACCAAAAGAACTCATTTCTGGCACCTTCCCCGGTGGAGTTGTGCATGGGGTGTGTTTGTAACATTCTGTCACCAGCCGAGTCCAAAATTCAGCCGTTCCCCATCTCAGCCCAGGAAGCAGGTAGAACAAGTTTTGTGGTGCCTTTCAGCTGCCTACCGCGGTACTGTAAAAACTACCAACAGGACTCGTTTCTGGCACCTTCCCCGGTGGAGTTGTGCATGGGGTGTGTTTGGAACATTTTGCCACCAGCCGAGTCCAAAACTCAGCCGATCCCCATCTCAGCCCAGAAAGCAGGTAGAACAAGTTTTGTGGTGCCTTTCAGCTGCCTACCGGGGTACTGTAAAAACTACCAACAGGACTCGTTTCTGGCACCTTCCCCGGTGGAGTTGTGCATGGGGTGTGTTTGGAACATTCTGTCACCAGCCGAGTCCAAAATTCAGCTGTTCCCCATCTCAGCCCAGAAAGCAGGTAGAACAAGTTTTGTGGTGCCTTTCAGCTGCCTACCGGGGTACTGTAAAAACTACCAACAGGACTCCTTTCTCGCACCTTCCCCGGTGGAGTTGTGCATGGGGTGTGTTTGGAACATTCTGTCACCAGCCGAGTCCAAAATTCAGCCGTTCCCCATCTCAGCCCAGAAAGCAGGTAGAACAAGTTTTGTGGTGCCTTTCAGCTGCCTACCGCGGTACTGTAAAAACTACCAACAGGACTCGTTTCTGGCACCTTCCCCGGTGGAGTTGTGCATGGGGTGTGTTTGGAACATTTTGTCACCACCCGAGTCCAAAATTCAGCCGTTCCCCATCTCAGCCCAGGAAGCAGGTAGAACAAGTTTTGTGGTGTCTTTCTCTTGCCTACCGGGGTAGTGTAAAAACTACCAAAAGAACTCATTTCTGGCACCTTCCCCGGTGGAGTTGTGCATGGGGTGTGTTTGTAACATTCTGTCACCAGCCGAGTCCAAAATTCAGCCGTTCCCCATCTCAGCCCAGGAAGCAGGTAGAACAAGTTTTGTGGTGCCTTTCAGCTGCCTACCGCGGTACTGTAAAAACTACCAACAGGACTCGTTTCTGGCACCTTCCCCGGTGGAGTTGTGCATGGGGTGTGTTTGGAACATTTTGCCACCAGCCGAGTCCAAAACTCAGCCGATCCCCATCTCAGCCCAGAAAGCAGGTAGAACAAGTTTTGTGGTGCCTTTCAGCTGCCTACCGGGGTACTGTAAAAACTACCAACAGGACTCGTTTCTGGCACCTTCCCCGGTGGAGTTGTGCATGGGGTGTGTTTGGAACATTCTGTCACCAGCCGAGTCCAAAATTCAGCCGTTCCCCATCTCAGCCCAGAAAGCAGGTAGAACAAGTTTTGTGGTGCCTTTCAGCTGCCTACCGGGGTACTGTAAAAACTACCAACAGGACTCGTTTCTGGCACCTTCCCCGGTGGAGCTGTGCATGGGGTGTGTTTGGAACATTTTGTCACCAGCCGAGTCCAAAATTCAGCCGTTCCCCATCTCAGCCCAGAAAGCAGGTAGAACAAGTTTTGTGGTGCCTTTCAGCTGCCTACCGGGGTAGTGTAAAAACTACCAACAGGACTCGTTTCTGGCACCTTCCCCGGTGGAGTTGTGCATGGGGTGTGTTTGGAACATTCTGTCACCAGCCGAGTCCAAAATTCAGCCGTTCCCCATCTCAGCCCAGGAAGCAGGTAGAACAAGTTTTGTGGTGCCTTTCAGCTGCCTACCGCGGTACTGTAAAAACTACCAACAGGACTCGTTTCTGGCACCTTCCCCGGTGGAGTTGTGCATGGGGTGTGTTTGGAACATTTTGCCACCAGCCGAGTCCAAAACTCAGCCGATCCCCATCTCAGCCCAGAAAGCAGGTAGAACAAGTTTTGTGGTGCCTTTCAGCTGCCTACCGGGGTACTGTAAAAACTACCAACAGGACTCGTTTCTGGCACCTTCCCCGGTGGAGTTGTGCATGGGGTGTGTTTGGAACATTCTGTCACCAGCCGAGTCCAAAATTCAGCCGTTCCCCATCTCAGCCCAGAAAGCAGGTAGAACAAGTTTTGTGGTGCCTTTCAGCTGCCTACCGGGGTACTGTAAAAATACCAACAGGACTCGTTTCTGGCACCTTCCCCGGTGGAGCTGTGCATGGGGTGTGTTTGGAACATTTTGTCACCAGCCGAGTCCAAAATTCAGCCGTTCCCCATCTCAGCCCAGAAAGCAGGTAGAACAAGTTTTGTGGTGCCTTTCAGCTGCCTACCGGGGTAGTGTAAAAACTACCAACAGGACTCGTTTCTGGCACCTTCCCCGGTGGAGTTGTGCATGGGGTGTGTTTGGAACATTCTGTCACCAGCCGAGTCCAAAATTCAGCCGTTCCCCATCTCAGCCCAGAAAGCAGGTAGAACAAGTTTTGTGGTGCCTTTCAGCTGCCTACCGGGGTAGTGTAAAAACTACCAACAGAACTCGTTTCTGGCACGTTCCGTGGTGGAGCTGTGCATGGGGTGTGTTTGGAACATTTTGCCACCAGCCGAGTCCAAAATTCAGCCGATCCCCATCTCAGCCCAGAAAGCAGGTAGAACAAGTTTTGTGGTGCCTTTCAGCTGACTACCGGGGTACTGTAAAAACTACCAACAGAACTCGTTTCTGGCACCTTCCCCGGTGGAGCTGTGCATGGGGTGTGTTTGGAACATTTTGCCACCAGCCGAGTCCAAAACTCAGCCGATCCCCATCTCAGCCCAGAAAGCAGGTAGAACAACTTTTGTGGTGTCTTTCTCTTGCCTACCAGGGTAGTGTAAAAACTACCAAAAGAACTCATTTCTGGCACCTTCCCCGGTGGAGTTGTGCATGGGGTGTGTTTGGAACATTCTGTCACCACCCGAGTCCAAAATTCAGCCGTTCCCCATCTCAGCCCAGAAAGCAGGTAGAACAAGTTTTGTGGTGCCTTTCAGCTGACTACCGGGGTACTGTAAAAACTACCAACAGAACTCGTTTCTGGCACCTTCCCCGGTGGAGTTGTGCATGGGGTGTGTTTGGAACATTTTGTCACCAGCCGAGTCCAAAATTAAGCTGTTCCCCATCTCAGCCCAGGAAGCAGATAGAACAAGTTTTGTGGTGCCTTTCAGCTGCCTACCGGGGTACTGTAAAAACTACCAACAGGACTCGTTTCTGGCACCTTCCCCGGTGGAGCTGTGCGTGGGGTGTGTTTGGAACATTTTGCCACCAGCCGAGTCCAAAACTCAGCCGATCCCCATCTCATCCCAGAAAGCAGGTAGAACAAGTTTTGTGGTGCCTTTCAGCTGCCTACCAGGGTAGTGTAAAAACTACCAACAGAACTCGTTTCTGGCACCTTCCCCGGTGGAGTTGTGCATGGGGTGTGTTTGGAACATTCTGTCACAACCCGAGTCCAAAATTCAGCCGTTCCCAATCTCAGCCCAGAAAGCAGGTAGAACAAGTTTTGTGGTGCCTTTCAGCTGCCTACCGGGGTAGTGTAAAAACTACCAACAGAACTCGTTTCTGGCACCTTCCCCGGTGGAGTTGTGCATGGGGTGTGTTTGGAACATTCTGTCACCAGGCGAGTCCAAAATTCAGCGATTCCCCATCTCAGCCCAGGAAGCAGATAGAACTGGTTTTGTGGTGCCTTTCAGCTGCCTACCGGGGTACTGTAAAAACTACCAACAGAACTCGTTTCTGGCACCTTCCCCGGTGGAGCTGTGCATGGGGTGTGTTTGGAACATTTTGTCACCAGCCGAGTCCAAAATTCAGCTATTCCCCATCTCAGGCCAGTAAGCAGATAGAACAAGTTTTGTGGTGTCTTTCTCTTGCCTACCGGGGTAGTGTAAAAACTACCAAAAGAACTCATTTCTGGCACCTTCCCCGGTGGAGCTGTGCATGGGGTGTGTTTGGAACATTTTGTCACCAGCCGAGTCCAAAATTCAGCTGTTCCCCATCTCTAGCCCAGGAAGCAGATAGAACAAGTTTTGTGGTGCCTTTCAGCTGCCTACCGGGGTAGTGTAAAAACTACCAACAGAACTCGTTTCTGGCACCTTCCCCGGTGGAGTTGTGCATGGGGTGTGTTTGGAACATTTTGTCACCAGCCGAGTCCAAAATTCAGCCGTTCCCCATCTCAGCCCAGGAAGCAGATAGAACAAGTTTTGTGGTGCCTTTCAGCTGCCTACCGGGGTAGTGTAAAAACTACCAACAGGACTCGTTTCTGGCACCTTCCCCGGTGGAGCTGTGCATGGGGTGTGTTTGGAACATTTTGTCACCAGCCGAGTCCAAAATTCAGCTGTTCCCCATCTCTAGCCCAGGAAGCAGATAGAACAAGTTTTGTGGTGCCTTTCAGCTGCCTACCGGGGTACTGTAAAAACTATCAACAGAACTCGTTTCTGGCACCTTCCCCGGTGGAGTTGTGCATGGGGTGTGTTTGGAACATTCTGTCACCAGCCGAGTCCAAAATTCAGCCGTTCCCCATCTCAGCCCAGAAAGCAGGTAGAACAAGTTTTGTGGTGTCTTTCTCTTGCGTACCGGGGTAGTGTAAAAACTACCAACAGGACTCGTTTCTGGCACCTTCCCCGGTGGAGTTGTGCATGGGGTGTGTTTGGAACATTCTGTCACCAGCCGAGTCCAAAATTCAGCCGTTCCCCATCTCAGCCCAGAAAGCAGGTAGAACTAGTTTTGTGGTGCCTTTCAGCTGCCTACCGCGGTACTGTAAAAACTACCAACAGGACTCGTTTCTGGCACCTTCCCCGGTGGAGTTGTGCATGGGGTGTGTTTGGAACATTTTGTCACCACCCGAGTCCAAAATTCAGCCGTTCCCCATCTCAGCCCAGGAAGCAGGTAGAACAAGTTTTGTGGTGTCTTTCTCTTGCCTACCGGGGTAGTGTAAAAACTACCAAAAGAACTCATTTCTGGCACCTTCCCCGGTGGAGCTGTGCATGGGGTGTGTTTGGAACATTTTGCCACCAGCCGAGTCCAAAATTCAGCTGTTCCCCATCTCTAGCTCAGGAAGCAGGTAGAACAAGTTTTGTGGTGTCTTTCTCTTGCCTACCGGGGTAGTGTAAAAACTACCAAAAGAACTCATTTCTGGCACCTTCCCCGGTGGAGTTGTGCATGGGGTGTGTTTGTAACATTCTGTCACCAGCCGAGTCCAAAATTCAGCCGTTCCCCATCTCAGCCCAGGAAGCAGGTAGAACAAGTTTTGTGGTGCCTTTCAGCTGCCTACCGCGGTACTGTAAAAACTACCAACAGGACTCGTTTCTGGCACCTTCCCCGGTGGAGTTGTGCATGGGGTGTGTTTGGAACATTTTGCCACCAGCCGAGTCCAAAACTCAGCCGATCCCCATCTCAGCCCAGAAAGCAGGTAGAACAAGTTTTGTGGTGCCTTTCAGCTGCCTACCGGGGTACTGTAAAAACTACCAACAGGACTCGTTTCTGGCACCTTCCCCGGTGGAGTTGTGCATGGGGTGTGTTTGGAACATTCTGTCACCAGCCGAGTCCAAAATTCAGCCGTTCCCCATCTCAGCCCAGAAAGCAGGTAGAACAAGTTTTGTGGTGCCTTTCAGCTGCCTACCGGGGTACTGTAAAAACTACCAACAGGACTCGTTTCTGGCACCTTCCCCGGTGGAGCTGTGCATGGGGTGTGTTTGGAACATTTTGTCACCAGCCGAGTCCAAAATTCAGCCGTTCCCCATCTCAGCCCAGAAAGCAGGTAGAACAAGTTTTGTGGTGCCTTTCAGCTGCCTACCGGGGTAGTGTAAAAACTACCAACAGGACTCGTTTCTGGCACCTTCCCCGGTGGAGTTGTGCATGGGGTGTGTTTGGAACATTCTGTCACCAGCCGAGTCCAAAATTCAGCCGTTCCCCATCTCAGCCCAGAAAGCAGGTAGAACAAGTTTTGTGGTGCCTTTCAGCTGCCTACCGGGGTAGTGTAAAAACTACCAACAGAACTCGTTTCTGGCACGTTCCGTGGTGGAGCTGTGCATGGGGTGTGTTTGGAACATTTTGCCACCAGCCGAGTCCAAAATTCAGCCGATCCCCATCTCAGCCCAGAAAGCAGGTAGAACAAGTTTTGTGGTGCCTTTCAGCTGACTACCGGGGTAGTGTAAAAACTACCAACAGAACTCGTTTCTGGCACCTTCCCCGGTGGAGCTGTGCATGGGGTGTGTTTGGAACATTTTGCCACCAGCCGAGTCCAAAACTCAGCCGATCCCCATCTCAGCCCAGAAAGCAGGTAGAACAACTTTTGTGGTGTCTTTCTCTTGCCTACCAGGGTAGTGTAAAAACTACCAAAAGAACTCATTTCTGGCACCTTCCCCGGTGGAGTTGTGCATGGGGTGTGTTTGGAACATTCTGTCACCACCCGAGTCCAAAATTCAGCCGTTCCCCATCTCAGCCCAGAAAGCAGGTAGAACAAGTTTTGTGGTGCCTTTCAGCTGACTACCGGGGTACTGTAAAAACTACCAACAGAACTCGTTTCTGGCACCTTCCCCGGTGGAGTTGTGCATGGGGTGTGTTTGGAACATTTTGTCACCAGCCGAGTCCAAAATTAAGCTGTTCCCCATCTCAGCCCAGGAAGCAGATAGAACAAGTTTTGTGGTGCCTTTCAGCTGCCTACCGGGGTACTGTAAAAACTACCAACAGGACTCGTTTCTGGCACCTTCCCCGGTGGAGCTGTGCGTGGGGTGTGTTTGGAACATTTTGCCACCAGCCGAGTCCAAAACTCAGCCGATCCCCATCTCATCCCAGAAAGCAGGTAGAACAAGTTTTGTGGTGCCTTTCAGCTGCCTACCAGGGTAGTGTAAAAACTACCAACAGAACTCGTTTCTGGCACCTTCCCCGGTGGAGTTGTGCATGGGGTGTGTTTGGAACATTCTGTCACAACCCGAGTCCAAAATTCAGCCGTTCCCAATCTCAGCCCAGAAAGCAGGTAGAACAAGTTTTGTGGTGCCTTTCAGCTGCCTACCGGGGTAGTGTAAAAACTACCAACAGAACTCGTTTCTGGCACCTTCCCCGGTGGAGTTGTGCATGGGGTGTGTTTGTAACATTCTGTCACCAGCCGAGTCCAAAATTCAGCCGTTCCCCATCTCAGCCCAGGAAGCAGGTAGAACAAGTTTTGTGGTGCCTTTCAGCTGCCTACCGGGGTACTGTAAAAACTACCAACAGAACTTGTTTCTGGCACCTTCCCCGGTGGAGTTGTGCATGGGGTGTGTTTGGAACATTTTGTCACCAGCCGAGTCCAAAATTCAGCTATTCCCCATCTCAGGCCAGTAAGCAGGTAGAACCGGTTTTGTGGTGCCTTTCAGCTGCCTACCGGGGTAGTGTAAAAACTACCAACAGGACTCCTTTCTCGCACCTTCCCCGGTGGAGTTGTGCATGGGGTGTGTTTGGAACATTCTGTCACCAGCCGAGTCCAAAATTTAGCCGTTCCCCATCTCAGCCCAGAAAGCAGGTAGAACAAGTTTTGTGGTGCCTTTCAGCTGCCTACCAGGGTACTGTAAAAACTACCAACAGGACTCGTTTCTGGCACCTTCCCCGGTGGAGCTGTGCATGGGGTGTGTTTGGAACATTTTGTCACCAGCCGAGTCCAAAATTCAGCCGTTCCCCATCTCAGCCCAGAAAGCAGGTAGAACAAGTTTTGTGGTGCCTTTCAGCTGCCTACCGGGGTACTGTAAAAACTACCAACAGGACTCGTTTCTGGCACCTTCCCCGGTGGAGTTGTGCATGGGGTGTGTTTGGAACATTCTGTCACCAGCCGAGTCCAAAATTCAGCTGTTCCCCATCTCAGCCCAGAAAGCAGGTAGAACAAGTTTTGTGGTGCCTTTCAGCTGCCTACCGGGGTACTGTAAAAACTACCAACAGGACTCCTTTCTCGCACCTTCCCCGGTGGAGTTGTGCATGGGGTGTGTTTGGAACATTCTGTCACCAGCCGAGTCCAAAATTCAGCCGTTCCCCATCTCAGCCCAGAAAGCAGGTAGAACAAGTTTTGTGGTGCCTTTCAGCTGCCTACCGCGGTACTGTAAAAACTACCAACAGGACTCGTTTCTGGCACCTTCCCCGGTGGAGTTGTGCATGGGGTGTGTTTGGAACATTTTGTCACCACCCGAGTCCAAAATTCAGCCGTTCCCCATCTCAGCCCAGGAAGCAGGTAGAACAAGTTTTGTGGTGTCTTTCTCTTGCCTACCGGGGTAGTGTAAAAACTACCAAAAGAACTCATTTCTGGCACCTTCCCCGGTGGAGTTGTGCATGGGGTGTGTTTGTAACATTCTGTCACCAGCCGAGTCCAAAACTCAGCCGATCCCCATCTCAGCCCAGAAAGCAGGTAGAACAAGTTTTGTGGTGCCTTTCAGCTGCCTACCGGGGTACTGTAAAAACTACCAACAGGACTCGTTTCTGGCACCTTCCCCGGTGGAGCTGTGCATGGGGTGTGTTTGGAACATTTTGTCACCAGCCGAGTCCAAAATTCAGCCGTTCCCCATCTCAGCCCAGAAAGCAGGTAGAACAAGTTTTGTGGTGCCTTTCAGCTGCCTACCGGGGTAGTGTAAAAACTACCAACAGGACTCGTTTCTGGCACCTTCCCCGGTGGAGTTGTGCATGGGGTGTGTTTGGAACATTCTGTCACCAGCCGAGTCCAAAATTCAGCCGTTCCCCATCTCAGCCCAGAAAGCAGGTAGAACAAGTTTTGTGGTGCCTTTCAGCTGCCTACCGGGGTAGTGTAAAAACTACCAACAGAACTCGTTTCTGGCACGTTCCGTGGTGGAGCTGTGCATGGGGTGTGTTTGGAACATTTTGCCACCAGCCGAGTCCAAAATTCAGCCGATCCCCATCTCAGCCCAGAAAGCAGGTAGAACAAGTTTTGTGGTGCCTTTCAGCTGACTACCGGGGTACTGTAAAAACTACCAACAGAACTCGTTTCTGGCACCTTCCCCGGTGGAGCTGTGCATGGGGTGTGTTTGGAACATTTTGCCACCAGCCGAGTCCAAAACTCAGCCGATCCCCATCTCAGCCCAGAAAGCAGGTAGAACAACTTTTGTGGTGTCTTTCTCTTGCCTACCAGGGTAGTGTAAAAACTACCAAAAGAACTCATTTCTGGCACCTTCCCCGGTGGAGTTGTGCATGGGGTGTGTTTGGAACATTCTGTCACCACCCGAGTCCAAAATTCAGCCGTTCCCCATCTCAGCCCAGAAAGCAGGTAGAACAAGTTTTGTGGTGCCTTTCAGCTGACTACCGGGGTACTGTAAAAACTACCAACAGAACTCGTTTCTGGCACCTTCCCCGGTGGAGCTGTGCATGGGGTGTGTTTGGAACATTTTGTCACCAGCCGAGTCCAAAATTAAGCTGTTCCCCATCTCAGCCCAGGAAGCAGATAGAACAAGTTTTGTGGTGCCTTTCAGCTGCCTACCGGGGTACTGTAAAAACTACCAACAGGACTCGTTTCTGGCACCTTCCCCGGTGGAGCTGTGCGTGGGGTGTGTTTGGAACATTTTGCCACCAGCCGAGTCCAAAACTCAGCCGATCCCCATCTCATCCCAGAAAGCAGGTAGAACAAGTTTTGTGGTGCCTTTCAGCTGCCTACCAGGGTAGTGTAAAAACTACCAACAGAACTCGTTTCTGGCACCTTCCCCGGTGGAGTTGTGCATGGGGTGTGTTTGGAACATTCTGTCACAACCCGAGTCCAAAATTCAGCCGTTCCCAATCTCAGCCCAGAAAGCAGGTAGAACAAGTTTTGTGGTGCCTTTCAGCTGCCTACCGGGGTAGTGTAAAAACTACCAACAGAACTCGTTTCTGGCACCTTCCCCGGTGGAGTTGTGCATGGGGTGTGTTTGGAACATTCTGTCACCAGGCGAGTCCAAAATTCAGCGATTCCCCATCTCAGCCCAGGAAGCAGATAGAACTGGTTTTGTGGTGCCTTTCAGCTGCCTACCGGGGTACTGTAAAAACTACCAACAGAACTCGTTTCTGGCACCTTCCCCGGTGGAGCTGTGCATGGGGTGTGTTTGGAACATTTTGTCACCAGCCGAGTCCAAAATTCAGCTATTCCCCATCTCAGGCCAGTAAGCAGATAGAACAAGTTTTGTGGTGTCTTTCTCTTGCCTACCGGGGTAGTGTAAAAACTACCAAAAGAACTCATTTCTGGCACCTTCCCCGGTGGAGCTGTGCATGGGGTGTGTTTGGAACATTTTGCCACCAGCCGAGTCCAAAATTCAGCTGTTCCCCATCTCTAGCCCAGGAAGCAGATAGAACAAGTTTTGTGGTGCCTTTCAGCTGCCTACCGGGGTAGTGTAAAAACTACCAACAGAACTCGTTTCTGGCACCTTCCCCGGTGGAGTTGTGCATGGGGTGTGTTTGGAACATTTTGTCACCAGCCGAGTCCAAAATTCAGCCGTTCCCCATCTCAGCCCAGGAAGCAGATAGAACAAGTTTTGTGGTGCCTTTCAGCTGCCTACCGGGGTACTGTAAAAACTACCAACAGGACTCGTTTCTGGCACCTTCCCCGGTGGAGCTGTGCATGGGGTGTGTTTGGAACATTTTGTCACCAGCCGAGTCCAAAATTCAGCTGTTCCCCATCTCTAGCCCAGGAAGCAGATAGAACAAGTTTTGTGGTGCCTTTCAGCTGCCTACCGGGGTACTGTAAAAACTATCAACAGAACTCGTTTCTGGCACCTTCCCCGGTGGAGTTGTGCATGGGGTGTGTTTGGAACATTCTGTCACCAGCCGAGTCCAAAATTCAGCCGTTCCCCATCTCAGCCCAGAAAGCAGGTAGAACAAGTTTTGTGGTGTCTTTCTCTTGCGTACCGGGGTAGTGTAAAAACTACCAACAGGACTCGTTTCTGGCACCTTCCCCGGTGGAGTTGTGCATGGGGTGTGTTTGGAACATTCTGTCACCAGCCGAGTCCAAAATTCAGCCGTTCCCCATCTCAGCCCAGAAAGCAGGTAGAACTAGTTTTGTGGTGCCTTTCAGCTGCCTACCGCGGTACTGTAAAAACTACCAACAGGACTCGTTTCTGGCACCTTCCCCGGTGGAGTTGTGCATGGGGTGTGTTTGGAACATTTTGTCACCACCCGAGTCCAAAATTCAGCCGTTCCCCATCTCAGCCCAGGAAGCAGGTAGAACAAGTTTTGTGGTGTCTTTCTCTTGCCTACCGGGGTAGTGTAAAAACTACCAAAAGAACTCATTTCTGGCACCTTCCCCGGTGGAGCTGTGCATGGGGTGTGTTTGGAACATTTTGCCACCAGCCGAGTCCAAAATTCAGCTGTTCCCCATCTCTAGCTCAGGAAGCAGGTAGAACAAGTTTTGTGGTGTCTTTCTCTTGCCTACCGGGGTAGTGTAAAAACTACCAAAAGAACTCATTTCTGGCACCTTCCCCGGTGGAGTTGTGCATGGGGTGTGTTTGTAACATTCTGTCACCAGCCGAGTCCAAAATTCAGCCGTTCCCCATCTCAGCCCAGGAAGCAGGTAGAACAAGTTTTGTGGTGCCTTTCAGCTGCCTACCGCGGTACTGTAAAAACTACCAACAGGACTCGTTTCTGGCACCTTCCCCGGTGGAGTTGTGCATGGGGTGTGTTTGGAACATTTTGCCACCAGCCGAGTCCAAAACTCAGCCGATCCCCATCTCAGCCCAGAAAGCAGGTAGAACAAGTTTTGTGGTGCCTTTCAGCTGCCTACCGGGGTACTGTAAAAACTACCAACAGGACTCGTTTCTGGCACCTTCCCCGGTGGAGTTGTGCATGGGGTGTGTTTGGAACATTCTGTCACCAGCCGAGTCCAAAATTCAGCCGTTCCCCATCTCAGCCCAGAAAGCAGGTAGAACAAGTTTTGTGGTGCCTTTCAGCTGCCTACCGGGGTACTGTAAAAACTACCAACAGGACTCGTTTCTGGCACCTTCCCCGGTGGAGCTGTGCATGGGGTGTGTTTGGAACATTTTGTCACCAGCCGAGTCCAAAATTCAGCCGTTCCCCATCTCAGCCCAGAAAGCAGGTAGAACAAGTTTTGTGGTGCCTTTCAGCTGCCTACCGGGGTAGTGTAAAAACTACCAACAGGACTCGTTTCTGGCACCTTCCCCGGTGGAGTTGTGCATGGGGTGTGTTTGGAACATTCTGTCACCAGCCGAGTCCAAAATTCAGCCGTTCCCCATCTCAGCCCAGAAAGCAGGTAGAACAAGTTTTGTGGTGCCTTTCAGCTGCCTACCGGGGTACTGTAAAAACTACCAACAGAACTCGTTTCTGGCACGTTCCGTGGTGGAGCTGTGCATGGGGTGTGTTTGGAACATTTTGCCACCAGCCGAGTCCAAAATTCAGCCGATCCCCATCTCAGCCCAGAAAGCAGGTAGAACAAGTTTTGTGGTGCCTTTCAGCTGACTACCGGGGTAGTGTAAAAACTACCAACAGAACTCGTTTCTGGCACCTTCCCCGGTGGAGCTGTGCATGGGGTGTGTTTGGAACATTTTGCCACCAGCCGAGTCCAAAACTCAGCCGATCCCCATCTCAGCCCAGAAAGCAGGTAGAACAACTTTTGTGGTGTCTTTCTCTTGCCTACCAGGGTAGTGTAAAAACTACCAAAAGAACTCATTTCTGGCACCTTCCCCGGTGGAGTTGTGCATGGGGTGTGTTTGGAACATTCTGTCACCACCCGAGTCCAAAATTCAGCCGTTCCCCATCTCAGCCCAGAAAGCAGGTAGAACAAGTTTTGTGGTGCCTTTCAGCTGACTACCGGGGTACTGTAAAAACTACCAACAGAACTCGTTTCTGGCACCTTCCCCGGTGGAGTTGTGCATGGGGTGTGTTTGGAACATTTTGTCACCAGCCGAGTCCAAAATTAAGCTGTTCCCCATCTCAGCCCAGGAAGCAGATAGAACAAGTTTTGTGGTGCCTTTCAGCTGCCTACCGGGGTACTGTAAAAACTACCAACAGGACTCGTTTCTGGCACCTTCCCCGGTGGAGCTGTGCGTGGGGTGTGTTTGGAACATTTTGCCACCAGCCGAGTCCAAAACTCAGCCGATCCCCATCTCATCCCAGAAAGCAGGTAGAACAAGTTTTGTGGTGCCTTTCAGCTGCCTACCGCGGTACTGTAAAAACTACCAACAGGACTCGTTTCTGGCACCTTCCCCGGTGGAGTTGTGCATGGGGTGTGTTTGGAACATTTTGTCACCACCCGAGTCCAAAATTCAGCCGTTCCCCATCTCAGCCCAGGAAGCAGGTAGAACAAGTTTTGTGGTGTCTTTCTCTTGCCTACCGGGGTAGTGTAAAAACTACCAAAAGAACTCATTTCTGGCACCTTCCCCGGTGGAGCTGTGCATGGGGTGTGTTTGGAACATTTTGCCACCAGCCGAGTCCAAAATTCAGCTGTTCCCCATCTCTAGCTCAGGAAGCAGGTAGAACAAGTTTTGTGGTGTCTTTCTCTTGCCTACCGGGGTAGTGTAAAAACTACCAAAAGAACTCATTTCTGGCACCTTCCCCGGTGGAGTTGTGCATGGGGTGTGTTTGGAACATTTTGTCACCACCCGAGTCCAAAATTCAGCCGTTCCCCATCTCAGCCCAGGAAGCAGGTAGAACAAGTTTTGTGGTGTCTTTCTCTTGCCTACCGGGGTAGTGTAAAAACTACCAAAAGAACTCATTTCTGGCACCTTCCCCGGTGGAGCTGTGCATGGGGTGTGTTTGGAACATTTTGCCACCAGCCGAGTCCAAAATTCAGCTGTTCCCCATCTCTAGCTCAGGAAGCAGGTAGAACAAGTTTTGTGGTGTCTTTCTCTTGCCTACCGGGGTAGTGTAAAAACTACCAAAAGAACTCATTTCTGGCACCTTCCCCGGTGGAGTTGTGCATGGGGTGTGTTTGTAACATTCTGTCACCAGCCGAGTCCAAAATTCAGCCGTTCCCCATCTCAGCCCAGGAAGCAGGTAGAACAAGTTTTGTGGTGCCTTTCAGCTGCCTACCGCGGTACTGTAAAAACTACCAACAGGACTCGTTTCTGGCACCTTCCCCGGTGGAGTTGTGCATGGGGTGTGTTTGGAACATTTTGCCACCAGCCGAGTCCAAAACTCAGCCGATCCCCATCTCAGCCCAGAAAGCAGGTAGAACAAGTTTTGTGGTGCCTTTCAGCTGCCTACCGGGGTACTGTAAAAACTACCAACAGGACTCGTTTCTGGCACCTTCCCCGGTGGAGTTGTGCATGGGGTGTGTTTGGAACATTCTGTCACCAGCCGAGTCCAAAATTCAGCCGTTCCCCATCTCAGCCCAGAAAGCAGGTAGAACAAGTTTTGTGGTGCCTTTCAGCTGCCTACCGGGGTACTGTAAAAACTACCAACAGGACTCGTTTCTGGCACCTTCCCCGGTGGAGCTGTGCATGGGGTGTGTTTGGAACATTTTGTCACCAGCCGAGTCCAAAATTCAGCCGTTCCCCATCTCAGCCCAGAAAGCAGGTAGAACAAGTTTTGTGGTGCCTTTCAGCTGCCTACCGGGGTAGTGTAAAAACTACCAACAGGACTCGTTTCTGGCACCTTCCCCGGTGGAGTTGTGCATGGGGTGTGTTTGGAACATTCTGTCACCAGCCGAGTCCAAAATTCAGCCGTTCCCCATCTCAGCCCAGAAAGCAGGTAGAACAAGTTTTGTGGTGCCTTTCAGCTGCCTACCGGGGTAGTGTAAAAACTACCAACAGAACTCGTTTCTGGCACGTTCCGTGGTGGAGCTGTGCATGGGGTGTGTTTGGAACATTTTGCCACCAGCCGAGTCCAAAATTCAGCCGATCCCCATCTCAGCCCAGAAAGCAGGTAGAACAAGTTTTGTGGTGCCTTTCAGCTGACTACCGGGGTAGTGTAAAAACTACCAACAGAACTCGTTTCTGGCACCTTCCCCGGTGGAGCTGTGCATGGGGTGTGTTTGGAACATTTTGCCACCAGCCGAGTCCAAAACTCAGCCGATCCCCATCTCAGCCCAGAAAGCAGGTAGAACAACTTTTGTGGTGTCTTTCTCTTGCCTACCAGGGTAGTGTAAAAACTACCAAAAGAACTCATTTCTGGCACCTTCCCCGGTGGAGTTGTGCATGGGGTGTGTTTGGAACATTCTGTCACCACCCGAGTCCAAAATTCAGCCGTTCCCCATCTCAGCCCAGAAAGCAGGTAGAACAAGTTTTGTGGTGCCTTTCAGCTGACTACCGGGGTACTGTAAAAACTACCAACAGAACTCGTTTCTGGCACCTTCCCCGGTGGAGTTGTGCATGGGGTGTGTTTGGAACATTTTGTCACCAGCCGAGTCCAAAATTAAGCTGTTCCCCATCTCAGCCCAGGAAGCAGATAGAACAAGTTTTGTGGTGCCTTTCAGCTGCCTACCGGGGTACTGTAAAAACTACCAACAGGACTCGTTTCTGGCACCTTCCCCGGTGGAGCTGTGCGTGGGGTGTGTTTGGAACATTTTGCCACCAGCCGAGTCCAAAACTCAGCCGATCCCCATCTCATCCCAGAAAGCAGGTAGAACAAGTTTTGTGGTGCCTTTCAGCTGCCTACCAGGGTAGTGTAAAAACTACCAACAGAACTCGTTTCTGGCACCTTCCCCGGTGGAGTTGTGCATGGGGTGTGTTTGGAACATTCTGTCACAACCCGAGTCCAAAATTCAGCCGTTCCCAATCTCAGCCCAGAAAGCAGGTAGAACAAGTTTTGTGGTGCCTTTCAGCTGCCTACCGGGGTAGTGTAAAAACTACCAACAGAACTCGTTTCTGGCACCTTCCCCGGTGGAGTTGTGCATGGGGTGTGTTTGTAACATTCTGTCACCAGCCGAGTCCAAAATTCAGCCGTTCCCCATCTCAGCCCAGGAAGCAGGTAGAACAAGTTTTGTGGTGCCTTTCAGCTGCCTACCGGGGTACTGTAAAAACTACCAACAGAACTTGTTTCTGGCACCTTCCCCGGTGGAGTTGTGCATGGGGTGTGTTTGGAACATTTTGTCACCAGCCGAGTCCAAAATTCAGCTATTCCCCATCTCAGGCCAGTAAGCAGGTAGAACCGGTTTTGTGGTGCCTTTCAGCTGCCTACCGGGGTAGTGTAAAAACTACCAACAGGACTCCTTTCTCGCACCTTCCCCGGTGGAGTTGTGCATGGGGTGTGTTTGGAACATTCTGTCACCAGCCGAGTCCAAAATTCAGCCGTTCCCCATCTCAGCCCAGAAAGCAGGTAGAACAAGTTTTGTGGTGCCTTTCAGCTGCCTACCAGGGTACTGTAAAAACTACCAACAGGACTCGTTTCTGGCACCTTCCCCGGTGGAGCTGTGCATGGGGTGTGTTTGGAACATTTTGTCACCAGCCGAGTCCAAAATTCAGCCGTTCCCCATCTCAGCCCAGAAAGCAGGTAGAACAAGTTTTGTGGTGCCTTTCAGCTGCCTACCGGGGTACTGTAAAAACTACCAACAGGACTCGTTTCTGGCACCTTCCCCGGTGGAGTTGTGCATGGGGTGTGTTTGGAACATTCTGTCACCAGCCGAGTCCAAAATTCAGCTGTTCCCCATCTCAGCCCAGAAAGCAGGTAGAACAAGTTTTGTGGTGCCTTTCAGCTGCCTACCGGGGTACTGTAAAAACTACCAACAGGACTCCTTTCTCGCACCTTCCCCGGTGGAGTTGTGCATGGGGTGTGTTTGGAACATTCTGTCACCAGCCGAGTCCAAAATTCAGCCGTTCCCCATCTCAGCCCAGAAAGCAGGTAGAACAAGTTTTGTGGTGCCTTTCAGCTGCCTACCGCGGTACTGTAAAAACTACCAACAGGACTCGTTTCTGGCACCTTCCCCGGTGGAGTTGTGCATGGGGTGTGTTTGGAACATTTTGTCACCACCCGAGTCCAAAATTCAGCCGTTCCCCATCTCAGCCCAGGAAGCAGGTAGAACAAGTTTTGTGGTGTCTTTCTCTTGCCTACCGGGGTAGTGTAAAAACTACCAACAGAACTCATTTCTGGCACCTTCCCCGGTGGAGTTGTGCATGGGGTGTGTTTGTAACATTCTGTCACCAGCCGAGTCCAAAACTCAGCCGATCCCCATCTCAGCCCAGAAAGCAGGTAGAACAAGTTTTGTGGTGCCTTTCAGCTGCCTACCGGGGTACTGTAAAAACTACCAACAGGACTCGTTTCTGGCACCTTCCCCGGTGGAGTTGTGCATGGGGTGTGTTTGGAACATTCTGTCACCAGCCGAGTCCAAAATTCAGCCGTTCCCCATCTCAGCCCAGAAAGCAGGTAGAACAAGTTTTGTGGTGCCTTTCAGCTGCCTACCGGGGTACTGTAAAAACTACCAACAGGACTCGTTTCTGGCACCTTCCCCGGTGGAGCTGTGCATGGGGTGTGTTTGGAACATTTTGTCACCAGCCGAGTCCAAAATTCAGCCGTTCCCCATCTCAGCCCAGAAAGCAGGTAGAACAAGTTTTGTGGTGCCTTTCAGCTGCCTACCGGGGTACTGTAAAAACTACCAACAGGACTCGTTTCTGGCACCTTCCCCGGTGGAGCTGTGCATGGGGTGTGTTTGGAACATTTTGTCACCAGCCGAGTCCAAAATTCAGCTGTTCCCCATCTCTAGCCCAGGAAGCAGATAGAACAAGTTTTGTGGTGCCTTTCAGCTGCCTACCGGGGTACTGTAAAAACTATCAACAGAACTCGTTTCTGGCACCTTCCCCGGTGGAGTTGTGCATGGGGTGTGTTTGGAACATTCTGTCACCAGCCGAGTCCAAAATTCAGCCGTTCCCCATCTCAGCCCAGAAAGCAGGTAGAACAAGTTTTGTGGTGTCTTTCTCTTGCGTACCGGGGTAGTGTAAAAACTACCAACAGGACTCGTTTCTGGCACCTTCCCCGGTGGAGTTGTGCATGGGGTGTGTTTGGAACATTCTGTCACCAGCCGAGTCCAAAATTCAGCCGTTCCCCATCTCAGCCCAGAAAGCAGGTAGAACTAGTTTTGTGGTGCCTTTCAGCTGCCTACCGCGGTACTGTAAAAACTACCAACAGGACTCGTTTCTGGCACCTTCCCCGGTGGAGTTGTGCATGGGGTGTGTTTGGAACATTTTGTCACCACCCGAGTCCAAAATTCAGCCGTTCCCCATCTCAGCCCAGGAAGCAGGTAGAACAAGTTTTGTGGTGTCTTTCTCTTGCCTACCGGGGTAGTGTAAAAACTACCAAAAGAACTCATTTCTGGCACCTTCCCCGGTGGAGCTGTGCATGGGGTGTGTTTGGAACATTTTGCCACCAGCCGAGTCCAAAATTCAGCTGTTCCCCATCTCTAGCTCAGGAAGCAGGTAGAACAAGTTTTGTGGTGTCTTTCTCTTGCCTACCGGGGTAGTGTAAAAACTACCAAAAGAACTCATTTCTGGCACCTTCCCCGGTGGAGTTGTGCATGGGGTGTGTTTGTAACATTCTGTCACCAGCCGAGTCCAAAATTCAGCCGTTCCCCATCTCAGCCCAGGAAGCAGGTAGAACAAGTTTTGTGGTGCCTTTCAGCTGCCTACCGCGGTACTGTAAAAACTACCAACAGGACTCGTTTCTGGCACCTTCCCCGGTGGAGTTGTGCATGGGGTGTGTTTGGAACATTTTGCCACCAGCCGAGTCCAAAACTCAGCCGATCCCCATCTCAGCCCAGAAAGCAGGTAGAACAAGTTTTGTGGTGCCTTTCAGCTGCCTACCGGGGTACTGTAAAAACTACCAACAGGACTCGTTTCTGGCACCTTCCCCGGTGGAGTTGTGCATGGGGTGTGTTTGGAACATTCTGTCACCAGCCGAGTCCAAAATTCAGCCGTTCCCCATCTCAGCCCAGAAAGCAGGTAGAACAAGTTTTGTGGTGCCTTTCAGCTGCCTACCGGGGTACTGTAAAAACTACCAACAGGACTCGTTTCTGGCACCTTCCCCGGTGGAGCTGTGCATGGGGTGTGTTTGGAACATTTTGTCACCAGCCGAGTCCAAAATTCAGCCGTTCCCCATCTCAGCCCAGAAAGCAGGTAGAACAAGTTTTGTGGTGCCTTTCAGCTGCCTACCGGGGTAGTGTAAAAACTACCAACAGGACTCGTTTCTGGCACCTTCCCCGGTGGAGTTGTGCATGGGGTGTGTTTGGAACATTCTGTCACCAGCCGAGTCCAAAATTCAGCCGTTCCCCATCTCAGCCCAGAAAGCAGGTAGAACAAGTTTTGTGGTGCCTTTCAGCTGCCTACCGGGGTAGTGTAAAAACTACCAACAGAACTCGTTTCTGGCACGTTCCGTGGTGGAGCTGTGCATGGGGTGTGTTTGGAACATTTTGCCACCAGCCGAGTCCAAAATTCAGCCGATCCCCATCTCAGCCCAGAAAGCAGGTAGAACAAGTTTTGTGGTGCCTTTCAGCTGACTACCGGGGTAGTGTAAAAACTACCAACAGAACTCGTTTCTGGCACCTTCCCCGGTGGAGCTGTGCATGGGGTGTGTTTGGAACATTTTGCCACCAGCCGAGTCCAAAACTCAGCCGATCCCCATCTCAGCCCAGAAAGCAGGTAGAACAACTTTTGTGGTGTCTTTCTCTTGCCTACCAGGGTAGTGCAAAAACTACCAAAAGAACTCATTTCTGGCACCTTCCCCGGTGGAGTTGTGCATGGGGTGTGTTTGGAACATTCTGTCACCACCCGAGTCCAAAATTCAGCCGTTCCCCATCTCAGCCCAGAAAGCAGGTAGAACAAGTTTTGTGGTGCCTTTCAGCTGACTACCGGGGTACTGTAAAAACTACCAACAGAACTCGTTTCTGGCACCTTCCCCGGTGGAGTTGTGCATGGGGTGTGTTTGGAACATTTTGTCACCAGCCGAGTCCAAAATTAAGCTGTTCCCCATCTCAGCCCAGGAAGCAGATAGAACAAGTTTTGTGGTGCCTTTCAGCTGCCTACCGGGGTACTGTAAAAACTACCAACAGGACTCGTTTCTGGCACCTTCCCCGGTGGAGCTGTGCGTGGGGTGTGTTTGGAACATTTTGCCACCAGCCGAGTCCAAAACTCAGCCGATCCCCATCTCATCCCAGAAAGCAGGTAGAACAAGTTTTGTGGTGCCTTTCAGCTGCCTACCGCGGTACTGTAAAAACTACCAACAGGACTCGTTTCTGGCACCTTCCCCGGTGGAGTTGTGCATGGGGTGTGTTTGGAACATTTTGTCACCACCCGAGTCCAAAATTCAGCCGTTCCCCATCTCAGCCCAGGAAGCAGGTAGAACAAGTTTTGTGGTGTCTTTCTCTTGCCTACCGGGGTAGTGTAAAAACTACCAAAAGAACTCATTTCTGGCACCTTCCCCGGTGGAGCTGTGCATGGGGTGTGTTTGGAACATTTTGCCACCAGCCGAGTCCAAAATTCAGCTGTTCCCCATCTCTAGCTCAGGAAGCAGGTAGAACAAGTTTTGTGGTGTCTTTCTCTTGCCTACCGGGGTAGTGTAAAAACTACCAAAAGAACTCATTTCTGGCACCTTCCCCGGTGGAGTTGTGCATGGGGTGTGTTTGGAACATTTTGTCACCACCCGAGTCCAAAATTCAGCCGTTCCCCATCTCAGCCCAGGAAGCAGGTAGAACAAGTTTTGTGGTGTCTTTCTCTTGCCTACCGGGGTAGTGTAAAAACTACCAAAAGAACTCATTTCTGGCACCTTCCCCGGTGGAGCTGTGCATGGGGTGTGTTTGGAACATTTTGCCACCAGCCGAGTCCAAAATTCAGCTGTTCCCCATCTCTAGCTCAGGAAGCAGGTAGAACAAGTTTTGTGGTGTCTTTCTCTTGCCTACCGGGGTAGTGTAAAAACTACCAAAAGAACTCATTTCTGGCACCTTCCCCGGTGGAGTTGTGCATGGGGTGTGTTTGTAACATTCTGTCACCAGCCGAGTCCAAAATTCAGCCGTTCCCCATCTCAGCCCAGGAAGCAGGTAGAACAAGTTTTGTGGTGCCTTTCAGCTGCCTACCGCGGTACTGTAAAAACTACCAACAGGACTCGTTTCTGGCACCTTCCCCGGTGGAGTTGTGCATGGGGTGTGTTTGGAACATTTTGCCACCAGCCGAGTCCAAAACTCAGCCGATCCCCATCTCAGCCCAGAAAGCAGGTAGAACAAGTTTTGTGGTGCCTTTCAGCTGCCTACCGGGGTACTGTAAAAACTACCAACAGGACTCGTTTCTGGCACCTTCCCCGGTGGAGTTGTGCATGGGGTGTGTTTGGAACATTCTGTCACCAGCCGAGTCCAAAATTCAGCCGTTCCCCATCTCAGCCCAGAAAGCAGGTAGAACAAGTTTTGTGGTGCCTTTCAGCTGCCTACCGGGGTACTGTAAAAACTACCAACAGGACTCGTTTCTGGCACCTTCCCCGGTGGAGCTGTGCATGGGGTGTGTTTGGAACATTTTGTCACCAGCCGAGTCCAAAATTCAGCCGTTCCCCATCTCAGCCCAGAAAGCAGGTAGAACAAGTTTTGTGGTGCCTTTCAGCTGCCTACCGGGGTAGTGTAAAAACTACCAACAGGACTCGTTTCTGGCACCTTCCCCGGTGGAGTTGTGCATGGGGTGTGTTTGGAACATTCTGTCACCAGCCGAGTCCAAAATTCAGCCGTTCCCCATCTCAGCCCAGAAAGCAGGTAGAACAAGTTTTGTGGTGCCTTTCAGCTGCCTACCGGGGTAGTGTAAAAACTACCAACAGAACTCGTTTCTGGCACGTTCCGTGGTGGAGCTGTGCATGGGGTGTGTTTGGAACATTTTGCCACCAGCCGAGTCCAAAATTCAGCCGATCCCCATCTCAGCCCAGAAAGCAGGTAGAACAAGTTTTGTGGTGCCTTTCAGCTGACTACCGGGGTAGTGTAAAAACTACCAACAGAACTCGTTTCTGGCACCTTCCCCGGTGGAGCTGTGCATGGGGTGTGTTTGGAACATTTTGCCACCAGCCGAGTCCAAAACTCAGCCGATCCCCATCTCAGCCCAGAAAGCAGGTAGAACAACTTTTGTGGTGTCTTTCTCTTGCCTACCAGGGTAGTGTAAAAACTACCAAAAGAACTCATTTCTGGCACCTTCCCCGGTGGAGTTGTGCATGGGGTGTGTTTGGAACATTCTGTCACCACCCGAGTCCAAAATTCAGCCGTTCCCCATCTCAGCCCAGAAAGCAGGTAGAACAAGTTTTGTGGTGCCTTTCAGCTGACTACCGGGGTACTGTAAAAACTACCAACAGAACTCGTTTCTGGCACCTTCCCCGGTGGAGTTGTGCATGGGGTGTGTTTGGAACATTTTGTCACCAGCCGAGTCCAAAATTAAGCTGTTCCCCATCTCAGCCCAGGAAGCAGATAGAACAAGTTTTGTGGTGCCTTTCAGCTGCCTACCGGGGTACTGTAAAAACTACCAACAGGACTCGTTTCTGGCACCTTCCCCGGTGGAGCTGTGCGTGGGGTGTGTTTGGAACATTTTGCCACCAGCCGAGTCCAAAACTCAGCCGATCCCCATCTCATCCCAGAAAGCAGGTAGAACAAGTTTTGTGGTGCCTTTCAGCTGCCTACCAGGGTAGTGTAAAAACTACCAACAGAACTCGTTTCTGGCACCTTCCCCGGTGGAGTTGTGCATGGGGTGTGTTTGGAACATTCTGTCACAACCCGAGTCCAAAATTCAGCCGTTCCCAATCTCAGCCCAGAAAGCAGGTAGAACAAGTTTTGTGGTGCCTTTCAGCTGCCTACCGGGGTAGTGTAAAAACTACCAACAGAACTCGTTTCTGGCACCTTCCCCGGTGGAGTTGTGCATGGGGTGTGTTTGTAACATTCTGTCACCAGCCGAGTCCAAAATTCAGCCGTTCCCCATCTCAGCCCAGGAAGCAGGTAGAACAAGTTTTGTGGTGCCTTTCAGCTGCCTACCGGGGTACTGTAAAAACTACCAACAGAACTTGTTTCTGGCACCTTCCCCGGTGGAGTTGTGCATGGGGTGTGTTTGGAACATTTTGTCACCAGCCGAGTCCAAAATTCAGCTATTCCCCATCTCAGGCCAGTAAGCAGGTAGAACCGGTTTTGTGGTGCCTTTCAGCTGCCTACCGGGGTAGTGTAAAAACTACCAACAGGACTCCTTTCTCGCACCTTCCCCGGTGGAGTTGTGCATGGGGTGTGTTTGGAACATTCTGTCACCAGCCGAGTCCAAAATTCAGCCGTTCCCCATCTCAGCCCAGAAAGCAGGTAGAACAAGTTTTGTGGTGCCTTTCAGCTGCCTACCAGGGTACTGTAAAAACTACCAACAGGACTCGTTTCTGGCACCTTCCCCGGTGGAGCTGTGCATGGGGTGTGTTTGGAACATTTTGTCACCAGCCGAGTCCAAAATTCAGCCGTTCCCCATCTCAGCCCAGAAAGCAGGTAGAACAAGTTTTGTGGTGCCTTTCAGCTGCCTACCGGGGTACTGTAAAAACTACCAACAGGACTCGTTTCTGGCACCTTCCCCGGTGGAGTTGTGCATGGGGTGTGTTTGGAACATTCTGTCACCAGCCGAGTCCAAAATTCAGCTGTTCCCCATCTCAGCCCAGAAAGCAGGTAGAACAAGTTTTGTGGTGCCTTTCAGCTGCCTACCGGGGTACTGTAAAAACTACCAACAGGACTCCTTTCTCGCACCTTCCCCGGTGGAGTTGTGCATGGGGTGTGTTTGGAACATTCTGTCACCAGCCGAGTCCAAAATTCAGCCGTTCCCCATCTCAGCCCAGAAAGCAGGTAGAACAAGTTTTGTGGTGCCTTTCAGCTGCCTACCGCGGTACTGTAAAAACTACCAACAGGACTCGTTTCTGGCACCTTCCCCGGTGGAGTTGTGCATGGGGTGTGTTTGGAACATTTTGTCACCACCCGAGTCCAAAATTCAGCCGTTCCCCATCTCAGCCCAGGAAGCAGGTAGAACAAGTTTTGTGGTGTCTTTCTCTTGCCTACCGGGGTAGTGTAAAAACTACCAAAAGAACTCATTTCTGGCACCTTCCCCGGTGGAGTTGTGCATGGGGTGTGTTTGTAACATTCTGTCACCAGCCGAGTCCAAAACTCAGCCGATCCCCATCTCAGCCCAGAAAGCAGGTAGAACAAGTTTTGTGGTGCCTTTCAGCTGCCTACCGGGGTACTGTAAAAACTACCAACAGGACTCGTTTCTGGCACCTTCCCCGGTGGAGTTGTGCATGGGGTGTGTTTGGAACATTCTGTCACCAGCCGAGTCCAAAATTCAGCCGTTCCCCATCTCAGCCCAGAAAGCAGGTAGAACAAGTTTTGTGGTGCCTTTCAGCTGCCTACCGGGGTACTGTAAAAACTACCAACAGGACTCGTTTCTGGCACCTTCCCCGGTGGAGCTGTGCATGGGGTGTGTTTGGAACATTTTGTCACCAGCCGAGTCCAAAATTCAGCCGTTCCCCATCTCAGCCCAGAAAGCAGGTAGAACAAGTTTTGTGGTGCCTTTCAGCTGCCTACCGGGGTAGTGTAAAAACTACCAACAGGACTCGTTTCTGGCACCTTCCCCGGTGGAGTTGTGCATGGGGTGTGTTTGGAACATTCTGTCACCAGCCGAGTCCAAAATTCAGCCGTTCCCCATCTCAGCCCAGAAAGCAGGTAGAACAAGTTTTGTGGTGCCTTTCAGCTGCCTACCGGGGTAGTGTAAAAACTACCAACAGAACTCGTTTCTGGCACGTTCCGTGGTGGAGCTGTGCATGGGGTGTGTTTGGAACATTTTGCCACCAGCCGAGTCCAAAATTCAGCCGATCCCCATCTCAGCCCAGAAAGCAGGTAGAACAAGTTTTGTGGTGCCTTTCAGCTGACTACCGGGGTACTGTAAAAACTACCAACAGAACTCGTTTCTGGCACCTTCCCCGGTGGAGCTGTGCATGGGGTGTGTTTGGAACATTTTGCCACCAGCCGAGTCCAAAACTCAGCCGATCCCCATCTCAGCCCAGAAAGCAGGTAGAACAACTTTTGTGGTGTCTTTCTCTTGCCTACCAGGGTAGTGTAAAAACTACCAAAAGAACTCATTTCTGGCACCTTCCCCGGTGGAGTTGTGCATGGGGTGTGTTTGGAACATTCTGTCACCACCCGAGTCCAAAATTCAGCCGTTCCCCATCTCAGCCCAGAAAGCAGGTAGAACAAGTTTTGTGGTGCCTTTCAGCTGACTACCGGGGTACTGTAAAAACTACCAACAGAACTCGTTTCTGGCACCTTCCCCGGTGGAGTTGTGCATGGGGTGTGTTTGGAACATTTTGTCACCAGCCGAGTCCAAAATTAAGCTGTTCCCCATCTCAGCCCAGGAAGCAGATAGAACAAGTTTTGTGGTGCCTTTCAGCTGCCTACCGGGGTACTGTAAAAACTACCAACAGGACTCGTTTCTGGCACCTTCCCCGGTGGAGCTGTGCGTGGGGTGTGTTTGGGACATTTTGCCACCAGCCGAGTCCAAAACTCAGCCGATCCCCATCTCATCCCAGAAAGCAGGTAGAACAAGTTTTGTGGTGCCTTTCAGCTGCCTACCAGGGTAGTGTAAAAACTACCAACAGAACTCGTTTCTGGCACCTTCCCCGGTGGAGTTGTGCATGGGGTGTGTTTGGAACATTCTGTCACAACCCGAGTCCAAAATTCAGCCGTTCCCAATCTCAGCCCAGAAAGCAGGTAGAACAAGTTTTGTGGTGCCTTTCAGCTGCCTACCGGGGTAGTGTAAAAACTACCAACAGAACTCGTTTCTGGCACCTTCCCCGGTGGAGTTGTGCATGGGGTGTGTTTGGAACATTCTGTCACCAGGCGAGTCCAAAATTCAGCGATTCCCCATCTCAGCCCAGGAAGCAGATAGAACTGGTTTTGTGGTGCCTTTCAGCTGCCTACCGGGGTACTGTAAAAACTACCAACAGAACTCGTTTCTGGCACCTTCCCCGGTGGAGCTGTGCATGGGGTGTGTTTGGAACATTTTGTCACCAGCCGAGTCCAAAATTCAGCTATTCCCCATCTCAGGCCAGTAAGCAGATAGAACAAGTTTTGTGGTGTCTTTCTCTTGCCTACCGGGGTAGTGTAAAAACTACCAAAAGAACTCATTTCTGGCACCTTCCCCGGTGGAGCTGTGCATGGGGTGTGTTTGGAACATTTTGCCACCAGCCGAGTCCAAAATTCAGCTGTTCCCCATCTCTAGCCCAGGAAGCAGATAGAACAAGTTTTGTGGTGCCTTTCAGCTGCCTACCGGGGTAGTGTAAAAACTACCAACAGAACTCGTTTCTGGCACCTTCCCCGGTGGAGTTGTGCATGGGGTGTGTTTGGAACATTTTGTCACCAGCCGAGTCCAAAATTCAGCCGTTCCCCATCTCAGCCCAGGAAGCAGATAGAACAAGTTTTGTGGTGCCTTTCAGCTGCCTACCGGGGTACTGTAAAAACTACCAACAGGACTCGTTTCTGGCACCTTCCCCGGTGGAGCTGTGCATGGGGTGTGTTTGGAACATTTTGTCACCAGCCGAGTCCAAAATTCAGCTGTTCCCCATCTCTAGCCCAGGAAGCAGATAGAACAAGTTTTGTGGTGCCTTTCAGCTGCCTACCGGGGTACTGTAAAAACTATCAACAGAACTCGTTTCTGGCACCTTCCCCGGTGGAGTTGTGCATGGGGTGTGTTTGGAACATTCTGTCACCAGCCGAGTCCAAAATTCAGCCGTTCCCCATCTCAGCCCAGAAAGCAGGTAGAACAAGTTTTGTGGTGTCTTTCTCTTGCGTACCGGGGTAGTGTAAAAACTACCAACAGGACTCGTTTCTGGCACCTTCCCCGGTGGAGTTGTGCATGGGGTGTGTTTGGAACATTCTGTCACCAGCCGAGTCCAAAATTCAGCCGTTCCCCATCTCAGCCCAGAAAGCAGGTAGAACTAGTTTTGTGGTGCCTTTCAGCTGCCTACCGCGGTACTGTAAAAACTACCAACAGGACTCGTTTCTGGGCACTTCCCCGGTGGAGTTGTGCATGGGGTGTGTTTGGAACATTTTGTCACCCACCCGAGTCCAAAATTCAGCCGTTCCCATCTCAGCCCAGGAAGCAGGTAGAACAAGTTTTGTGGTGTCTTTCTCTTGCCTACCGGGGTAGTGTAAAAACTACCAAAAGAACTCATTTCTGGCACCTTCCCCGGTGGAGCTGTGCATGGGGTGTGTTTGGAACATTTTGCCACCAGCCGAGTCCAAAATTCAGCTGTTCCCCATCTCTAGCTCAGGAAGCAGGTAGAACAAGTTTTGTGGTGTCTTTCTCTTGCCTACCGGGGTAGTGTAAAAACTACCAAAAGAACTCATTTCTGGCACCTTCCCCGGTGGAGTTGTGCATGGGGTGTGTTTGTAACATTCTGTCACCAGCCGAGTCCAAAATTCAGCCGTTCCCCATCTCAGCCCAGGAAGCAGGTAGAACAAGTTTTGTGGTGCCTTTCAGCTGCCTACCGCGGTACTGTAAAAACTACCAACAGGACTCGTTTCTGGCACCTTCCCCGGTGGAGTTGTGCATGGGGTGTGTTTGGAACATTTTGCCACCAGCCGAGTCCAAAACTCAGCCGATCCCCATCTCAGCCCAGAAAGCAGGGTAGAACAAGTTTTGTGGTGCCTTTCAGCTGCCTACCGGGGGTACTGTAAAAACTACCAACAGGACTCGTTTCTGGCACCTTCCCCGGTGGAGTTGTGCATGGGGTGTGGTTTGGAACATTCTGTCACCAGCCGAGTCCAAAATTCAGCCGTTCCCCATCTCAGCCCAGAAAGCAGGTAGAACAAGTTTTGTGGTGCCTTTCAGCTGCCTACCGGGGTACTGTAAAAACTACCAACAGGACTCGTTTCTGGCACCTTCCCCGGTGGAGCTGTGCATGGGGGTGTGTTTGGAACATTTTGTCACCAGCCGAGTCCAAAATTCAGCCGTTCCCCATCTCAGCCCAGAAAGCAGGTTAGAACAAGTTTTTGTGGTGCCTTTCAGCTGCCTACCGGGGTAGTGTAAAAACTACCAACAGGACTCGTTTCTGGCACCTTCCCCGGTGGAGTTGTGCATGGGGTGTGTTTGGAACATTCTGTCACCAGCCGAGTCCCAAAAATTCAGCCGTTCCCCATCTCAGCCCAGAAAGCAGGTAGAACAAGTTTTGTGGTGCCTTTCAGCTGCCTACCGGGGTAGTGTAAAAACTACCAACAGAACTCGTTTCTGGCACGTTCCGTGGTGGAGCTGTGCATGGGGTGTGTTTGGAACATTTTGCCACCAGCCGAGTCCAAAATTCAGCCGATCCCCATCTCAGCCCAGAAAGCAGGTAGAACAAGTTTTGTGGTGCCTTTCAGCTGACTACCGGGGTAGTGTAAAAACTACCAACAGAACTCGTTTCTGGCACCTTCCCCGGTGGAGCTGTGCATGGGGTGTGTTTGGAACATTTTGCCACCAGCCGAGTCCAAAACTCAGCCGATCCCCATCTCAGCCCAGAAAGCAGGTAGAACAACTTTTGTGGTGTCTTTCTCTTGCCTACCAGGGTAGTGTAAAAACTACCAAAAGAACTCATTTCTGGCACCTTCCCCGGTGGAGTTGTGCATGGGGTGTGTTTGGAACATTCTGTCACCACCCGAGTCCAAAATTCAGCCGTTCCCCATCTCAGCCCAGAAAGCAGGTAGAACAAGTTTTGTGGTGCCTTTCAGCTGACTACCGGGGTACTGTAAAAACTACCAACAGAACTCGTTTCTGGCACCTTCCCCGGTGGAGTTGTGCATGGGGTGTGTTTGGAACATTTTGTCACCAGCCGAGTCCAAAATTAAGCTGTTCCCCATCTCAGCCCAGGAAGCAGATAGAACAAGTTTTGTGGTGCCTTTCAGCTGCCTACCGGGGTACTGTAAAAACTACCAACAGGACTCGTTTCTGGCACCTTCCCCGGTGGAGCTGTGCGTGGGGTGTGTTTGGAACATTTTGCCACCAGCCGAGTCCAAAACTCAGCCGATCCCCATCTCATCCCAGAAAGCAGGTAGAACAAGTTTTGTGGTGCCTTTCAGCTGCCTACCAGGGTAGTGTAAAAACTACCAACAGAACTCGTTTCTGGCACCTTCCCCGGTGGAGTTGTGCATGGGGTGTGTTTGGAACATTCTGTCACAACCCGAGTCCAAAATTCAGCCGTTCCCAATCTCAGCCCAGAAAGCAGGTAGAACAAGTTTTGTGGTGCCTTTCAGCTGCCTACCGGGGTAGTGTAAAAACTACCAACAGAACTCGTTTCTGGCACCTTCCCCGGTGGAGTTGTGCATGGGGTGTGTTTGGAACATTCTGTCACCAGGCGAGTCCAAAATTCAGCGATTCCCCATCTCAGCCCAGGAAGCAGATAGAACTGGTTTTGTGGTGCCTTTCAGCTGCCTACCGGGGTACTGTAAAAACTACCAACAGAACTCGTTTCTGGCACCTTCCCCGGTGGAGCTGTGCATGGGGTGTGTTTGGAACATTTTGTCACCATCCGAGTCCAAAATTCAGCTATTCCCCATCTCAGGCCAGTAAGCAGATAGAACAAGTTTTGTGGTGTCTTTCTCTTGCCTACCGGGGTAGTGTAAAAACTACCAAAAGAACTCATTTCTGGCACCTTCCCCGGTGGAGCTGTGCATGGGGTGTGTTTGGAACATTTTGCCACCAGCCGAGTCCAAAATTCAGCTGTTCCCCATCTCTAGCCCAGGAAGCAGATAGAACAAGTTTTGTGGTGCCTTTCAGCTGCCTACCGGGGTAGTGTAAAAACTACCAACAGAACTCGTTTCTGGCACCTTCCCCGGTGGAGTTGTGCATGGGGTGTGTTTGGAACATTTTGTCACCAGCCGAGTCCAATATTCAGCCGTTCCCCATCTCAGCCCAGGAAGCAGATAGAACAAGTTTTGTGGTGCCTTTCAGCTGCCTACCGGGGTAGTGTAAAAACTACCAACAGGACTCGTTTCTGGCACCTTCCCCGGTGGAGCTGTGCATGGGGTGTGTTTGGAACATTTTGTCACCAGCCGAGTCCAAAATTCAGCTGTTCCCCATCTCTAGCCCAGGAAGCAGATAGAACAAGTTTTGTGGTGCCTTTCAGCTGCCTACCGGGGGTACTGTAAAAACTATCAACAGAACTCGTTTCTGGCACCTTCCCCGGTGGAGTTGTGCATGGGGTGTGTTTGGAACATTCTGTCACCAGCCGAGTCCAAAATTCAGCCGTTCCCCATCTCAGCCCAGAAAGCAGGTAGAACAAGTTTTGTGGTGTCTTTCTCTTGCGTACCGGGGTAGTGTAAAAACTACCAACAGGACTCGTTTCTGGCACCTTCCCCGGTGGAGTTGTGCATGGGGTGTGTTTGGAACATTCTGTCACCAGCCGAGTCCAAAATTCAGCCGTTCCCCATCTCAGCCCAGAAAGCAGGTAGAACAAGTTTTGTGGTGCCTTTCAGCTGCCTACCGGGGTACTGTAAAAACTACCAACAGGACTCGTTTCTGGCACCTTCCCCGGTGGAGTTGTGCATGGGGTGTGTTTGGAACATTTTGTCACCACCCGAGTCCAAAATTCAGCCGTTCCCCATCTCAGCCCAGGAAGCAGGTAGAACAAGTTTTGTGGTGTCTTTCTCTTGCCTACCGGGGTAGTGTAAAAACTACCAAAAGAACTCATTTCTGGCACCTTCCCCGGTGGAGCTGTGCATGGGGTGTGTTTGGAACATTTTGCCACCAGCCGAGTCCAAAATTCAGCTGTTCCCCATCTCTAGCCCAGGAAGCAGATAGAACAAGTTTTGTGGTGCCTTTTAGCTGCCTACCGGGGTAGTGTAAAAACTACCAACAGAACTCGTTTCTGGCACCTTCCCCGGTGGAGTTTTGCATGGGGTGTGTTTGGAACATTTTGTCACCAGCCGAGTCCAAAATTCAGCCGTTCCCCATCTCAGCCCAGGAAGCAGATAGAACAAGTTTTGTGGTGCCTTTCAGCTGCCTACCGGGGTAGTGTAAAAACTACCAACAGGACTCGTTTCTGGCACCTTCCCCGGTGGAGCTGTGCATGGGGTTTGTTTGGAACATTTTGTCACCAGCCGAGTCCAAAATTCAGCTATTCCCCATCTCAGGCCAGTAAGCAGATAGAACAAGTTTTGTGGTGTCTTTCTCTTGCCTACCGGGGTAGTGTAAAAACTACCAAAAGAACTCATTTCTGGCACCTTCCCCGGTGGAGCTGTGCATGGGGTGTGTTTGGAACATTTTGCCACCAGCCGAGTCCAAAATTCAGCTGTTCCCCATCTCTAGCCCAGGAAGCAGATAGAACAAGTTTTGTGGTGCCTTTCAGCTGCCTACCGGGGTAGTGTAAAAACTACCAACAGAACTCGTTTCTGGCACCTTCCCCGGTGGAGTTGTGCATGGGGTGTGTTTGGAACATTTTGTCACCAGCCGAGTCCAAAATTCAGCCGTTCCCCATCTCAGCCCAGGAAGCAGATAGAACAAGTTTTGTGGTGCCTTTCAGCTGCCTACCGGGGTACTGTAAAAACTACCAACAGGACTCGTTTCTGGCACCTTCCCCGGTGGAGCTGTGCATGGGGTGTGTTTGGAACATTTTGTCACCAGCCGAGTCCAAAATTCAGCTGTTCCCCATCTCTAGCCCAGGAAGCAGATAGAACAAGTTTTGTGGTGCCTTTCAGCTGCCTACCGGGGTACTGTAAAAACTATCAACAGAACTCGTTTCTGGCACCTTCCCCGGTGGAGTTGTGCATGGGGTGTGTTTGGAACATTCTGTCACCAGCCGAGTCCAAAATTCAGCCGTTCCCCATCTCAGCCCAGAAAGCAGGTAGAACAAGTTTTGTGGTGTCTTTCTCTTGCGTACCGGGGTAGTGTAAAAACTACCAACAGGACTCGTTTCTGGCACCTTCCCCGGTGGAGTTGTGCATGGGGTGTGTTTGGAACATTCTGTCACCAGCCGAGTCCAAAATTCAGCCGTTCCCCATCTCAGCCCAGAAAGCAGGTAGAACTAGTTTTGTGGTGCCTTTCAGCTGCCTACCGCGGTACTGTAAAAACTACCAACAGGACTCGTTTCTGGCACCTTCCCCGGTGGAGTTGTGCATGGGGTGTGTTTGGAACATTTTGTCACCACCCGAGTCCAAAATTCAGCCGTTCCCCATCTCAGCCCAGGAAGCAGGTAGAACAAGTTTTGTGGTGTCTTTCTCTTGCCTACCGGGGTAGTGTAAAAACTACCAAAAGAACTCATTTCTGGCACCTTCCCCGGTGGAGCTGTGCATGGGGTGTGTTTGGAACATTTTGCCACCAGCCGAGTCCAAAATTCAGCTGTTCCCCATCTCTAGCTCAGGAAGCAGGTAGAACAAGTTTTGTGGTGTCTTTCTCTTGCCTACCGGGGTAGTGTAAAAACTACCAAAAGAACTCATTTCTGGCACCTTCCCCGGTGGAGTTGTGCATGGGGTGTGTTTGTAACATTCTGTCACCAGCCGAGTCCAAAATTCAGCCGTTCCCCATCTCAGCCCAGGAAGCAGGTAGAACAAGTTTTGTGGTGCCTTTCAGCTGCCTACCGCGGTACTGTAAAAACTACCAACAGGACTCGTTTCTGGCACCTTCCCCGGTGGAGTTGTGCATGGGGTGTGTTTGGAACATTTTGCCACCAGCCGAGTCCAAAACTCAGCCGATCCCCATCTCAGCCCAGAAAGCAGGTAGAACAAGTTTTGTGGTGCCTTTCAGCTGCCTACCGGGGTACTGTAAAAACTACCAACAGGACTCGTTTCTGGCACCTTCCCCGGTGGAGTTGTGCATGGGGTGTGTTTGGAACATTCTGTCACCAGCCGAGTCCAAAATTCAGCCGTTCCCCATCTCAGCCCAGAAAGCAGGTAGAACAAGTTTTGTGGTGCCTTTCAGCTGCCTACCGGGGTACTGTAAAAACTACCAACAGGACTCGTTTCTGGCACCTTCCCCGGTGGAGCTGTGCATGGGGTGTGTTTGGAACATTTTGTCACCAGCCGAGTCCAAAATTCAGCCGTTCCCCATCTCAGCCCAGAAAGCAGGTAGAACAAGTTTTGTGGTGCCTTTCAGCTGCCTACCGGGGTAGTGTAAAAACTACCAACAGGACTCGTTTCTGGCACCTTCCCCGGTGGAGTTGTGCATGGGGTGTGTTTGGAACATTCTGTCACCAGCCGAGTCCAAAATTCAGCCGTTCCCCATCTCAGCCCAGAAAGCAGGTAGAACAAGTTTTGTGGTGCCTTTCAGCTGCCTACCGGGGTAGTGTAAAAACTACCAACAGAACTCGTTTCTGGCACGTTCCGTGGTGGAGCTGTGCATGGGGTGTGTTTGGAACATTTTGCCACCAGCCGAGTCCAAAATTCAGCCGATCCCCATCTCAGCCCAGAAAGCAGGTAGAACAAGTTTTGTGGTGCCTTTCAGCTGACTACCGGGGTAGTGTAAAAACTACCAACAGAACTCGTTTCTGGCACCTTCCCCGGTGGAGCTGTGCATGGGGTGTGTTTGGAACATTTTGCCACCAGCCGAGTCCAAAACTCAGCCGATCCCCATCTCAGCCCAGAAAGCAGGTAGAACAACTTTTGTGGTGTCTTTCTCTTGCCTACCAGGGTAGTGTAAAAACTACCAAAAGAACTCATTTCTGGCACCTTCCCCGGTGGAGTTGTGCATGGGGTGTGTTTGGAACATTCTGTCACCACCCGAGTCCAAAATTCAGCCGTTCCCCATCTCAGCCCAGAAAGCAGGTAGAACAAGTTTTGTGGTGCCTTTCAGCTGACTACCGGGGTACTGTAAAAACTACCAACAGAACTCGTTTCTGGCACCTTCCCCGGTGGAGTTGTGCATGGGGTGTGTTTGGAACATTTTGTCACCAGCCGAGTCCAAAATTAAGCTGTTCCCCATCTCAGCCCAGGAAGCAGATAGAACAAGTTTTGTGGTGCCTTTCAGCTGCCTACCGGGGTACTGTAAAAACTACCAACAGGACTCGTTTCTGGCACCTTCCCCGGTGGAGCTGTGCGTGGGGTGTGTTTGGAACATTTTGCCACCAGCCGAGTCCAAAACTCAGCCGATCCCCATCTCATCCCAGAAAGCAGGTAGAACAAGTTTTGTGGTGCCTTTCAGCTGCCTACCAGGGTAGTGTAAAAACTACCAACAGAACTCGTTTCTGGCACCTTCCCCGGTGGAGTTGTGCATGGGGTGTGTTTGGAACATTCTGTCACAACCCGAGTCCAAAATTCAGCCGTTCCCAATCTCAGCCCAGAAAGCAGGTAGAACAAGTTTTGTGGTGCCTTTCAGCTGCCTACCGGGGTAGTGTAAAAACTACCAACAGAACTCGTTTCTGGCACCTTCCCCGGTGGAGTTGTGCATGGGGTGTGTTTGGAACATTCTGTCACCAGGCGAGTCCAAAATTCAGCGATTCCCCATCTCAGCCCAGGAAGCAGATAGAACTGGTTTTGTGGTGCCTTTCAGCTGCCTACCGGGGTACTGTAAAAACTACCAACAGAACTCGTTTCTGGCACCTTCCCCGGTGGAGCTGTGCATGGGGTGTGTTTGGAACATTTTGTCACCATCCGAGTCCAAAATTCAGCTATTCCCCATCTCAGGCCAGTAAGCAGATAGAACAAGTTTTGTGGTGTCTTTCTCTTGCCTACCGGGGTAGTGTAAAAACTACCAAAAGAACTCATTTCTGGCACCTTCCCCGGTGGAGCTGTGCATGGGGTGTGTTTGGAACATTTTGCCACCAGCCGAGTCCAAAATTCAGCTGTTCCCCATCTCTAGCCCAGGAAGCAGATAGAACAAGTTTTGTGGTGCCTTTCAGCTGCCTACCGGGGTAGTGTAAAAACTACCAACAGAACTCGTTTCTGGCACCTTCCCCGGTGGAGTTGTGCATGGGGTGTGTTTGGAACATTTTGTCACCAGCCGAGTCCAATATTCAGCCGTTCCCCATCTCAGCCCAGGAAGCAGATAGAACAAGTTTTGTGGTGCCTTTCAGCTGCCTACCGGGGTAGTGTAAAAACTACCAACAGGACTCGTTTCTGGCACCTTCCCCGGTGGAGCTGTGCATGGGGTGTGTTTGGAACATTTTGTCACCAGCCGAGTCCAAAATTCAGCTGTTCCCCATCTCTAGCCCAGGAAGCAGATAGAACAAGTTTTGTGGTGCCTTTCAGCTGCCTACCGGGGTACTGTAAAAACTATCAACAGAACTCGTTTCTGGCACCTTCCCCGGTGGAGTTGTGCATGGGGTGTGTTTGGAACATTCTGTCACCAGCCGAGTCCAAAATTCAGCCGTTCCCCATCTCAGCCCAGAAAGCAGGTAGAACAAGTTTTGTGGTGTCTTTCTCTTGCGTACCGGGGTAGTGTAAAAACTACCAACAGGACTCGTTTCTGGCACCTTCCCCGGTGGAGTTGTGCATGGGGTGTGTTTGGAACATTCTGTCACCAGCCGAGTCCAAAATTCAGCCGTTCCCCATCTCAGCCCAGAAAGCAGGTAGAACAAGTTTTGTGGTGCCTTTCAGCTGCCTACCGGGGTACTGTAAAAACTACCAACAGGACTCGTTTCTGGCACCTTCCCCGGTGGAGTTGTGCATGGGGTGTGTTTGGAACATTTTGTCACCACCCGAGTCCAAAATTCAGCCGTTCCCCATCTCAGCCCAGGAAGCAGGTAGAACAAGTTTTGTGGTGTCTTTCTCTTGCCTACCGGGGTAGTGTAAAAACTACCAAAAGAACTCATTTCTGGCACCTTCCCCGGTGGAGCTGTGCATGGGGTGTGTTTGGAACATTTTGCCACCAGCCGAGTCCAAAATTCAGCTGTTCCCCATCTCTAGCCCAGGAAGCAGATAGAACAAGTTTTGTGGTGCCTTTTAGCTGCCTACCGGGGTAGTGTAAAAACTACCAACAGAACTCGTTTCTGGCACCTTCCCCGGTGGAGTTTTGCATGGGGTGTGTTTGGAACATTTTGTCACCAGCCGAGTCCAAAATTCAGCCGTTCCCCATCTCAGCCCAGGAAGCAGATAGAACAAGTTTTGTGGTGCCTTTCAGCTGCCTACCGGGGTAGTGTAAAAACTACCAACAGGACTCGTTTCTGGCACCTTCCCCGGTGGAGCTGTGCATGGGGTTTGTTTGGAACATTTTGTCACCAGCCGAGTCCAAAATTCAGCTGTTCCCCATCTCTAGCCCAGGAAGCAGATAGAACAAGTTTTGTGGTGCCTTTCAGCTGCCTACCGGGGTACTGTAAAAACTACCAACAGGACTCGTTTCTGGCACCTTCCCCGGTGGAGTTGTGCATGGGGTGTGTTTGGAACATTCTGTCACCAGCCGAGTCCAAAATTCAGCCGTTCCCCATCTCAGCCCAGAAAGCAGGTAGAACAAGTTTTGTGGTGCCTTTCAGCTGCCTACCGGGGTACTGTAAAAACTACCAACAGGACTCGTTTCTGGCACCTTCCCCGGTGGAGTTGTGCATGGGGTGTGTTTGGAACATTCTGTCACCAGCCGAGTCCAAAACTCAGCCGATCCCCATCTCAGCCCAGAAAGCAGGTAGAACAAGTTTTGTGGTGCCTTTCAGCTGCCTACCGGGGTAGTGTAAAAACTACCAACAGAACTCGTTTCTGGCACCTTCCCCGGTGGAGTTGTGCATGGGGTGTGTTTGGAACATTTTGTCACCAGGCGAGTCCAAAATTCAGCGATTCCCCATCTCAGCCCAGGAAGCAGATAGAACTGGTTTTGTGGTGCCTTTCAGCTGTCTACCGGGGTACTGTAAAAACTACCAACAGAACTCGTTTCTGGCACCTTCCCCGGTGGAGCTGTGCATGGGGTGTGTTTGGAACATTTTGTCACCAGCCGAGTCCAAAATTCAGCTATTCCCCATCTCAGGCCAGTAAGCAGATAGAACAAGTTTTGTGGTGTCTTTCTCTTGCCTACCGGGGTAGTGTAAAAACTACCAAAAGAACTCATTTCTGGCACCTTCCCCGGTGGAGCTGTGCATGGGGTGTGTTTGGAACATTTTGCCACCAGCCGAGTCCAAAATTCAGCTGTTCCCCATCTCTAGCCCAGGAAGCAGATAGAACAAGTTTTGTGGTGCCTTTTAGCTGCCTACCGGGGTAGTGTAAAAACTACCAACAGAACTCGTTTCTGGCACCTTCCCCGGTGGAGTTGTGCATGGGGTGTGTTTGGAACATTTTGTCACCAGCCGAGTCCAAAATTCAGCCGTTCCCCATCTCAGCCCAGGAAGCAGATAGAACAAGTTTTGTGGTGCCTTTCAGCTGCCTACCGGGGTAGTGTAAAAACTACCAACAGGACTCGTTTCTGGCACCTTCCCCGGTGGAGCTGTGCATCGGGTGTGTTTGGAACATTTTGTCACCAGCCGAGTCCAAAATTCAGCTGTTCCCCATCTCTAGCCCAGGAAGCAGATAGAACAAGTTTTGTGGTGCCTTTCAGCTGCCTACCGGGGTACTGTAAAAACTACCAACAGGACTCGTTTCTGGCACCTTCCCCGGTGGAGTTGTGCATGGGGTGTGTTTGGAACATTCTGTCACCAGCCGAGTCCAAAATTCAGCCGTTCCCCATCTCAGCCCAGAAAGCAGGTAGAACAAGTTTTGTGGTGCCTTTCAGCTGCCTACCGCGGTACTGTAAAAACTACCAACAGGACTCGTTTCTGGCACCTTCCCCGGTGGAGTTGTGCATGGGGTGTGTTTGGAACATTTTGTCACCAGCCGAGTCCAAAATTCAGCCGTTCCCCATCTCAGCCCAGGAAGCAGGTAGAACAAGTTTTGTGGTGTCTTTCTCTTGCCTACCGGGGTAGTGTAAAAACTACCAAAAGAACTCATTTCTGGCACCTTCCCCGGTGGAGTTGTGCATGGGGTGTGTTTGGAACATTTTGTCACCAGCCGAGTCCAAAATTCAGCTATTCCCCATCTCAGGCCAGTAAGCAGGTAGAACCGGTTTTGTGGTGCCTTTCAGCTGCCTACCGGGGTAGTGTAAAAACTACCAACAGGACTCCTTTCTCGCACCTTCCCCGGTGGAGTTGTGCATGGGGTGTGTTTGGAACATTCTGTCACCAGCCGAGTCCAAAATTCAGCCGTTCCCCATCTCAGCCCAGAAAGCAGGTAGAACAAGTTTTGTGGTGCCTTTCAGCTGCCTACCGGGGTACTGTAAAAACTACCAACAGGACTCGTTTCTGGCACCTTCCCCGGTGGAGCTGTGCATCGGGTGTGTTTGGAACATTTTGTCACCAGCCGAGTCCAAAATTCAGCCGTTCCCCATCTCAGCCCAGAAAGCAGGTAGAACAAGTTTTGTGGTGCCTTTCAGCTGCCTACCGGGGTACTGTAAAAACTACCAACAGGACTCGTTTCTGGCACCTTCCCCGGTGGAGTTGTGCATGGGGTGTGTTTGGAACATTCTGTCACCAGCCGAGTCCAAAATTCAGCCGTTCCCCATCTCAGCCCAGAAAGCAGGTAGAACAAGTTTTGTGGTGCCTTTCAGCTGCCTACCGCGGTACTGTAAAAACTGCCAACAGGACTCGTTTCTGGCACCTTCCCCGGTGGAGTTGTGCATGGGGTGTGTTTGGAACATTTTGTCACCACCCGAGTCCAAAATTCAGCCGTTCCCCATCTCAGCCCAGGAAGCAGGTAGAACAAGTTTTGTGGTGTCTTTCTCTTGCCTACCGGGGTAGTGTAAAAACTACCAAAAGAACTCATTTCTGGCACCTTCCCCGGTGGAGTTGTGCATGGGGTGTGTTTGTAACATTCTGTCACCAGCCGAGTCCAAAATTCAGCCGTTCCCCATCTCAGCCCAGGAAGCAGGTAGAACAAGTTTTGTGGTGCCTTTCAGCTGCCTACCGCGGTACTGTAAAAACTACCAACAGGACTCGTTTCTGGCACCTTCCCCGGTGGAGTTGTGCATGGGGTGTGTTTGGAACATTTTGTCACCACCCGAGTCCAAAATTCAGCCGTTCCCCATCTCAGCCCAGGAAGCAGGTAGAACAAGTTTTGTGGTGCCTTTCAGCTGCCTACCGGGGTAGTGTAAAAACTACCAACAGAACTTGTTTCTGGCACCTTCCCCGGTGGAGTTGTGCATGGGGTGTGTTTGGAACATTTTGTCACCAGCCGAGTCCAAAATTCAGCTATTCCCCATCTCAGGCCAGTAAGCAGGTAGAACCGGTTTTGTGGTGCCTTTCAGCTGCCTACCGGGGTAGTGTAAAAACTACCAACAGAACTCGTTTCTGGCACCTTCCCCGGTGGAGCTGTGCATGGGGTGTGTTTGGAACATTTTGCCACCAGCCGAGTCCAAAACTCAGCCGATCCCCATCTCAGCCCAGAAAGCAGGTAGAACAAGTTTTGTGGTGCCTTTCAGCTGCCTACCGGGGTACTGTAAAAACTACCAACAGGACTCCTTTCTCGCACCTTCCCCGGTGGAGTTGTGCATGGGGTGTGTTTGGAACATTCTGTCACCAGCCGAGTCCAAAATTCAGCCGTTCCCCATCTCAGCCCAGAAAGCAGGTAGAACAAGTTTTGTGGTGCCTTTCAGCTGCCTACCGGGGTACTGTAAAAACTACCAACAGGACTCGTTTCTGGCACCTTCCCCGGTGGAGTTGTGCATGGGGTGTGTTTGGAACATTTTGTCACCAGCCGAGTCCAAAACTCAGCCGATCCCCATCTCAGCCCAGAAAGCAGGTAGAACAAGTTTTGTGGTGCCTTTCAGCTGCCTACCGGGGTACTGTAAAAACTACCAACAGGACTCGTTTCTGGCACCTTCCCCGGTGGAGTTGTGCATGGGGTGTGTTTGGAACATTCTGTCACCAGCCGAGTCCAAAATTCAGCCGTTCCCCATCTCAGCCCAGAAAGCAGGTAGAACAAGTTTTGTGGTGCCTTTCAGCTGCCTACCGGGGTACTGTAAAAACTACCAACAGGACTCGTTTCTGGCACCTTCCCCGGTGGAGCTGTGCATGGGGTGTGTTTGGAACATTTTGTCACCAGCCGAGTCCAAAATTCAGCCGTTCCCCATCTCAGCCCAGAAAGCAGGTAGAACAAGTTTTGTGGTGCCTTTCAGCTGCCTACCGGGGTAGTGTAAAAACTACCAACAGGACTCGTTTCTGGCACCTTCCCCGGTGGAGTTGTGCATGGGGTGTGTTTGGAACATTCTGTCACCAGCCGAGTCCAAAATTCAGCCGTTCCCCATCTCAGCCCAGAAAGCAGGTAGAACAAGTTTTGTGGTGCCTTTCAGCTGCCTACCGGGGTAGTGTAAAAACTACCAACAGAACTCGTTTCTGGCACGTTCCGTGGTGGAGCTGTGCATGGGGTGTGTTTGGAACATTTTGCCACCAGCCGAGTCCAAAATTCAGCCGATCCCCATCTCAGCCCAGAAAGCAGGTAGAACAAGTTTTGTGGTGCCTTTCAGCTGACTACCGGGGTAGTGTAAAAACTACCAACAGAACTCGTTTCTGGCACCTTCCCCGGTGGAGCTGTGCATGGGGTGTGTTTGGAACATTTTGCCACCAGCCGAGTCCAAAACTCAGCCGATCCCCATCTCAGCCCAGAAAGCAGGTAGAACAACTTTTGTGGTGTCTTTCTCTTGCCTACCAGGGTAGTGTAAAAACTACCAAAAGAACTCATTTCTGGCACCTTCCCCGGTGGAGTTGTGCATGGGGTGTGTTTGGAACATTCTGTCACCACCCGAGTCCAAAATTCAGCCGTTCCCCATCTCAGCCCAGAAAGCAGGTAGAACAAGTTTTGTGGTGCCTTTCAGCTGACTACCGGGGTACTGTAAAAACTACCAACAGAACTCGTTTCTGGCACCTTCCCCGGTGGAGTTGTGCATGGGGTGTGTTTGGAACATTTTGTCACCAGCCGAGTCCAAAATTAAGCTGTTCCCCATCTCAGCCCAGGAAGCAGATAGAACAAGTTTTGTGGTGCCTTTCAGCTGCCTACCGGGGTACTGTAAAAACTACCAACAGGACTCGTTTCTGGCACCTTCCCCGGTGGAGCTGTGCGTGGGGTGTGTTTGGAACATTTTGCCACCAGCCGAGTCCAAAACTCAGCCGATCCCCATCTCATCCCAGAAAGCAGGTAGAACAAGTTTTGTGGTGCCTTTCAGCTGCCTACCAGGGTAGTGTAAAAACTACCAACAGAACTCGTTTCTGGCACCTTCCCCGGTGGAGTTGTGCATGGGGTGTGTTTGGAACATTCTGTCACAACCCGAGTCCAAAATTCAGCCGTTCCCAATCTCAGCCCAGAAAGCAGGTAGAACAAGTTTTGTGGTGCCTTTCAGCTGCCTACCGGGGTAGTGTAAAAACTACCAACAGAACTCGTTTCTGGCACCTTCCCCGGTGGAGTTGTGCATGGGGTGTGTTTGGAACATTCTGTCACCAGGCGAGTCCAAAATTCAGCGATTCCCCATCTCAGCCCAGGAAGCAGATAGAACTGGTTTTGTGGTGCCTTTCAGCTGCCTACCGGGGTACTGTAAAAACTACCAACAGAACTCGTTTCTGGCACCTTCCCCGGTGGAGCTGTGCATGGGGTGTGTTTGGAACATTTTGTCACCATCCGAGTCCAAAATTCAGCTATTCCCCATCTCAGGCCAGTAAGCAGATAGAACAAGTTTTGTGGTGTCTTTCTCTTGCCTACCGGGGTAGTGTAAAAACTACCAAAAGAACTCATTTCTGGCACCTTCCCCGGTGGAGCTGTGCATGGGGTGTGTTTGGAACATTTTGCCACCAGCCGAGTCCAAAATTCAGCTGTTCCCCATCTCTAGCCCAGGAAGCAGATAGAACAAGTTTTGTGGTGCCTTTCAGCTGCCTACCGGGGTAGTGTAAAAACTACCAACAGAACTCGTTTCTGGCACCTTCCCCGGTGGAGTTGTGCATGGGGTGTGTTTGGAACATTTTGTCACCAGCCGAGTCCAATATTCAGCCGTTCCCCATCTCAGCCCAGGAAGCAGATAGAACAAGTTTTGTGGTGCCTTTCAGCTGCCTACCGGGGTAGTGTAAAAACTACCAACAGGACTCGTTTCTGGCACCTTCCCCGGTGGAGCTGTGCATGGGGTGTGTTTGGAACATTTTGTCACCAGCCGAGTCCAAAATTCAGCTGTTCCCCATCTCTAGCCCAGGAAGCAGATAGAACAAGTTTTGTGGTGCCTTTCAGCTGCCTACCGGGGTACTGTAAAAACTATCAACAGAACTCGTTTCTGGCACCTTCCCCGGTGGAGTTGTGCATGGGGTGTGTTTGGAACATTCTGTCACCAGCCGAGTCCAAAATTCAGCCGTTCCCCATCTCAGCCCAGAAAGCAGGTAGAACAAGTTTTGTGGTGTCTTTCTCTTGCGTACCGGGGTAGTGTAAAAACTACCAACAGGACTCGTTTCTGGCACCTTCCCCGGTGGAGTTGTGCATGGGGTGTGTTTGGAACATTCTGTCACCAGCCGAGTCCAAAATTCAGCCGTTCCCCATCTCAGCCCAGAAAGCAGGTAGAACAAGTTTTGTGGTGCCTTTCAGCTGCCTACCGGGGTACTGTAAAAACTACCAACAGGACTCGTTTCTGGCACCTTCCCCGGTGGAGTTGTGCATGGGGTGTGTTTGGAACATTTTGTCACCACCCGAGTCCAAAATTCAGCCGTTCCCCATCTCAGCCCAGGAAGCAGGTAGAACAAGTTTTGTGGTGTCTTTCTCTTGCCTACCGGGGTAGTGTAAAAACTACCAAAAGAACTCATTTCTGGCACCTTCCCCGGTGGAGCTGTGCATGGGGTGTGTTTGGAACATTTTGCCACCAGCCGAGTCCAAAATTCAGCTGTTCCCCATCTCTAGCCCAGGAAGCAGATAGAACAAGTTTTGTGGTGCCTTTTAGCTGCCTACCGGGGTAGTGTAAAAACTACCAACAGAACTCGTTTCTGGCACCTTCCCCGGTGGAGTTTTGCATGGGGTGTGTTTGGAACATTTTGTCACCAGCCGAGTCCAAAATTCAGCCGTTCCCCATCTCAGCCCAGGAAGCAGATAGAACAAGTTTTGTGGTGCCTTTCAGCTGCCTACCGGGGTAGTGTAAAAACTACCAACAGGACTCGTTTCTGGCACCTTCCCCGGTGGAGCTGTGCATGGGGTTTGTTTGGAACATTTTGTCACCAGCCGAGTCCAAAATTCAGCTGTTCCCCATCTCTAGCCCAGGAAGCAGATAGAACAAGTTTTGTGGTGCCTTTCAGCTGCCTACCGGGGTACTGTAAAAACTACCAACAGGACTCGTTTCTGGCACCTTCCCCGGTGGAGTTGTGCATGGGGTGTGTTTGGAACATTCTGTCACCAGCCGAGTCCAAAATTCAGCCGTTCCCCATCTCAGCCCAGAAAGCAGGTAGAACAAGTTTTGTGGTGCCTTTCAGCTGCCTACCGGGGTACTGTAAAAACTACCAACAGGACTCGTTTCTGGCACCTTCCCCGGTGGAGTTGTGCATGGGGTGTGTTTGGAACATTCTGTCACCAGCCGAGTCCAAAACTCAGCCGATCCCCATCTCAGCCCAGAAAGCAGGTAGAACAAGTTTTGTGGTGCCTTTCAGCTGCCTACCGGGGTAGTGTAAAAACTACCAACAGAACTCGTTTCTGGCACCTTCCCCGGTGGAGTTGTGCATGGGGTGTGTTTGGAACATTTTGTCACCAGGCGAGTCCAAAATTCAGCGATTCCCCATCTCAGCCCAGGAAGCAGATAGAACTGGTTTTGTGGTGCCTTTCAGCTGTCTACCGGGGTACTGTAAAAACTACCAACAGAACTCGTTTCTGGCACCTTCCCCGGTGGAGCTGTGCATGGGGTGTGTTTGGAACATTTTGTCACCAGCCGAGTCCAAAATTCAGCTATTCCCCATCTCAGGCCAGTAAGCAGATAGAACAAGTTTTGTGGTGTCTTTCTCTTGCCTACCGGGGTAGTGTAAAAACTACCAAAAGAACTCATTTCTGGCACCTTCCCCGGTGGAGCTGTGCATGGGGTGTGTTTGGAACATTTTGCCACCAGCCGAGTCCAAAATTCAGCTGTTCCCCATCTCTAGCCCAGGAAGCAGATAGAACAAGTTTTGTGGTGCCTTTTAGCTGCCTACCGGGGTAGTGTAAAAACTACCAACAGAACTCGTTTCTGGCACCTTCCCCGGTGGAGTTGTGCATGGGGTGTGTTTGGAACATTTTGTCACCAGCCGAGTCCAAAATTCAGCCGTTCCCCATCTCAGCCCAGGAAGCAGATAGAACAAGTTTTGTGGTGCCTTTCAGCTGCCTACCGGGGTAGTGTAAAAACTACCAACAGGACTCGTTTCTGGCACCTTCCCCGGTGGAGCTGTGCATCGGGTGTGTTTGGAACATTTTGTCACCAGCCGAGTCCAAAATTCAGCTGTTCCCCATCTCTAGCCCAGGAAGCAGATAGAACAAGTTTTGTGGTGCCTTTCAGCTGCCTACCGGGGTACTGTAAAAACTACCAACAGGACTCGTTTCTGGCACCTTCCCCGGTGGAGTTGTGCATGGGGTGTGTTTGGAACATTCTGTCACCAGCCGAGTCCAAAATTCAGCCGTTCCCCATCTCAGCCCAGAAAGCAGGTAGAACAAGTTTTGTGGTGCCTTTCAGCTGCCTACCGCGGTACTGTAAAAACTACCAACAGGACTCGTTTCTGGCACCTTCCCCGGTGGAGTTGTGCATGGGGTGTGTTTGGAACATTTTGTCACCAGCCGAGTCCAAAATTCAGCCGTTCCCCATCTCAGCCCAGGAAGCAGGTAGAACAAGTTTTGTGGTGTCTTTCTCTTGCCTACCGGGGTAGTGTAAAAACTACCAAAAGAACTCATTTCTGGCACCTTCCCCGGTGGAGTTGTGCATGGGGTGTGTTTGGAACATTTTGTCACCAGCCGAGTCCAAAATTCAGCTATTCCCCATCTCAGGCCAGTAAGCAGGTAGAACCGGTTTTGTGGTGCCTTTCAGCTGCCTACCGGGGTAGTGTAAAAACTACCAACAGGACTCCTTTCTCGCACCTTCCCCGGTGGAGTTGTGCATGGGGTGTGTTTGGAACATTCTGTCACCAGCCGAGTCCAAAATTCAGCCGTTCCCCATCTCAGCCCAGAAAGCAGGTAGAACAAGTTTTGTGGTGCCTTTCAGCTGCCTACCGGGGTACTGTAAAAACTACCAACAGGACTCGTTTCTGGCACCTTCCCCGGTGGAGCTGTGCATCGGGTGTGTTTGGAACATTTTGTCACCAGCCGAGTCCAAAATTCAGCCGTTCCCCATCTCAGCCCAGAAAGCAGGTAGAACAAGTTTTGTGGTGCCTTTCAGCTGCCTACCGGGGTACTGTAAAAACTACCAACAGGACTCGTTTCTGGCACCTTCCCCGGTGGAGTTGTGCATGGGGTGTGTTTGGAACATTCTGTCACCAGCCGAGTCCAAAATTCAGCCGTTCCCCATCTCAGCCCAGAAAGCAGGTAGAACAAGTTTTGTGGTGCCTTTCAGCTGCCTACCGCGGTACTGTAAAAACTGCCAACAGGACTCGTTTCTGGCACCTTCCCCGGTGGAGTTGTGCATGGGGTGTGTTTGGAACATTTTGTCACCACCCGAGTCCAAAATTCAGCCGTTCCCCATCTCAGCCCAGGAAGCAGGTAGAACAAGTTTTGTGGTGTCTTTCTCTTGCCTACCGGGGTAGTGTAAAAACTACCAAAAGAACTCATTTCTGGCACCTTCCCCGGTGGAGTTGTGCATGGGGTGTGTTTGTAACATTCTGTCACCAGCCGAGTCCAAAATTCAGCCGTTCCCCATCTCAGCCCAGGAAGCAGGTAGAACAAGTTTTGTGGTGCCTTTCAGCTGCCTACCGCGGTACTGTAAAAACTACCAACAGGACTCGTTTCTGGCACCTTCCCCGGTGGAGTTGTGCATGGGGTGTGTTTGGAACATTTTGTCACCACCCGAGTCCAAAATTCAGCCGTTCCCCATCTCAGCCCAGGAAGCAGGTAGAACAAGTTTTGTGGTGCCTTTCAGCTGCCTACCGGGGTAGTGTAAAAACTACCAACAGAACTTGTTTCTGGCACCTTCCCCGGTGGAGTTGTGCATGGGGTGTGTTTGGAACATTTTGTCACCAGCCGAGTCCAAAATTCAGCTATTCCCCATCTCAGGCCAGTAAGCAGGTAGAACCGGTTTTGTGGTGCCTTTCAGCTGCCTACCGGGGTAGTGTAAAAACTACCAACAGAACTCGTTTCTGGCACCTTCCCCGGTGGAGCTGTGCATGGGGTGTGTTTGGAACATTTTGCCACCAGCCGAGTCCAAAACTCAGCCGATCCCCATCTCAGCCCAGAAAGCAGGTAGAACAAGTTTTGTGGTGCCTTTCAGCTGCCTACCGGGGTACTGTAAAAACTACCAACAGGACTCCTTTCTCGCACCTTCCCCGGTGGAGTTGTGCATGGGGTGTGTTTGGAACATTCTGTCACCAGCCGAGTCCAAAATTCAGCCGTTCCCCATCTCAGCCCAGAAAGCAGGTAGAACAAGTTTTGTGGTGCCTTTCAGCTGCCTACCGGGGTACTGTAAAAACTACCAACAGGACTCGTTTCTGGCACCTTCCCCGGTGGAGCTGTGCATGGGGTGTGTTTGGAACATTTTGTCACCAGCCGAGTCCAAAATTCAGCCGTTCCCCATCTCAGCCCAGAAAGCAGGTAGAACAAGTTTTGTGGTGCCTTTCAGCTGCCTACCGGGGTAGTGTAAAAACTACCAACAGGACTCGTTTCTGGCACCTTCCCCGGTGGAGCTGTGCATGGGGTGTGTTTGGAACATTCTGTCACCAGCCGAGTCCAAAATTCAGCCGTTCCCCATCTCAGCCCAGAAAGCAGGTAGAACAAGTTTTGTGGTGCCTTTCAGCTGCCTACCGGGGTAGTGTAAAAACTACCAACAGAACTCGTTTCTGGCACGTTCCGTGGTGGAGCTGTGCATGGGGTGTGTTTGGAACATTTTGCCACCAGCCGAGTCCAAAACTCAGCCGATCCCCATCTCAGCCCAGAAAGCAGGTAGAACAAGTTTTGTGGTGCCTTTCAGCTGACTACCGGGGTACTGTAAAAACTACCAACAGAACTCGTTTCTGGCACCTTCCCCGGTGGAGCTGTGCATGGGGTGTGTTTGGAACATTTTGCCACCAGCCGAGTCCAAAACTCAGCCGATCCCCATCTCAGCCCAGAAAGCAGGTAGAACAAGTTTTGTGGTGTCTTTCTCTTGCCTACCAGGGTAGTGTAAAAACTACCAACAGAACTCATTTCTGGCACCTTCCCCGGTGGAGTTGTGCATGGGGTGTGTTTGGAACATTCTGTCACCACCCGAGTCCAAAATTCAGCCGTTCCCCATCTCAGCCCAGAAAGCAGGTAGAACAAGTTTTGTGGTGCCTTTCAGCTGCCTACCGGGGTACTGTAAAAACTACCAACAGGACTCGTTTCTGGCACCTTCCCCGGTGGAGCTGTGCATGGGGTGTGTTTGGAACATTTTGTCACCAGCCGAGTCCAAAATTCAGCCGTTCCCCATCTCAGCCCAGAAAGCAGGTAGAACAAGTTTTGTGGTGCCTTTCAGCTGACTACCGGGGTACTGTAAAAACTACCAACAGAACTCGTTTCTGGCACCTTCCCCGGTGGAGCTGTGCATGGGGTGTGTTTGGAACATTTTGCCACCAGCCGAGTCCAAAACTCAGCCGATCCCCATCTCAGCCCAGAAAGCAGGTAGAACAAGTTTTGTGGTGTCTTTCTCTTGCCTACCAGGGTAGTGTAAAAACTACCAAAAGAACTCATTTCTGGCACCTTCCCCGGTGGAGTTGTGCATGGGGTGTGTTTGGAACATTCTGTCACCACCCGAGTCCAAAATTCAGCCGTTCCCCATCTCAGCCCAGAAAGCAGGTAGAACAAGTTTTGTGGTGCCTTTCAGCTGACTACCGGGGTACTGTAAAAACTACCAACAGAACTCGTTTCTGGCACCTTCCCCGGTGGAGTTGTGCATGGGGTGTGTTTGGAACATTTTGTCACCAGCCGAGTCCAAAATTAAGCTGTTCCCCATCTCAGCCCAGGAAGCAGATAGAACAAGTTTTGTGGTGCCTTTCAGCTGCCTACCGGGGTACTGTAAAAACTACCAACAGGACTCGTTTCTGGCACCTTCCCCGGTGGAGTTGTGCATGGGGTGTGTTTGGAACATTCTGTCACCAGCCGAGTCCAAAATTCAGCCGTTCCCCATCTCAGCCCAGAAAGCAGGTAGAACAAGTTTTGTGGTGCCTTTCAGCTGCCTACCGGGGTACTGTAAAAACTACCAACAGGACTCGTTTCTGGCACCTTCCCCGGTGGAGTTGTGCATGGGGTGTGTTTGGAACATTCTGTCACCAGCCGAGTCCAAAATTCAGCCGTTCCCCATCTCAGCCCAGGAAGCAGGTAGAACAAGTTTTGTGGTGCCTTTCAGCTGCCTACCGCGGTACTGTAAAAACTACCAACAGGACTCGTTTCTGGCACCTTCCCCGGTGGAGTTGTGCATGGGGTGTGTTTGGAACATTTTGTCACCACCCGAGTCCAAAATTCAGCCGTTCCCCATCTCAGCCCAGGAAGCAGGTAGAACAAGTTTTGTGGTGTCTTTCTCTTGCCTACCGGGGTAGTGTAAAAACTACCAAAAGAACTCATTTCTGGCACCTTCCCCGGTGGAGTTGTGCATGGGGTGTGTTTGTAACATTCTGTCACCAGCCGAGTCCAAAATTCAGCCGTTCCCCATCTCAGCCCAGGAAGCAGGTAGAACAAGTTTTGTGGTGCCTTTCAGCTGCCTACCGGGGTAGTGTAAAAACTACCAACAGAACTTGTTTCTGGCACCTTCCCCGGTGGAGTTGTGCATGGGGTGTGTTTGGAACATTTTGTCACCAGCCGAGTCCAAAATTCAGCTATTCCCCATCTCAGGCCAGTAAGCAGGTAGAACCGGTTTTGTGGTGCCTTTCAGCTGCCTACCGGGGTAGTGTAAAAACTACCAACAGAACTCGTTTCTGGCACCTTCCCCGGTGGAGCTGTGCATGGGGTGTGTTTGGAACATTTTGCCACCAGCCGAGTCCAAAACTCAGCCGATCCCCATCTCAGCCCAGAAAGCAGGTAGAACAAGTTTTGTGGTGCCTTTCAGCTGCCTACCGCGGTACTGTAAAAACTACCAACAGGACTCGTTTCTGGCACCTTCCCCGGTGGAGTTGTGCATGGGGTGTGTTTGGAACATTCTGTCACCAGCCGAGTCCAAAATTCAGCCGTTCCCCATCTCAGCCCAGAAAGCAGGTAGAACAAGTTTTGTGGTGCCTTTCAGCTGCCTACCGGGGTAGTGTAAAAACTACCAACAGAACTCGTTTCTGGCACGTTCCGTGGTGGAGCTGTGCATGGGGTGTGTTTGGAACATTTTGCCACCAGCCGAGTCCAAAACTCAGCCGATCCCCATCTCAGCCCAGAAAGCAGGTAGAACAAGTTTTGTGGTGCCTTTCAGCTGACTACCGGGGTACTGTAAAAACTACCAACAGAACTCGTTTCTGGCACCTTCCCCGGTGGAGCTGTGCATGGGGTGTGTTTGGAACATTTTGCCACCAGCCGAGTCCAAAACTCAGCCGATCCCCATCTCAGCCCAGAAAGCAGGTAGAACAAGTTTTGTGGTGTCTTTCTCTTACCTACCAGGGTAGTGTAAAAACTACCAAAAGAACTCATTTCTGGCACCTTCCCCGGTGGAGTTGTGCATGGGGTGTGTTTGGAACATTCTGTCACCACCCGAGTCCAAAATTCAGCCGTTCCCCATCTCAGCCCAGAAAGCAGGTAGAACAAGTTTTGTGGTGCCTTTCAGCTGACTACCGGGGTACTGTAAAAACTACCAACAGAACTCGTTTCTGGCACCTTCCCCGGTGGAGTTGTGCATGGGGTGTGTTTGGAACATTTTGTCACCAGCCGAGTCCAAAATTAAGCTGTTCCCCATCTCAGCCCAGGAAGCAGATAGAACAAGTTTTGTGGTGCCTTTCAGCTGCCTACCGGGGTACTGTAAAAACTACCAACAGGACTCGTTTCTGGCACCTTCCCCGGTGGAGTTGTGCATGGGGTGTGTTTGGAACATTCTGTCACCAGCCGAGTCCAAAATTCAGCCGTTCCCAATCTCAGCCCAGAAAGCAGGTAGAACAAGTTTTGTGGTGCCTTTCAGCTGCCTACCGGGGTAGTGTAAAAACTACCAACAGAACTCGTTTCTGGCACCTTCCCCGGTGGAGTTGTGCATGGGGTGTGTTTGGAACATTCTGTCACCAGCCGAGTCCAAAATTCAGCCGTTCCCCATCTCAGCCCAGAAAGCAGGTAGAACAAGTTTTGTGGTGCCTTTCAGCTGACAACCGGGGTACTGTAAAAACTACCAACAGAACTCGTTTCTGGCACCTTCCCCGGTGGAGTTGTGCATGGGGTGTGTTTGTAACATTCTGTCACCAGGCGAGTCCAAAATTCAGCGATTCCCCATCTCAGCCCAGGAAGCAGATAGAACTGGTTTTGTGGTGCCTTTCAGCTGCCTACCGGGGTACTGTAAAAACTACCAACAGAACTCGTTTCTGGCACCTTCCCCGGTGGAGCTGTGCATGGGGTGTGTTTGGAACATTTTGTCACCAGCCGACTCCAAAATTCAGCTATTCCCCATCTCAGGCCAGTAAGCAGATAGAACAATTTTTGTGGTTTCTTTCTCTTGCCTACCGGGGTAGTGTAAAAACTACCAAAAGAACTCATTTCTGGCACCTTCCCCGGTGGAGCTGTGCATGGGGTGTGTTTGGAACATTTTGCCACCAGCCGAGTCCAAAATTCAGCTGTTCCCCATCTCTAGCCCAGGAAGCAGATAGAACAAGTTTTGTGGTGCCTTTCAGCTGCCTACCGGGGTACTGTAAAAACTACCAACAGGACTCGTTTCTGGCACCTTCCCCGATGGAGTTGTGCATGGGGTGTGTTTGGAACATTCTGTCACCAGCCGAGTCCAAAATTCAGCCGTTCCCCATCTCAGCCCAGAAAGCAGGTAGAACAAGTTTTGTGGTGCCTTTCAGCTGCCTACCGGGGTACTGTAAAAACTACCAACAGGACTCGTTTCTGGCACCTTCCCCGGTGGAGTTGTGCATGGGGTGTGTTTGGAACATTCTGTCACCAGCCGAGTCCAAAATTCAGCCGTTCCCCATCTCAGCCCAGAAAGCAGGTAGAACAAGTTTTGTGGTGCCTTTCAGCTGCCTACCGGGGTAGTGTAAAAACTACCAACAGAACTTGTTTCTGGCACCTTCCCCGGTGGAGTTGTGCATGGGGTGTGTTTGGAACATTTTGTCACCAGCCGAGTCCAAAATTCAGCTATTCCCCATCTCAGGCCAGTAAGCAGGTAGAACCGGTTTTGTGGTGCCTTTCAGCTGCCTACCGGGGTACTGTAAAAACTATCAACAGAACTCGTTTCTGGCACCTTCCCCGGTGGAGTTGTGCATGGGGTGTGTTTGGAACATTCTGTCACCACCCGAGTCCAAAATTCAGCCGTTCCCCATCTCAGCCCAGAAAGCAGGTAGAACAAGTTTTGTGGTGTCTTTCTCTTGCCTACCGGGGTAGTGTAAAAACTACCAAAAGAACTCATTTCTGGCACCTTCCCCGGTGGAGTTGTGCATGGGGTGTGTTTGGAACATTCTGTCACCAGCCGAGTCCAAAATTCAGCCGTTCCCCATCTCAGCCCAGAAAGCAGGTAGAACTAGTTTTGTGGTGCCTTTCAGCTGCCTACCGCGGTACTGTAAAAACTACCAACAGGACTCGTTTCTGGCACCTTCCCCGGTGGAGTTGTGTATGGGGTGTGTTTGGAACATTTTGTCACCACCCGAGTCCAAAATTCAGCCGTTCCCCATCTCAGCCCAGGAAGCAGGTAGAACAACTTTTGTGGTGTCTTTCTCTTGCCTACCGGGGTAGTGTAAAAACTACCAAAAGAACTCATTTCTGGCACCTTCCCCGGTGGAGTTGTGCATGGGGTGTGTTTGTAACATTCTGTCACCAGCCGAGTCCAAAATTAAGCCGTTCCCCATCTCAGCCCAGGAAGCAGGTAGAACAAGTTTTGTGGTGCCTTTCAGCTGCCTACCGGGGTAGTGTAAAAACTACCAACAGAACTTGTTTCTGGCACCTTCCCCGGTGGAGTTGTGCATGGGGTGTGTTTGGAACATTTTGTCACCAGCCGAGTCCAAAATTCAGCTATTCCCCATCTCAGGCCAGTAAGCAGGTAGAACCGGTTTTGTGGTGCCTTTCAGCTGCCTACCGGGGTAGTGTAAAAACTACCAACAGAACTCGTTTCTGGCACCTTCCCCGGTGGAGTTGTGTGTGGGGTGTGTTTGGAACATTTTGCCACCAGCCGAGTCCAAAACTCAGCCGATCCCCATCTCAGCCCAGAAAGCAGGTAGAACAAGTTTTGTGGTGCCTTTCAGCTGACTACCGGGGTACTGTAAAAACTACCAACAGAACTTGTTTCTGGCACCTTCCCCGGTGGAGTTGTGCATGGGGTGTGTTTGGAACATTTTGTCACCAGCCGAGTCCAAAATTAAGCTGTTCCCCATCTCAGCCCAGGAAGCAGATAGAACAAGTTTTGTGGTGCCTTTCAGCTGCCTACCGGGGTACTGTAAAAACTACCAACAGGACTCGTTTCTGGCACCTTCCCCGGTGGAGTTGTGCATGGGGTGTGTTTGGAACATTCTGTCACCAGCCGAGTCCAAAATTCAGCCGTTCCCCATCTCAGCCCAGAAAGCAGGTAGAACAAGTTTTGTGGTGCCTTTCAGCTGCCTACCGGGGTAGTGTAAAAACTACCAACAGAACTTGTTTCTGGCACCTTCCCCGGTGGAGTTGTGCATGGGGTGTGTTTGGAACATTTTGTCACCAGCCGAGTCCAAAATTCAGCTATTCCCCATCTCAGGCCAGTAAGCAGGTAGAACCGGTTTTGTGGTGCCTTTCAGCTGCCTACCGGGGTACTGTAAAAACTACCAACAGAACTCGTTTCTGGCACCTTCCCCGGTGGAGTTGTGCATGGGGTGTGTTTGGAACATTCTGTCACCAGCCGAGTCCAAAATTCAGCCGTTCCCCATCTCAGCCCAGAAAGCAGGTAGAACAAGTTTTGTGGTGTCTTTCTCTTGCCTACCGGGGTAGTGTAAAAACTACCAAAAGAACTCATTTCTGGCACCTTCCCCGGTGGAGTTGTGCATGGGGTGTGTTTGGAACATTCTGTCACCAGCCGAGTCCAAAATTCAGCCGTTCCCCATCTCAGCGCAGAAAGCAGGTAGAACTAGTTTTGTGGTGCCTTTCAGCTGCCTACCGCGGTACTGTAAAAACTACCAACAGGACTCGTTTCTGGCACCTTCCCCGGTGGAGTTGTGCATGGGGTGTGTTTGGAACATTTTGTCACCAGCCGAGTCCAAAATTCAGCCGTTCCCCATCTCAGCCCAGGAAGCAGGTAGAACAAGTTTTGTGGTGTCTTTCTCTTGCCTACCGGGGTAGTGTAAAAACTACCAAAAGAACTCATTTCTGGCACCTTCCCCGGTGGAGTTGTGCATGGGATGTGTTTGTAACATTCTGTCACCAGCCGAGTCCAAAATTCAGCCGTTCCCCATCTCAGCCCAGGAAGCAGGTAGAACAAGTTTTGTGGTGCCTTTCAGCTGCCTACCGGGGTAGTGTAAAAACTACCAACAGAACTTGTTTCTGGCACCTTCCCCGGTGGAGTTGTGCATGGGGTGTGTTTGGAACATTTTGTCACCAGCCGAGTCCAAAATTCAGCTATTCCCCATCTCAGGCCAGTAAGCAGGTAGAACCGGTTTTGTGGTGCCTTTCAGCTGCCTACCGGGGTAGTGTAAAAACTACCAACAGAACTCGTTTCTGGCACCTTCCCCGGTGGAGTTGTGTGTGGGGTGTGTTTGGAACATTTTGCCACCAGCCGAGTCCAAAACTCAGCCGATCCCCATCTCAGCCCAGAAAGCAGGTAGAACAAGTTTTGTGGTGCCTTTCAGCTGCCTACCGGGGTACTGTAAAAACTACCAACAGGACTCGTTTCTGGCACCTTCCCCGGTGGAGTTGTGCATGGGGTGTGTTTGGAACATTCTGTCACCAGCCGAGTCCAAAACTCAGCCGATCCCCATCTCAGCCCAGAAAGCAGGTAGAACAAGTTTTGTGGTGCCTTTCAGCTGCCTACCGGGGTACTGTAAAAACTACCAACAGAACTCGTTTCTGGCACCTTCCCCGGTGCAGTTGTGCATGGGGTGTGTTTGGAACATTTTGTCACCAGGCGAGTCCAAAATTCAGCGATTCCCCATCTCAGCCCAGGAAGCAGATAGAACTGGTTTTGTGGTGCCTTTCAGCTGCCTACCGGGGTACTGTAAAAACTACCAACAGAACTCGTTTCTGGCACCTTCCCCGGTGGAGCTGTGCATGGGGTGTGTTTGGAACATTTTGTCACCAGCCGAGTCCAAAATTCAGCTATTCCCCATCTCAGGCCAGTAAGCAGATAGAACAAGTTTTGTGGTGTCTTTCTCTTGCCTACCGGGGTAGTGTAAAAACTACCAAAAGAACTCATTTCTGGCACCTTCCCCGGTGGAGCTGTGCATGGGGTGTGTTTGGAACATTTTGCCACCAGCCGAGTCCAAAATTCAGCTGTTCCCCATCTCTAGCCCAGGAAGCAGATAGAACAAGTTTTGTGGTGCCTTTCAGCTGCCTACCGGGGTAGTGTAAAAACTACCAACAGAACTTGTTTCTGGCACCTTCCCCGGTGGAGTTGTGCATGGGGTGTGTTTGGAACATTTTGTCACCAGCCGAGTCCAAAATTCAGCTATTCCCCATCTCAGGCCAGTAAGCAGGTAGAACCGGTTTTGTGGTGCCTTTCAGCTGCCTACCGGGGTACTGTAAAAACTACCAACAGAACTCGTTTCTGGCACCTTCCCCGGTGGAGTTGTGCATGGGGTGTGTTTGGAACATTCTGTCACCAGCCGATTCCAAAATTCAGCCGTTCCCCATCTCAGCCCAGAAAGCAGGTAGAACAAGTTTTGTGGTGTCTTTCAGCTGCCTACCGGGGTACTGTAAAAACTACCAACAGGACTCGTTTCTGGCATCTTCCCCGGTGGAGTTGTGCATGGGGTGTGTTTGGAACATTCTGTCACCAGCCGAGTCCAAAATTCAGCCGTTCCCCATCTCAGCCCAGAAAGCAGGTAGAACTAGTTTTGTGGTGCCTTTCAGCTGCCTACCGCGGTACTGTAAAAACTACCAACAGGACTCGTTTCTGGCACCTTCCCCGGTGGAGTTGTGCATGGGGTGTGTTTGGAACATTTTGTCACCAGCCGAGTCCAAAATTCAGCCGTTCCCCATCTCAGCCCAGGAAGCAGGTAGAACAAGTTTTGTGGTGTCTTTCTCTTGCCTACCGGGGTAGTGTAAAAACTACCAAAAGAACTCATTTCTGGCACCTTCCCCGGTGGAGTTGTGCATGGGGTGTGTTTGTAACATTCTGTCACCAGCCGAGTCCAAAATTCAGCCGTTCCCCATCTCAGCCCAGGAAGCAGGTAGAACAAGTTTTGTGGTGCCTTTCAGCTGCCTACCGGGGTACTGTAAAAACTACCAACAGAACTTGTTTCTGGCACCTTCCCCGGTGGAGCTGTGCATGGGGTGTGTTTGGAACATTTTGCCACCAGCCGAGTCCAAAATTCAGCCGTTCCCCATCTCAGCCCAGGAAGCAGGTAGAACAAGTTTTGTGGTGTCTTTCTCTTGCCTACCGGGGTAGTGTAAAAACTACCAAAAGAACTCATTTCTGGCACCTTCCCCGGTGGAGTTGTGCATGGGGTGTGTTTGTAACATTCTGTCACCAGCCGAGTCCAAAATTCAGCCGTTCCCCATCTCAGCCCAGGAAGCAGGTAGAACAAGTTTTGTGGTGCCTTTCAGCTGCCTACCGGGGTACTGTAAAAACTACCAACAGAACTCGTTTCTGGCACCTTCCCCGGTGGAGCTGTGCATGGGGTGTGTTTGGAACATTTTGCCACCAGCCGAGTCCAAAATTCAGCCGTTCCCCATCTCTAGCCCAGGAAGCAGATAGAACAAGTTTTGTGGTGCCTTTCAGCTGCCTACCGGGGTACTGTAAAAACTACCAACAGGACTCGTTTCTGGCACCTTCCCCGGTGGAGTTGTGCATGGGGTGTGTTTGGAACATTCTGTCACCAGCCGAGTCCAAAATTCAGCCGTTCCCCATCTCAGCCCAGAAAGCAGGTAGAACAAGTTTTGTGGTGCCTTTCAGCTGCCTACCGGGGTAGTGTAAAAACTACCAACAGAACTCGTTTCTGGCACGTTCCGTGGTGGAGCTGTGCATGGGGTGTGTTTGGAACATTTTGCCACCAGCCGAGTCCAAAACTCAGCCGATCCCCATCTCAGCCCAGAAAGCAGGTAGAACAAGTTTTGTGGTGCCTTTCAGCTGACTACCGGGGTACTGTAAAAACTACCAACAGAACTCGTTTCTGGCACCTTCCCCGGTGGAGCTGTGCATGGGGTGTGTTTGGAACATTTTGCCACCAGCCGAGTCCAAAACTCAGCCGATCCCCATCTCAGCCCAGAAAGCAGGTAGAACAAGTTTTGTGGTGTCTTTCTCTTGCCTACCAGGGTAGTGTAAAAACTACCAAAAGAACTCATTTCTGGCACCTTCCCCGGTGGAGTTGTGCATGGGGTGTGTTTGGAACATTCTGTCACCACCCGAGTCCAAAATTCAGCCGTTCCCCATCTCAGCCCAGAAAGCAGGTAGAACAAGTTTTGTGGTGCCTTTCAGCTGACTACCGGGGTACTGTAAAAACTACCAACAGAACTCGTTTCTGGCACCTTCCCCGGTGGAGTTGTGCATGGGGTGTGTTTGGAACATTTTGTCACCAGCCGAGTCCAAAATTAAGCTGTTCCCCATCTCAGCCCAGGAAGCAGATAGAACAAGTTTTGTGGTGCCTTTCAGCTGCCTACCGGGGTACTGTAAAAACTACCAACAGGACTCGTTTCTGGCACCTTCCCCGGTGGAGTTGTGCATGGGGTGTGTTTGGAACATTCTGTCACCAGCCGAGTCCAAAATTCAGCCGTTCCCCATCTCAGCCCAGAAAGCAGGTAGAACAAGTTTTGTGGTGCCTTTCAGCTGCCTACCGGGGTACTGTAAAAACTACCAACAGGACTCGTTTCTGGCACCTTCCCCGGTGGAGTTGTGCATGGGGTGTGTTTGGAACATTCTGTCACCAGCCGAGTCCAAAATTCAGCCGTTCCCCATCTCAGCCCAGGAAGCAGGTAGAACAAGTTTTGTGGTGCCTTTCAGCTGCCTACCGCGGTACTGTAAAAACTACCAACAGGACTCGTTTCTGGCACCTTCCCCGGTGGAGTTGTGCATGGGGTGTGTTTGGAACATTTTGTCACCACCCGAGTCCAAAATTCAGCCGTTCCCCATCTCAGCCCAGGAAGCAGGTAGAACAAGTTTTGTGGTGTCTTTCTCTTGCCTACCGGGGTAGTGTAAAAACTACCAAAAGAACTCATTTCTGGCACCTTCCCCGGTGGAGTTGTGCATGGGGTGTGTTTGTAACATTCTGTCACCAGCCGAGTCCAAAATTCAGCCGTTCCCCATCTCAGCCCAGGAAGCAGGTAGAACAAGTTTTGTGGTGCCTTTCAGCTGCCTACCGGGGTAGTGTAAAAACTACCAACAGAACTTGTTTCTGGCACCTTCCCCGGTGGAGTTGTGCATGGGGTGTGTTTGGAACATTTTGTCACCAGCCGAGTCCAAAATTCAGCTATTCCCCATCTCAGGCCAGTAAGCAGGTAGAACCGGTTTTGTGGTGCCTTTCAGCTGCCTACCGGGGTAGTGTAAAAACTACCAACAGAACTCGTTTCTGGCACCTTCCCCGGTGGAGCTGTGCATGGGGTGTGTTTGGAACATTTTGCCACCAGCCGAGTCCAAAACTCAGCCGATCCCCATCTCAGCCCAGAAAGCAGGTAGAACAAGTTTTGTGGTGCCTTTCAGCTGCCTACCGCGGTACTGTAAAAACTACCAACAGGACTCGTTTCTGGCACCTTCCCCGGTGGAGTTGTGCATGGGGTGTGTTTGGAACATTCTGTCACCAGCCGAGTCCAAAATTCAGCCGTTCCCCATCTCAGCCCAGAAAGCAGGTAGAACAAGTTTTGTGGTGCCTTTCAGCTGCCTACCGGGGTAGTGTAAAAACTACCAACAGAACTCGTTTCTGGCACGTTCCGTGGTGGAGCTCTGCATGGGGTGTGTTTGGAACATTTTGCCACCAGCCGAGTCCAAAACTCAGCCGATCCCCATCTCAGCCCAGAAAGCAGGTAGAACAAGTTTTGTGGTGCCTTTCAGCTGACTACCGGGGTACTGTAAAAACTACCAACAGAACTCGTTTCTGGCACCTTCCCCGGTGGAGCTGTGCATGGGGTGTGTTTGGAACATTTTGCCACCAGCCGAGTCCAAAACTCAGCCGATCCCCATCTCAGCCCAGAAAGCAGGTAGAACAAGTTTTGTGGTGTCTTTCTCTTACCTACCAGGGTAGTGTAAAAACTACCAAAAGAACTCATTTCTGGCACCTTCCCCGGTGGAGTTGTGCATGGGGTGTGTTTGGAACATTCTGTCACCACCCGAGTCCAAAATTCAGCCGTTCCCCATCTCAGCCCAGAAAGCAGGTAGAACAAGTTTTGTGGTGCCTTTCAGCTGACTACCGGGGTACTGTAAAAACTACCAACAGAACTCGTTTCTGGCACCTTCCCCGGTGGAGTTGTGCATGGGGTGTGTTTGGAACATTTTGTCACCAGCCGAGTCCAAAATTAAGCTGTTCCCCATCTCAGCCCAGGAAGCAGATAGAACAAGTTTTGTGGTGCCTTTCAGCTGCCTACCGGGGTACTGTAAAAACTACCAACAGGACTCGTTTCTGGCACCTTCCCCGGTGGAGTTGTGCATGGGGTGTGTTTGGAACATTCTGTCACCAGCCGAGTCCAAAATTCAGCCGTTCCCAATCTCAGCCCAGAAAGCAGGTAGAACAAGTTTTGTGGTGCCTTTCAGCTGCCTACCGGGGTAGTGTAAAAACTACCAACAGAACTCGTTTCTGGCACCTTCCCCGGTGGAGTTGTGCATGGGGTGTGTTTGGAACATTCTGTCACCAGCCGAGTCCAAAATTCAGCCGTTCCCCATCTCAGCCCAGAAAGCAGGTAGAACAAGTTTTGTGGTGCCTTTCAGCTGACTACCGGGGTACTGTAAAAACTACCAACAGAACTCGTTTCTGGCACCTTCCCCGGTGGAGTTGTGCATGGGGTGTGTTTGTAACATTCTGTCACCAGGCGAGTCCAAAATTCAGCGATTCCCCATCTCAGCCCAGGAAGCAGATAGAACTGGTTTTGTGGTGCCTTTCAGCTGCCTACCGGGGTACTGTAAAAACTACCAACAGAACTCGTTTCTGGCACCTTCCCCGGTGGAGCTGTGCATGGGGTGTGTTTGGAACATTTTGTCACCAGCCGACTCCAAAATTCAGCTATTCCCCATCTCAGGCCAGTAAGCAGATAGAACAATTTTTGTGGTTTCTTTCTCTTGCCTACCGGGGTAGTGTAAAAACTACCAAAAGAACTCATTTCTGGCACCTTCCCCGGTGGAGCTGTGCATGGGGTGTGTTTGGAACATTTTGCCACCAGCCGAGTCCAAAATTCAGCTGTTCCCCATCTCTAGCCCAGGAAGCAGATAGAACAAGTTTTGTGGTGCCTTTCAGCTGCCTACCGGGGTACTGTAAAAACTACCAACAGGACTCGTTTCTGGCACCTTCCCCGATGGAGTTGTGCATGGGGTGTGTTTGGAACATTCTGTCACCAGCCGAGTCCAAAATTCAGCCGTTCCCCATCTCAGCCCAGAAAGCAGGTAGAACAAGTTTTGTGGTGCCTTTCAGCTGCCTACCGGGGTACTGTAAAAACTACCAACAGGACTCGTTTCTGGCACCTTCCCCGGTGGAGTTGTGCATGGGGTGTGTTTGGAACATTCTGTCACCAGCCGAGTCCAAAATTCAGCCGTTCCCCATCTCAGCCCAGAAAGCAGGTAGAACAAGTTTTGTGGTGCCTTTCAGCTGCCTACCGGGGTAGTGTAAAAACTACCAACAGAACTTGTTTCTGGCACCTTCCCCGGTGGAGTTGTGCATGGGGTGTGTTTGGAACATTTTGTCACCAGCCGAGTCCAAAATTCAGCTATTCCCCATCTCAGGCCAGTAAGCAGGTAGAACCGGTTTTGTGGTGCCTTTCAGCTGCCTACCGGGGTACTGTAAAAACTATCAACAGAACTCGTTTCTGGCACCTTCCCCGGTGGAGTTGTGCATGGGGTGTGTTTGGAACATTCTGTCACCACCCGAGTCCAAAATTCAGCCGTTCCCCATCTCAGCCCAGAAAGCAGGTAGAACAAGTTTTGTGGTGTCTTTCTCTTGCCTACCGGGGTAGTGTAAAAACTACCAAAAGAACTCATTTCTGGCACCTTCCCCGGTGGAGTTGTGCATGGGGTGTGTTTGGAACATTCTGTCACCAGCCGAGTCCAAAATTCAGCCGTTCCCCATCTCAGCCCAGAAAGCAGGTAGAACTAGTTTTGTGGTGCCTTTCAGCTGCCTACCGCGGTACTGTAAAAACTACCAACAGGACTCGTTTCTGGCACCTTCCCCGGTGGAGTTGTGTATGGGGTGTGTTTGGAACATTTTGTCACCACCCGAGTCCAAAATTCAGCCGTTCCCCATCTCAGCCCAGGAAGCAGGTAGAACAACTTTTGTGGTGTCTTTCTCTTGCCTACCGGGGTACTGTAAAAACTACCAACAGAACTCGTTTCTGGCACCTTCCCCGGTGGAGCTGTGCATGGGGTGTGTTTGGAACATTTTGCCACCAGCCGAGTCCAAAACTCAGCCGATCCCCATCTCAGCCCAGAAAGCAGGTAGAACAAGTTTTGTGGTGTCTTTCTCTTGCCTACCAGGGTAGTGTAAAAACTACCAAAAGAACTCATTTCTGGCACCTTCCCCGGTGGAGTTGTGCATGGGGTGTGTTTGGAACATTCTGTCACCACCCGAGTCCAAAATTCAGCCGTTCCCCATCTCAGCCCAGAAAGCAGGTAGAACAAGTTTTGTGGTGCCTTTCAGCTGACTACCGGGGTACTGTAAAAACTACCAACAGAACTCGTTTCTGGCACCTTCCCCGGTGGAGTTGTGCATGGGGTGTGTTTGGAACATTTTGTCACCAGCCGAGTCCAAAATTAAGCTGTTCCCCATCTCAGCCCAGGAAGCAGGTAGAACAAGTTTTGTGGTGCCTTTCAGCTGCCTACCGGGGTACTGTAAAAACTACCAACAGGACTCGTTTCTGGCACCTTCCCCGGTGGAGTTGTGCATGGGGTGTGTTTGGAACATTCTGTCACCAGCCGAGTCCAAAATTCAGCCGTTCCCCATCTCAGCCCAGAAAGCAGGTAGAACAAGTTTTGTGGTGCCTTTCAGCTGCCTACCGGGGTACTGTAAAAACTACCAACAGGACTCGTTTCTGGCACCTTCCCCGGTGGAGTTGTGCATGGGGTGTGTTTGGAACATTCTGTCACCAGCCGAGTCCAAAATTCAGCCGTTCCCCATCTCAGCCCAGGAAGCAGGTAGAACAAGTTTTGTGGTGCCTTTCAGCTGCCTACCGCGGTACTGTAAAAACTACCAACAGGACTCGTTTCTGGCACCTTCCCCGGTGGAGTTGTGCATGGGGTGTGTTTGGAACATTTTGTCACCACCCGAGTCCAAAATTCAGCCGTTCCCCATCTCAGCCCAGGAAGCAGGTAGAACAAGTTTTGTGGTGTCTTTCTCTTGCCTACCGGGGTAGTGTAAAAACTACCAAAAGAACTCATTTCTGGCACCTTCCCCGGTGGAGTTGTGCATGGGGTGTGTTTGTAACATTCTGTCACCAGCCGAGTCCAAAATTCAGCCGTTCCCCATCTCAGCCCAGGAAGCAGGTAGAACAAGTTTTGTGGTGCCTTTCAGCTGCCTACCGGGGTAGTGTAAAAACTACCAACAGAACTTGTTTCTGGCACCTTCCCCGGTGGAGTTGTGCATGGGGTGTGTTTGGAACATTTTGTCACCAGCCGAGTCCAAAATTCAGCTATTCCCCATCTCAGGCCAGTAAGCAGGTAGAACCGGTTTTGTGGTGCCTTTCAGCTGCCTACCGGGGTAGTGTAAAAACTACCAACAGAACTCGTTTCTGGCACCTTCCCCGGTGGAGCTGTGCATGGGGTGTGTTTGGAACATTTTGCCACCAGCCGAGTCCAAAACTCAGCCGATCCCCATCTCAGCCCAGAAAGCAGGTAGAACAAGTTTTGTGGTGCCTTTCAGCTGCCTACCGCGGTACTGTAAAAACTACCAACAGGACTCGTTTCTGGCACCTTCCCCGGTGGAGTTGTGCATGGGGTGTGTTTGGAACATTCTGTCACCAGCCGAGTCCAAAATTCAGCCGTTCCCCATCTCAGCCCAGAAAGCAGGTAGAACAAGTTTTGTGGTGCCTTTCAGCTGCCTACCGGGGTAGTGTAAAAACTACCAACAGAACTCGTTTCTGGCACGTTCCGTGGTGGAGCTCTGCATGGGGTGTGTTTGGAACATTTTGCCACCAGCCGAGTCCAAAACTCAGCCGATCCCCATCTCAGCCCAGAAAGCAGGTAGAACAAGTTTTGTGGTGCCTTTCAGCTGACTACCGGGGTACTGTAAAAACTACCAACAGAACTCGTTTCTGGCACCTTCCCCGGTGGAGCTGTGCATGGGGTGTGTTTGGAACATTTTGCCACCAGCCGAGTCCAAAACTCAGCCGATCCCCATCTCAGCCCAGAAAGCAGGTAGAACAAGTTTTGTGGTGTCTTTCTCTTACCTACCAGGGTAGTGTAAAAACTACCAAAAGAACTCATTTCTGGCACCTTCCCCGGTGGAGTTGTGCATGGGGTGTGTTTGGAACATTCTGTCACCACCCGAGTCCAAAATTCAGCCGTTCCCCATCTCAGCCCAGAAAGCAGGTAGAACAAGTTTTGTGGTGCCTTTCAGCTGACTACCGGGGTACTGTAAAAACTACCAACAGAACTCGTTTCTGGCACCTTCCCCGGTGGAGTTGTGCATGGGGTGTGTTTGGAACATTTTGTCACCAGCCGAGTCCAAAATTAAGCTGTTCCCCATCTCAGCCCAGGAAGCAGATAGAACAAGTTTTGTGGTGCCTTTCAGCTGCCTACCGGGGTACTGTAAAAACTACCAACAGGACTCGTTTCTGGCACCTTCCCCGGTGGAGTTGTGCATGGGGTGTGTTTGGAACATTCTGTCACCAGCCGAGTCCAAAATTCAGCCGTTCCCAATCTCAGCCCAGAAAGCAGGTAGAACAAGTTTTGTGGTGCCTTTCAGCTGCCTACCGGGGTAGTGTAAAAACTACCAACAGAACTCGTTTCTGGCACCTTCCCCGGTGGAGTTGTGCATGGGGTGTGTTTGGAACATTCTGTCACCAGCCGAGTCCAAAATTCAGCCGTTCCCCATCTCAGCCCAGAAAGCAGGTAGAACAAGTTTTGTGGTGCCTTTCAGCTGACTACCGGGGTACTGTAAAAACTACCAACAGAACTCGTTTCTGGCACCTTCCCCGGTGGAGTTGTGCATGGGGTGTGTTTGTAACATTCTGTCACCAGGCGAGTCCAAAATTCAGCGATTCCCCATCTCAGCCCAGGAAGCAGATAGAACTGGTTTTGTGGTGCCTTTCAGCTGCCTACCGGGGTACTGTAAAAACTACCAACAGAACTCGTTTCTGGCACCTTCCCCGGTGGAGCTGTGCATGGGGTGTGTTTGGAACATTTTGTCACCAGCCGACTCCAAAATTCAGCTATTCCCCATCTCAGGCCAGTAAGCAGATAGAACAATTTTTGTGGTTTCTTTCTCTTGCCTACCGGGGTAGTGTAAAAACTACCAAAAGAACTCATTTCTGGCACCTTCCCCGGTGGAGCTGTGCATGGGGTGTGTTTGGAACATTTTGCCACCAGCCGAGTCCAAAATTCAGCTGTTCCCCATCTCTAGCCCAGGAAGCAGATAGAACAAGTTTTGTGGTGCCTTTCAGCTGCCTACCGGGGTACTGTAAAAACTACCAACAGGACTCGTTTCTGGCACCTTCCCCGGTGGAGTTGTGCATGGGGTGTGTTTGGAACATTCTGTCACCAGCCGAGTCCAAAATTCAGCCGTTCCCCATCTCAGCCCAGAAAGCAGGTAGAACAAGTTTTGTGGTGCCTTTCAGCTGCCTACCGGGGTAGTGTAAAAACTACCAACAGAACTTGTTTCTGGCACCTTCCCCGGTGGAGTTGTGCATGGGGTGTGTTTGGAACATTTTGTCACCAGCCGAGTCCAAAATTCAGCTATTCCCCATCTCAGGCCAGTAAGCAGGTAGAACCGGTTTTGTGGTGCCTTTCAGCTGCCTACCGGGGTACTGTAAAAACTATCAACAGAACTCGTTTCTGGCACCTTCCCCGGTGGAGTTGTGCATGGGGTGTGTTTGGAACATTCTGTCACCACCCGAGTCCAAAATTCAGCCGTTCCCCATCTCAGCCCAGAAAGCAGGTAGAACAAGTTTTGTGGTGTCTTTCTCTTGCCTACCGGGGTAGTGTAAAAACTACCAAAAGAACTCATTTCTGGCACCTTCCCCGGTGGAGTTGTGCATGGGGTGTGTTTGGAACATTCTGTCACCAGCCGAGTCCAAAATTCAGCCGTTCCCCATCTCAGCCCAGAAAGCAGGTAGAACTAGTTTTGTGGTGCCTTTCAGCTGCCTACCGCGGTACTGTAAAAACTACCAACAGGACTCGTTTCTGGCACCTTCCCCGGTGGAGTTGTGTATGGGGTGTGTTTGGAACATTTTGTCACCACCCGAGTCCAAAATTCAGCCGTTCCCCATCTCAGCCCAGGAAGCAGGTAGAACAACTTTTGTGGTGTCTTTCTCTTGCCTACCGGGGTAGTGTAAAAACTACCAAAAGAACTCATTTCTGGCACCTTCCCCGGTGGAGTTGTGCATGGGGTGTGTTTGTAACATTCTGTCACCAGCCGAGTCCAAAATTAAGCCGTTCCCCATCTCAGCCCAGGAAGCAGGTAGAACAAGTTTTGTGGTGCCTTTCAGCTGCCTACCGGGGTAGTGTAAAAACTACCAACAGAACTTGTTTCTGGCACCTTCCCCGGTGGAGTTGTGCATGGGGTGTGTTTGGAACATTTTGTCACCAGCCGAGTCCAAAATTCAGCTATTCCCCATCTCAGGCCAGTAAGCAGGTAGAACCGGTTTTGTGGTGCCTTTCAGCTGCCTACCGGGGTAGTGTAAAAACTACCAACAGAACTCGTTTCTGGCACCTTCCCCGGTGGAGTTGTGTGTGGGGTGTGTTTGGAACATTTTGCCACCAGCCGAGTCCAAAACTCAGCCGATCCCCATCTCAGCCCAGAAAGCAGGTAGAACAAGTTTTGTGGTGCCTTTCAGCTGACTACCGGGGTACTGTAAAAACTACCAACAGAACTTGTTTCTGGCACCTTCCCCGGTGGAGTTGTGCATGGGGTGTGTTTGGAACATTTTGTCACCAGCCGAGTCCAAAATTAAGCTGTTCCCCATCTCAGCCCAGGAAGCAGATAGAACAAGTTTTGTGGTGCCTTTCAGCTGCCTACCGGGGTACTGTAAAAACTACCAACAGGACTCGTTTCTGGCACCTTCCCCGGTGGAGTTGTGCATGGGGTGTGTTTGGAACATTCTGTCACCAGCCGAGTCCAAAATTCAGCCGTTCCCCATCTCAGCCCAGAAAGCAGGTAGAACAAGTTTTGTGGTGCCTTTCAGCTGCCTACCGGGGTAGTGTAAAAACTACCAACAGAACTTGTTTCTGGCACCTTCCCCGGTGGAGTTGTGCATGGGGTGTGTTTGGAACATTTTGTCACCAGCCGAGTCCAAAATTCAGCTATTCCCCATCTCAGGCCAGTAAGCAGGTAGAACCGGTTTTGTGGTGCCTTTCAGCTGCCTACCGGGGTACTGTAAAAACTACCAACAGAACTCGTTTCTGGCACCTTCCCCGGTGGAGTTGTGCATGGGGTGTGTTTGGAACATTCTGTCACCAGCCGAGTCCAAAATTCAGCCGTTCCCCATCTCAGCCCAGAAAGCAGGTAGAACAAGTTTTGTGGTGTCTTTCTCTTGCCTACCGGGGTAGTGTAAAAACTACCAAAAGAACTCATTTCTGGCACCTTCCCCGGTGGAGTTGTGCATGGGGTGTGTTTGGAACATTCTGTCACCAGCTGAGTCCAAAATTCAGCCGTTCCCCATCTCAGCGCAGAAAGCAGGTAGAACTAGTTTTGTGGTGCCTTTCAGCTGCCTACCGCGGTACTGTAAAAACTACCAACAGGACTCGTTTCTGGCACCTTCCCCGGTGGAGTTGTGCATGGGGTGTGTTTGGAACATTTTGTCACCAGCCGAGTCCAAAATTCAGCCGTTCCCCATCTCAGCCCAGGAAGCAGGTAGAACAACTTTTGTGGTGTCTTTCTCTTGCCTACCGGGGTAGTGTAAAAACTACCAAAAGAACTCATTTCTGGCACCTTCCCCGGTGGAGTTGTGCATGGGATGTGTTTGTAACATTCTGTCACCAGCCGAGTCCAAAATTCAGCCGTTCCCCATCTCAGCCCAGGAAGCAGGTAGAACAAGTTTTGTGGTGCCTTTCAGCTGCCTACCGGGGTAGTGTAAAAACTACCAACAGAACTTGTTTCTGGCACCTTCCCCGGTGGAGTTGTGCATGGGGTGTGTTTGGAACATTTTGTCACCAGCCGAGTCCAAAATTCAGCTATTCCCCATCTCAGGCCAGTAAGCAGGTAGAACCGGTTTTGTGGTGCCTTTCAGCTGCCTACCGGGGTAGTGTAAAAACTACCAACAGAACTCGTTTCTGGCACCTTCCCCGGTGGAGTTGTGTGTGGGGTGTGTTTGGAACATTTTGCCACCAGCCGAGTCCAAAACTCAGCCGATCCCCATCTCAGCCCAGAAAGCAGGTAGAACAAGTTTTGTGGTGCCTTTCAGCTGCCTACCGGGGTACTGTAAAAACTACCAACAGGACTCGTTTCTGGCACCTTCCCCGGTGGAGTTGTGCATGGGGTGTGTTTGGAACATTCTGTCACCAGCCGAGTCCAAAACTCAGCCGATCCCCATCTCAGCCCAGAAAGCAGGTAGAACAAGTTTTGTGGTGCCTTTCAGCTGCCTACCGGGGTACTGTAAAAACTACCAACAGAACTCGTTTCTGGCACCTTCCCCGGTGCAGTTGTGCATGGGGTGTGTTTGGAACATTTTGTCACCAGGCGAGTCCAAAATTCAGCGATTCCCCATCTCAGCCCAGGAAGCAGATAGAACTGGTTTTGTGGTGCCTTTCAGCTGCCTACCGGGGTACTGTAAAAACTACCAACAGAACTCGTTTCTGGCACCTTCCCCGGTGGAGCTGTGCATGGGGTGTGTTTGGAACATTTTGTCACCAGCCGAGTCCAAAATTCAGCTATTCCCCATCTCAGGCCAGTAAGCAGATAGAACAAGTTTTGTGGTGTCTTTCTCTTGCCTACCGGGGTAGTGTAAAAACTACCAAAAGAACTCATTTCTGGCACCTTCCCCGGTGGAGCTGTGCATGGGGTGTGTTTGGAACATTTTGCCACCAGCCGAGTCCAAAATTCAGCTGTTCCCCATCTCTAGCCCAGGAAGCAGATAGAACAAGTTTTGTGGTGCCTTTCAGCTGCCTACCGGGGTAGTGTAAAAACTACCAACAGAACTTGTTTCTGGCACCTTCCCCGGTGGAGTTGTGCATGGGGTGTGTTTGGAACATTTTGTCACCAGCCGAGTCCAAAATTCAGCTATTCCCCATCTCAGGCCAGTAAGCAGGTAGAACCGGTTTTGTGGTGCCTTTCAGCTGCCTACCGGGGTACTGTAAAAACTACCAACAGAACTCGTTTCTGGCACCTTCCCCGGTGGAGTTGTGCATGGGGTGTGTTTGGAACATTCTGTCACCAGCCGAGTCCAAAATTCAGCCGTTCCCCATCTCAGCCCAGAAAGCAGGTAGAACAAGTTTTGTGGTGTCTTTCTCTTGTCTACCGGGGTAGTGTAAAAACTACCAAAAGAACTCATTTCTGGCACCTTCCCCGGTGGAGTTGTGCATGGGGTGTGTTTGGAACATTCTGTCACCAGCCGAGTCCAAAATTCAGCCGTTCCCCATCTCAGCGCAGAAAGCAGGTAGAACTAGTTTTGTGGTGCCTTTCAGCTGCCTACCGCGGTACTGTAAAAACTACCAACAGGACTCGTTTCTGGCACCTTCCCCGGTGGAGTTGTGCATGGGGTGTGTTTGGAACATTTTGTCACCAGCCGAGTCCAAAATTCAGCCGTTCCCCATCTCAGCCCAGGAAGCAGGTAGAACAAGTTTTGTGGTGTCTTTCTCTTGCCTACCGGGGTAGTGTAAAAACTACCAAAAGAACTCATTTCTGGCACCTTCCCCGGTGGAGTTGTGCATGGGATGTGTTTGTAACATTCTGTCACCAGCCGAGTCCAAAATTCAGCCGTTCCCCATCTCAGCCCAGGAAGCAGGTAGAACAAGTTTTGTGGTGCCTTTCAGCTGCCTACCGGGGTAGTGTAAAAACTACCAACAGAACTTGTTTCTGGCACCTTCCCCGGTGGAGTTGTGCATGGGGTGTGTTTGGAACATTTTGTCACCAGCCGAGTCCAAAATTCAGCTATTCCCCATCTCAGGCCAGTAAGCAGGTAGAACCGGTTTTGTGGTGCCTTTCAGCTGCCTACCGGGGTAGTGTAAAAACTACCAACAGAACTCGTTTCTGGCACCTTCCCCGGTGGAGTTGTGTGTGGGGTGTGTTTGGAACATTTTGCCACCAGCCGAGTCCAAAACTCAGCCGATCCCCATCTCAGCCCAGAAAGCAGGTAGAACAAGTTTTGTGGTGCCTTTCAGCTGCCTACCGGGGTACTGTAAAAACTACCAACAGGACTCGTTTCTGGCACCTTCCCCGGTGGAGTTGTGCATGGGGTGTGTTTGGAACATTCTGTCACCAGCCGAGTCCAAAACTCAGCCGATCCCCATCTCAGCCCAGAAAGCAGGTAGAACAAGTTTTGTGGTGCCTTTCAGCTGCCTACCGGGGTACTGTAAAAACTACCAACAGAACTCGTTTCTGGCACCTTCCCCGGTGCAGTTGTGCATGGGGTGTGTTTGGAACATTTTGTCACCAGGCGAGTCCAAAATTCAGCGATTCCCCATCTCAGCCCAGGAAGCAGATAGAACTGGTTTTGTGGTGCCTTTCAGCTGCCTACCGGGGTACTGTAAAAACTACCAACAGAACTCGTTTCTGGCACCTTCCCCGGTGGAGCTGTGCATGGGGTGTGTTTGGAACATTTTGTCACCAGCCGAGTCCAAAATTCAGCTATTCCCCATCTCAGGCCAGTAAGCAGATAGAACAAGTTTTGTGGTGTCTTTCTCTTGCCTACCGGGGTAGTGTAAAAACTACCAAAAGAACTCATTTCTGGCACCTTCCCCGGTGGAGCTGTGCATGGGGTGTGTTTGGAACATTTTGCCACCAGCCGAGTCCAAAATTCAGCTGTTCCCCATCTCTAGCCCAGGAAGCAGATAGAACAAGTTTTGTGGTGCCTTTCAGCTGCCTACCGGGGTAGTGTAAAAACTACCAACAGAACTTGTTTCTGGCACCTTCCCCGGTGGAGTTGTGCATGGGGTGTGTTTGGAACATTTTGTCACCAGCCGAGTCCAAAATTCAGCTATTCCCCATCTCAGGCCAGTAAGCAGGTAGAACCGGTTTTGTGGTGCCTTTCAGCTGCCTACCGGGGTACTGTAAAAACTACCAACAGAACTCGTTTCTGGCACCTTCCCCGGTGGAGTTGTGCATGGGGTGTGTTTGGAACATTCTGTCACCAGCCGATTCCAAAATTCAGCCGTTCCCCATCTCAGCCCAGAAAGCAGGTAGAACAAGTTTTGTGGTGCCTTTCAGCTGCCTACCGGGGTAGTGTAAAAACTACCAACAGAACTCGTTTCTGGCACCTTCCCCGGTGGAGTTGTGCATGGGGTGTGTTTGGAACATTCTGTCACCAGCCGAGTCCAAAATTCAGCCGTTCCCCATCTCAGCCCAGGAAGCAGGTAGAACAAGTTTTGTGGTGCCTTTCAGCTGCCTACCGCGGTACTGTAAAAACTACCAACAGGACTCGTTTCTGGCACCTTCCCCGGTGGAGTTGTGCATGGGGTGTGTTTGGAACATTTTGTCACCAGCCGAGTCCAAAATTCAGCCGTTCCCCATCTCAGCCCAGGAAGCAGGTAGAACAAGTTTTGTGGTGTCTTTCAGCTGCCTACCGGGGTAGTGTAAAAACTACCAAAAGAACTCATTTCTGGCACCTTCCCCGGTGGAGTTGTGCATGGGGTGTGTTTGTAACATTCTGTCACCAGCCGAGTCCAAAATTCAGCCGTTCCCCATCTCAGCCCAGGAAGCAGGTAGAACAAGTTTTGTGGTGCCTTTCAGCTGCCTACCGGGGTAGTGTAAAAACTACCAACAGAACTTGTTTCTGGCACCTTCCCCGGTGGAGTTGTGCATGGGGTGTGTTTGGAACATTTTGTCACCAGCCGAGTCCAAAATTCAGCTATTCCCCATCTCAGGCCAGTAAGCAGGTAGAACCGGTTTTGTGGTGCCTTTCAGCTGCCTACCGGGGTAGTGTAAAAACTACCAACAGAACTCGTTTCTGGCACCTTCCCCGGTGGAGTTGTGTGTGGGGTGTGTTTGGAACATTTTGCCACCAGCCGAGTCCAAAACTCAGCCGATCCCCATCTCAGCCCAGAAAGCAGGTAGAACAAGTTTTGTGGTGCCTTTCAGCTGCCTACCGGGGTACTGTAAAAACTACCAACAGGACTCGTTTCTGGCACCTTCCCCGGTGGAGTTGTGCATGGGGTGTGTTTGGAACATTCTGTCACCAGCCGAGTCCAAAACTCAGCCGATCCCCATCTCAGCCCAGAAAGCAGGTAGAACAAGTTTTGTGGTGCCTTTCAGCTGCCTACCGGGGTACTGTAAAAACTACCAACAGAACTCGTTTCTGGCACCTTCCCCGGTGCAGTTGTGCATGGGGTGTGTTTGGAACATTTTGTCACCAGGCGAGTCCAAAATTCAGCGATTCCCCATCTCAGCCCAGGAAGCAGATAGAACTGGTTTTGTGGTGCCTTTCAGCTGCCTACCGGGGTACTGTAAAAACTACCAACAGAACTCGTTTCTGGCACCTTCCCCGGTGGAGCTGTGCATGGGGTGTGTTTGGAACATTTTGTCACCAGCCGAGTCCAAAATTCAGCTATTCCCCATCTCAGGCCAGTAAGCAGATAGAACAAGTTTTGTGGTGTCTTTCTCTTGCCTACCGGGGTAGTGTAAAAACTACCAAAAGAACTCATTTCTGGCACCTTCCCCGGTGGAGCTGTGCATGGGGTGTGTTTGGAACATTTTGCCACCAGCCGAGTCCAAAATTCAGCTGTTCCCCATCTCTAGCCCAGGAAGCAGATAGAACAAGTTTTGTGGTGCCTTTTAGCTGCCTACCGGGGTAGTGTAAAAACTACCAACAGAACTCGTTTCTGGCACCTTCCCCGGTGGAGTTGTGCATGGGGTGTGTTTGGAACATTCTGTCACCAGCCGAGTCCAAAATTCAGCCGTTCCCCATCTCAGCCCAGGAAGCAGATAGAACAAGTTTTGTGGTGCCTTTCAGCTGCCTACCGGGGTAGTGTAAAAACTACCAACAGGACTCGTTTCTGGCACCTTCCCCGGTGGAGCTGTGCATGGGGTGTGTTTGGAACATTTTGTCACCAGCCGAGTCCAAAATTCAGCTGTTCCCCATCTCTAGCCCAGGAAGCAGATAGAACAAGTTTTGTGGTGCCTTTCAGCTGCCTACCGGGGTACTGTAAAAACTACCAACAGGACTCGTTTCTGGCACCTTCCCCGGTGGAGTTGTGCATGGGGTGTGTTTGGAACATTCTGTCACCAGCCGAGTCCAAAATTCAGCCGTTCCCCATCTCAGCCCAGAAAGCAGGTAGAACAAGTTTTGTGGTGCCTTTCAGCTGCCTACCGGGGTACTGTAAAAACTACCAACAGGACTCGTTTCTGGCACCTTCCCCGGTGGAGTTGTGCATGGGGTGTGTTTGGAACATTCTGTCACCAGCCGAGTCCAAAATTCAGCCGTTCCCCATCTCAGCCCAGGAAGCAGGTAGAACAAGTTTTGTGGTGCCTTTCAGCTGCCTACCGCGGTACTGTAAAAACTACCAACAGGACTCGTTTCTGGCACCTTCCCCGGTGGAGTTGTGCATGGGGTGTGTTTGGAACATTTTGTCACCACCCGAGTCCAAAATTCAGCCGTTCCCCATCTCAGCCCAGAAAGCAGGTAGAACAAGTTTTGTGGTGTCTTTCTCTTGCCTACCGGGGTAGTGTAAAAACTACCAAAAGAACTCATTTCTGGCACCTTCCCCGGTGGAGTTGTGCATGGGGTGTGTTTGGAACATTCTGTCACCAGCCGAGTCCAAAATTCAGCCGTTCCCCATCTCAGCCCAGGAAGCAGGTAGAACAAGTTTTGTGGTGCCTTTCAGCTGCCTACCGGGGTACTGTAAAAACTACCAACAGAACTTGTTTCTGGCACCTTCCCCGGTGGAGTTGTGCATGGGGTGTGTTTGGAACATTTTGTCACCAGCCGAGTCCAAAATTCAGCTATTCCCCATCTCAGGCCAGTAAGCAGGTAGAACCGGTTTTGTGGTGCCTTTCAGCTGCCTACCGGGGTAGTGTAAAAACTACCAACAGGACTCCTTTCTCGCACCTTCCCCGGTGGAGTTGTGCATGGGGTGTGTTTGGAACATTCTGTCACCAGCCGAGTCCAAAATTCAGCCGTTCCCCATCTCAGCCCAGAAAGCAGGTAGAACAAGTTTTGTGGTGCCTTTCAGCTGCCTACCGGGGTACTGTAAAAACTACCAACAGGACTCGTTTCTGGCACCTTCCCCGGTGGAGCTGTGCATGGGGTGTGTTTGGAACATTTTGTCACCAGCCGAGTCCAAAATTCAGCCGTTCCCCATCTCAGCCCAGAAAGCAGGTAGAACAAGTTTTGTGGTGCCTTTCAGCTGCCTACCGGGGTACTGTAAAAACTACCAACAGGACTCGTTTCTGGCACCTTCCCCGGTGGAGTTGTGCATGGGGTGTGTTTGGAACATTCTGTCACCAGCCGAGTCCAAAATTCAGCCGTTCCCCATCTCAGCCCAGAAAGCAGGTAGAACAAGTTTTGTGATGCCTTTCAGCTGCCTACCAGGGTAGTGTAAAAACTACCAAAAGAACTCATTTCTGGCACCTTCCCCGGTGGAGTTGTGCATGGGGTGTGTTTGGAACATTCTGTCACCAGCCGAGTCCAAAATTCAGCCGTTCCCCATCTCAGCCCAGAAAGCAGGTAGAACAAGTTTTGTGGTGCCTTTCAGCTGACTACCGGGGTACTGTAAAAACTACCAACAGGACTCGTTTCTGGCACCTTCCCCGGTGGAGTTGTGCATGGGGTGTGTTTGGAACATTTTGTCACCACCCGAGTCCAAAATTCAGCCGTTCCCCATCTCAGCCCAGGAAGCAGGTAGAACAAGTTTTGTGGTGTCTTTCTCTTGCCTACCGGGGTAGTGTAAAAACTACCAAAAGAACTCATTTCTGGCACCTTCCCCGGTGGAGTTGTGCATGGGGTGTGTTTGTAACATTCTGTCACCAGCCGAGTCCAAAATTCAGCCGTTCCCCATCTCAGCCCAGGAAGCAGGTAGAACAAGTTTTGTGGTGCCTTTCAGCTGCCTACCGGGGTAGTGTAAAAACTACCAACAGAACTTTTTTCTGGCACCTTCCCCGGTGGAGTTGTGCATGGGGTGTGTTTGGAACATTTTGTCACCAGCCGAGTCCAAAATTCAGCTATTCCCCATCTCAGGCCAGTAAGCAGATAGAACCGGTTTTGTGGTGCCTTTCAGCTGCCTACCGCGGTACTGTAAAAACTACCAACAGAACTCGTTTCTGGCACCTTCCCCGGTGGAGCTGTGCATGGGGTGTGTTTGGAACATTCTGTCACCAGCCGAGTCCAAAATTCAGCCGTTCCCCATCTCAGCCCAGAAAGCAGGTAGAACAAGTTTTGTGGTGCCTTTCAGCTGCCTACCGCGGTACTGTAAAAACTACCAACAGAACTTGTTTCTGGCACCTTCCCCGGTGGAGTTGTGCATGGGGTGTGTTTGGAACATTTTGTCACCAGCCGAGTCCAAAATTCAGCTATTCCCCATCTCAGGCCAGTAAGCAGGTAGAACCGGTTTTGTGGTGCCTTTCAGCTGCCTACCGGGGTAGTGTAAAAACTACCAACAGAACTCGTTTCTGGCACCTTCCCCGGTGGAGCTGTGCATGGGGTGTGTTTGGAACATTTTGTCACCAGCCGAGTCCAAAATTCAGCTGTTCCTCATCTCTAGCCCAGGAAGCAGATAGAACAAGTTTTGTGGTGCCTTTCAGCTGCCTACCGGGGTACTGTAAAAACTACCAACAGGACTCGTTTCTGGCACCTTCCCCGGTGGAGTTGTGCATGGGGTGTGTTTGGAACATTCTGTCACCAGCCGAGTCCAAAATTCAGCCGTTCCCCATCTCAGCCCAGAAAGCAGGTAGAACAAGTTTTGTGGTGCCTTTCAGCTGACTACCGGGGTAGTGTAAAAACTACCAACAGGACTCGTTTCTGGCACCTTCCCCGGTGGAGCTGTGCATGGGGTGTGTTTGGAACATTTTGCCACCAGCCGAGTCCAAAACTCAGCCGATCCCCATCTCAGCCCAGAAAGCAGGTAGAACAAGTTTTGTGGTGCCTTTCAGCTGCCTACCGGGGTACTGTAAAAACTACCAACAGGACTCCTTTCTCGCACCTTCCCCGGTGGAGTTGTGCATGGGGTGTGTTTGGAACATTCTGTCACCAGCCGAGTCCAAAATTCAGCCGTTCCCCATCTCAGCCCAGAAAGCAGGTAGAACAAGTTTTGTGGTGTCTTTCTCTTGCCTACCGGGGTAGTGTAAAAACTACCAAAAGAACTCATTTCTGGCACCTTCCCCGGTGGAGTTTTGCATGGGGTGTGTTTGTAACATTCTGTCACCAGCCGAGTCCAAAATTCAGCCGATCCCCATCTCAGCCCAGAAAGCAGGTAGAACAAGTTTTGTGGTGCCTTTCAGCTGCCTACCGCGGTACTGTAAAAACTACCAACAGAACTCGTTTCTGGCACCTTCCCCGGTGGAGTTGTGCATGGGGTGTGTTTGGAACATTCTGTCACCAGCCGAGTCCAAAATTCAGCCGTTCCCCATCTCAGCCCAGGAAGCAGGTAGAACACGTTTTGTGGTGTCTTTCTCTTGCCTACCGGGGTAGTGTAAAAAATACCAAAAGAACTCATTTCTGGCACCTTCCCCGGTGGAGTTGTGCATGGGGTGTGTTTGTAACATTCTGTCACGAGCCGAGTCCAAAATTCAGCCGTTCCCCATCTCAGCCCAGGAAGCAGGTAGAACAAGTTTTGTGGTGCCTTTCAGCTGCCTACCGGGGTAGTGTAAAAACTACCAACAGAACTTGTTTCTGGCACCTTCCCCGGTGGAGTTGTGCATGGGGTGTGTTTGGAACATTTTGTCACCACCCGAGTCCAAAATTCAGCTATTCCCCATCTCAGGCCAGTAAGCAGGTAGAACCGGTTTTGTGGTGCCTTTCAGCTGCCTACCGGGGTAGTGTAAAAACTACCAACAGAACTCGTTTCTGGCACCTTCCCCGGTGGAGCTGTGCATGGGGTGTGTTTGGAACATTTTGCCACCAGCCGAGTCCTAAACTCAGCCGATCCCCATCTCAGCCCAGAAAGCAGGTAGAACAAGTTTTGTGGTGCCTTTCAGCTGCCTACCGGGGTACTGTAAAAACTACCAACAGGACTCCTTTCTCGCACCTTCCCCGGTGGAGTTGTGCATGGGGTGTGTTTGGAACATTCTGTCACCACCCGAGTCCAAAATTCAGCGCTTCCCCATCTCAGCCCAGAAAGCAGGTAGAACAAGTTTTGTGGTGCCTTTCAGCTGCCTACCGCGGGACTGTAAAAACTACCAACAGGACTCGTTTCTGGCACCTTCCCCGGTGGAGTTGTGCATGGGGTGTGTTTGGAACATTTTGTCACCAGCCGAGTCCAAAATTCAGCCGTTCCCCATCTCAGCCCAGGAAGCAGGTAGAACAAGTTTTGTGGTGTCTTTCTCTTGCCTACCGGGGTAGTGTAAAAACTACCAAAAGAACTCATTTCTGGCACCTTCCCCGGTGGAGTTGTGCATGGGGTGTGTTTGTAACATTCTGTCACCAGCCGAGTCCAAAATTTAGCCGTTCCCCATCTCAGCCCAGGAAGCAGATAGAACAAGTTTTGTGGTGCCTTTCAGCTGACTACCGGGGTACTGTAAAAACTACCAACAGGACTCGTTTCTGGCACCTTCCCCGGTGGAGCTGTGCATGGGGTGTGTTTGGAACATTTTGTCACCAGCCGAGTCCAAAATTCAGCTATTCCCCATCTCAGGCCAGTAAGCAGATAGAACCGGTTTTGTGGTGCCTTTCAGCTGCCTACCGGGGTACTGTAAAAACTACCAACAGGACTCGTTTCTGGCACCTTCCCCGGTGGAGTTGTGCAATGGGTGTGTTTGGAACATTTTGCCACCAGCCGAGTCCAAAATTCAGCCGTTCCCCATCTCAGCCCAGAAAGCAGGTAGAACAAGTTTTGTGGTGCCTTTCAGCTGCCTACCGGGGTACTGTAAAAACTACCAACAGTACTCGTTTCTGGCACCTTCCCCGGTGGAGTTGTGCATGGGGTGTGTTTGGAACATTCTGTCACCAGCCGAGTCCAAAATTCAGCCGTTCCCCATCTCAGCCCAGAAAGCAGGTAGAACAAGTTTTGTGGTGCCTTTCAGCTGCCTACCGGGGTAGTGTAAAAACTACCAACAGAACTCGTTTCTGGCACCTTCCCCGGTGGAGTTGTGCATGGGGTGTGTTTGGAACATTTTGTCACCACCCGAGTCCAAAATTCAGCCGATCCCCATCTCAGCCCAGGAAGCAGATAGAACAAGTTTTGTGGTGCCTTTCAGCTGACTACCGGGGTACTGTAAAAACTACCAACAGGACTCGTTTCTGGCACCTTCCCCGGTGGAGTTGTGCATGGGGTGTGTTTGGAACATTTTGTCACCAGCCGAGTCCAAAATTCAGCCGATCCCCATCTCAGCCCAGAAAGCAGGTAGAACAAGTTTTGTGGTGCCTTTCAGCTGCCTACCGGGGTACTGTAAAAACTACCAACAGAACTCGTTTCTGGCACCTTCCCCGGTGGAGTGGTGCATGGGGTGTGTTTGGAACATTTTGCCACCAGCCGAGTCCAAAATTCAGCTGTTCCCCATCTCAGGCCAGTAAGCAGATAGAACCGGTTTTGTGGTGCCTTTCAGCTGCCTACCGGGGTACTGTAAAAACTACCAACAGAACTCGTTTCTGGCACCTTCCCCGGTGGAGCTGTGCATGGGGTGTGTTTGGAACATTTTGCCACCAGCCGAGTCCAAAATTCAGCTGTTCCCCATCTCAGCCCAGGAAGCAGATAGAACAAGTTTTGTGGTGCCTTTCAGCTGCCTACCGGGGTAGTGTAAAAACTACCAACAGAACTCGTTTCTGGCACCTTCCCCGGTGGAGTTGTGCATGGGGTGTGTTTGGAACATTCTGTCACCAGCCGAGTCCAAAATTCAGCCGTTCCCCATCTCAGCCCAGAAAGCAGGTAGAACAAGTTTTGTGGTGCCTTTCAGCTGCCTACCGGGGTAGTGTAAAAACTACCAACAGAACTCGTTTCTGGCACCTTCCCCGGTGGAGTTGTGCATGGGGTGTGTTTGGAACATTCTGTCACCAGCCGAGTCCAAAATTCAGCCGATCCCCATCTCAGCCCAGGAAGCAGATAGAACAAGTTTTGTGGTGCCTTTCAGCTGACTACCGGGGTACTGTAAAAACTACCAACAGGACTCGTTTCTGGCACCTTCCCCGGTGGAGCTGTGCATGGGGTGTGTTTGGAACATTCTGTCACCAGCCGAGTCCAAAATTCAGCTATTCCCCATCTCAGGCCAGTAAGCAGACAGAACCGGTTTTGTGGTGCCTTTCAGCTGCCTACCGGGGTACTGTAAAAACTACCAACAGAACTCGTTTCTGGCACCTTCCCCGGTGGAGCTGTGCATGGGGTGTGTTTGGAACATTTTGCCACCAGCCGAGTCCAAAATTCAGCTGTTCCCCATCTCTAGCCCAGGAAGCAGATAGAACAAGTTTTGTGGTGCCTTTCAGCTGCCTACCGGGGTACTGTAAAAACTACCAACAGGACTCGTTTCTGGCACCTTCCCCGGTGGAGCTGTGCATGGGGTGTGTTTGGAACATTTTGCCACCACCCGAGTCCGAAACTCAGCCGATCCCCATCTCAGCCCAGAAAGAAGGTAGAACAAGTTTTTTGGTGTTTTTCTCTTGCCTACCGGGGTAGTGTAAAAACTACCAAAAGAACTCATTTCTGGCACCTTCCCCGGTGGAGTTGTGCATGGGGTGTGTTTGGAACATTCTGTCACCAGCCGAGTCCAAAATTCAGCCGTTCCCCATCTCAGCCCAGAAAGCAGGTAGAACAAGTTTTGTGGTGCCTTTCAGCTGCCTACCGGGGTAGTGTAAAAACTACCAACAGAACTCGTTTCTGGCACCTTCCCCGGTGGAGCTGTGCATGGGGTGTGTTTGGAACATTTTGCCACCAGCCGAGTCCAAAACTCAGCCGATCCCCATCTCAGCCCAGGAAGCAGGTAAAACAAGTTTTGTGGTGTCTTTCTCTTGCCTACCGGGGTAGTGTAAAAACTACCAAAAGAACTCGTTTCTGGCACCTTCCCCGGTGGAGTTGTGCATGGGGTGTGTTTGGAACATTCTGTCACCAGCCGAGTCCAAAATTCAGCCGTTCCCCATCTCAGCCCAGAAAGCAGATAGAACAAGTTTTGTGGTGCCTTTCAGCTGCCTACCGGGGTACTGTAAAAACTACCAACAGGACTCGTTTCTGGCATCTTCCCCGGTGGAGTTGTGCATGGGGTGTGTTTGGAACATTCTGTCACCAGCCGAGTCCAAAATTCAGCCGTTCCCCATCTCAGCCCAGAAAGCAGGTAGAACAAGTTTTGTGGTGCCTTTCAGCTGCCTACCGGGGTACTGTAAAAACTACCAACAGGACTCGTTTCTGGCACCTTCCCCGGTGGAGTTGTGCATGGGGTGTGTTTGGAACATTTTGTCACCAGCCGAGTCCAAAATTCAGCTATTCCCCATCTCAGGCCAGTAAGCAGATAGAACCGGTTTTGTGGTGCCTTTCAGCTGCCTACCGGGGTAGTGTAAAAACTACCTACAGGACTCGTTTCTGGCACCTTCCCCGGTGGAGCTGTGCATGGGGTGTGTTTGGAACATTTTGCCACCAGCCGAGTCCGAAACTCAGCCGATCCCCATCTCAGCCCAGAAAGAAGGTAGAACAAGTTTTTTGGTGTTTTTCTCTTGCCTACCGGGGTAGTGTAAAAACTACCAAAAGAACTCATTTCTGGCACCTTCCCCGGTGGAGTTGTGCATGGGGTGTGTTTGGAACATTTTGCCACCACCCGAGTCCAAAATTCAGCCGTTCCCCATCTCAGCCCAGAAAGCAGGTAGAACAAGTTTTGTGGTGCCTTTCAGCTGCCTACCGGGGTACTGTAAAAACTACCAACAGGACTCGTTTCTGGCACATTCCCCGGTGGAGTTGTGCATGGGGTGTGTTTGGAACATTCTGTCACCAGCCGAGTCCAAAATTCAGCCGTTCCCCATCTCAGCCCAGGAAGCAGGTAGAACACGTTTTGTGGTGTCTTTCTCTTGCCTACCGGGGTAGTGTAAAAAATACCAAAAGAACTCATTTCTGGCACCTTCCCCGGTGGAGTTGTGCATGGGGTGTGTTTGTAACATTCTGTCACGAGCCGAGTCCAAAATTCAGCCGTTCCCCATCTCAGCCCAGAAAGCAGGTAGAACAAGTTTTGTGGTGCCTTTCAGCTGCCTACCGGGGTACTGTAAAAACTACCAACAGAACTCGTTTCTGGCACGTTCCGTGGTGGAGCTGTGCATGGGGTGTGTTTGGAACATTTTGCCACCAGCCGAGTCCAAAACTCAGCCGATCCCCATCTCAGCCCAGGAAGCAGGTAAAACAAGTTTTGTGGTGTCTTTCTCTTGCCTACCGGGGTAGTGTAAAAACTACCAAAAGAACTCGTTTCTGGCACCTTCCCCGGTGGAGTTGTGCATGGGGTGTGTTTGGAACATTCTGTCACCAGCCGAGTCCAAAATTCAGCCGTTCCCCATCTCAGCCCAGAAAGCAGGTAGAACAAGTTTTGTGGTGCCTTTCAGCTGCCTACCGGGGTACTGTAAAAACTACCAACAGGACTCGTTTCTGGCACCTTCCCCGGTGGAGTTGTGCATGGGGTGTGTTTGGAACATTTTGTCACCAGCCGAGTCCAAAATTCAGCTATTCCCCATCTCAGGCCAGTAAGCAGATAGAACCGGTTTTGTGGTGCCTTTCAGCTGCCTACCGGGGTAGTGTAAAAACTACCTACAGGACTCGTTTCTGGCACCTTCCCCGGTGGAGCTGTGCATGGGGTGTGTTTGGAACATTTTGCCACCAGCCGAGTCCAAAACTCAGCCGATCCCCATCTCAGCCCAGAAAGCAGGTAGAACCGGTTTTGTGGTGCCTTTCAGCTGCCTACCGGGGTAGTGTAAAAACTACCTACAGGACTCGTTTCTGGCACCTTCCCCGGTGGAGCTGTGCATGGGGTGTGTTTGGAACATTTTGCCACCAGCCGAGTCCAAAACTCAGCCGATCCCCATCTCAGCCCAGAAAGAAGGTAGAACAAGTTTTTTGGTGTTTTTCTCTTGCCTACCGGGGTAGTGTAAAAACTACCAAAAGAACTCATTTCTGGCACCTTCCCCGGTGGAGTTGTGCATGGGGTGTGTTTGGAACATTTTGCCACCACACGAGTCCAAAATTCAGCCGTTCCCCATCTCAGCCCAGAAAGCAGGTAGAACAAGTTTTGTGGTGCCTTTCAGCTGCCTACCGGGGTACTGTAAAAACTACCAACAGGACTCGTTTCTGGCACATTCCCCGGTGGAGTTGTGCATGGGGTGTGTTTGGAACATTCTGTCACCAGCCGAGTCCAAAATTCAGCCGTTCCCCATCTCAGCCCAGGAAGCAGGTAGAACACGTTTTGTGGTGTCTTTCTCTTGCCTACCGGGGTAGTGTAAAAAATACCAAAAGAACTCATTTCTGGCACCTTCCCCGGTGGAGTTGTGCATGGGGTGTGTTTGTAACATTCTGTCACGAGCCGAGTCCAAAATTCAGCCGTTCCCCATCTCAGCCCAGGAAGCAGGTAGAACAAGTTTTGTGGTGCCTTTCAGCTGCCTACCGGGGTAGTGTAAAAACTACCAACAGAACTTGTTTCTGGCACCTTCCCCGGTGGAGTTGTGCATGGGGTGTGTTTGGAACATTTTGTCACCAGCCGAGTCCAAAATTCAGCTATTCCCCATCTCAGGCCAGTAAGCAGGTAGAACCGGTTTTGTGGTGCCTTTCAGCTGCCTACCGGGGTAGTGTAAAAACTACCAACAGGACTCGTTTCTGGCACCTTCCCCGGTGGAGCTGTGCATGGGGTGTGTTTGGAACATTTTGCCACCAGCCGAGTCCGAAACTCAGCCGATCCCCATCTCAGCCCAGAAAGAAGGTAGAACAAGTTTTTTGGTGTTTTTCTCTTGCCTACCGGGGTAGTGTAAAAACTACCAAAAGAACTCATTTCTGGCACCTTCCCCGGTGGAGTTGTGCATGGGGTGTGTTTGGAACATTCTGTCACCAGCCGAGTCCAAAATTCAGCCGTTCCCCATCTCAGCCCAGAAAGCAGGTAGAACAAGTTTTGTGGTGCCTTTCAGCTGCCTACCGGGGTACTGTAAAAACTACCAACAGAACTCGTTTCTGGCACGTTCCGTGGTGGAGCTGTGCATGGGGTGTGTTTGGAACATTTTGCCACCAGCCGAGTCCAAAACTCAGCCGATCCCCATCTCAGCCCAGGAAGCAGGTAAAACAAGTTTTGTGGTGCCTTTCAGCTGCCTACCGGGGTAGTGTAAAAACTACCAAAAGAACTCGTTTCTGGCACCTTCCCCGGTGGAGTTGTGCATGGGGTGTGTTTGGAACATTCTGTCACCAGCCGAGTCCAAAATTCAGCCGTTCCCCATCTCAGCCCAGAAAGCAGATAGAACAAGTTTTGTGGTGCCTTTCAGCTGCCTACCGGGGTACTGTAAAAACTACCAACAGGACTCGTTTCTGGCACCTTCCCCGGTGGAGCTGTGCATGGGGTGTGTTTGGAACATTTTGTCACCAGCCGAGTCCAAAATTCAGCTATTCCCCATCTCAGGCCAGTAAGCAGATAGAACCGGTTTTGTGGTGCCTTTCAGCTGCCTACCGGGGTACTGTAAAAACTACCAACAGAACTCGTTTCTGGCACCTTCCCCGGTGGAGCTGTGCATGGGGTGTGTTTGGAACATTCTGTCACCAGCCGAGTCCAAAACTCAGCCGATCCCCATCTCAGCCCAGGAAGCAGGTAAAACAAGTTTTGTGGTGTCTTTCTCTTGCCTACCGGGGTAGTGTAAAAACTACCAAAAGAACTCGTTTCTGGCACCTTCCCCGGTGGAGTTGTGCATGGGGTGTGTTTGGAACATTCTGTCACCAGCCGAGTCCAAAATTCAGCCGTTCCCCATCTCAGCCCAGAAAGCAGATAGAACAAGTTTTGTGGTGCCTTTCAGCTGCCTACCGGGGTACTGTAAAAACTACCAACAGGACTCGTTTCTGGCATCTTCCCCGGTGGAGTTGTGCATGGGGTGTGTTTGGAACATTCTGTCACCAGCCGAGTCCAAAATTCAGCTATTCCCCATCTCAGGCCAGTAAGCAGATAGAACCGGTTTTGTGGTGCCTTTCAGCTGCCTACCGGGGTAGTGTAAAAACTACCTACAGGACTCGTTTCTGGCACCTTCCCCGGTGGAGCTGTGCATGGGGTGTGTTTGGAACATTTTGCCACCAGCCGAGTCCAAAACTCAGCCGATCCCCATCTCAGCCCAGAAAGAAGGTAGAACAAGTTTTTTGGTGTTTTTCTCTTGCCTACCGGGGTAGTGTAAAAACTACCAAAAGAACTCGTTTCTGGCACGTTCCGTGGTGGAGTTGTGCATGGGGTGTGTTTGGAACATTTTGCCACCACCCGAGTCCAAAATTCAGCCGTTCCCCATCTCAGCCCAGAAAGCAGGTAGAACAAGTTTTGTGGTGCCTTTCAGCTGCCTACCGGGGTACTGTAAAAACTACCAACAGGACTCGTTTCTGGCACCTTCCCCGGTGGAGTTGTGCATGGGGTGTGTTTGGAACATTTTGTCACCACCCGAGTCCAAAATTCAGCCGTTCCCCATCTCAGCCCAGGAAGCAGGTAGAACAAGTTTTGTGGTGTCTTTCTCTTGCCTACCGGGGTAGTGTAAAAACTACCAAAAGAACTCATTTCTGGCACCTTCCCCGGTGGAGTTGTGCATGGGGTGTGTTCGTAACATTCTGTCACCAGCCGAGTCCAAAATTCAGCCGTTCCCCATCTCAGCCCAGGAAGCAGGTAGAACAAGTTTTGTGGTGCCTTTCAGCTGCCTACCGGGGTAGTGTAAAAACTACCAACAGAACTTTTTTCTGGCACCTTCCCCGGTGGAGTTGTGCATGGGGTGTGTTTGGAACATTTTGTCACCAGCCGAGTCCAAAATTCAGCTATTCCCCATCTCAGGCCAGTAAGCAGATAGAACCGGTTTTGTGGTGCCTTTCAGCTGCCTACCGCGGTACTGTAAAAACTACCAACAGAACTCGTTTCTGGCACCTTCCCCGGTGGAGCTGTGCATGGGGTGTGTTTGGAACATTTTGCCACCAGCCGAGTCCGAAACTCAGCCGATCCCCATCTCAGCCCAGAAAGAAGGTAGAACAAGTTTTTTGGTGTTTTTCTCTTGCCTACCGGGGTAGTGTAAAAACTACCAAAAGAACTCATTTCTGGCACCTTCCCCGGTGGAGTTGTGCATGGGGTGTGTTTGGAACATTCTGTCACCAGCCGAGTCCAAAATTCAGCCGTTCCCCATCTCAGCCCAGAAAGCAGGTAGAACAAGTTTTGTGGTGCCTTTCAGCTGCCTACCGGGGTACTGTAAAAACTACCAACAGAACTCGTTTCTGGCACGTTCCGTGGTGGAGCTGTGCATGGGGTGTGTTTGGAACATTTTGCCACCAGCCGAGTCCAAAACTCAGCCGATCCCCATCTCAGCCCAGGAAGCAGGTAAAACAAGTTTTGTGGTGTCTTTCTCTTGCCTACCGGGGTAGTGTAAAAACTACCAAAAGAACTCGTTTCTGGCACCTTCCCCGGTGGAGTTGTGCATGGGGTGTGTTTGGAACATTCTGTCACCAGCCGAGTCCAAAATTCAGCCGTTCCCCATCTCAGCCCAGAAAGCAGGTAGAACAAGTTTTGTGGTGCCTTTCAGCTGCCTACCGGGGTACTGTAAAAACTACCAACAGGACTCGTTTCTGGCACCTTCCCCGGTGGAGTTGTGCATGGGGTGTGTTTGGAACATTTTGTCACCAGCCGAGTCCAAAATTCAGCTATTCCCCATCTCAGGCCAGTAAGCAGATAGAACCGGTTTTGTGGTGCCTTTCAGCTGCCTACCGGGGTAGTGTAAAAACTACCTACAGGACTCGTTTCTGGCACCTTCCCCGGTGGAGCTGTGCATGGGGTGTGTTTGGAACATTTTGCCACCAGCCGAGTCCAAAACTCAGCTGATCCCCATCTCAGCCCAGAAAGCAGGTAGAACCGGTTTTGTGGTGCCTTTCAGCTGCCTACCGGGGTAGTGTAAAAACTACCTACAGGACTCGTTTCTGGCACCTTCCCCGGTGGAGCTGTGCATGGGGTGTGTTTGGAACATTTTGCCACCAGCCGAGTCCAAAACTCAGCCGATCCCCATCTCAGCCCAGAAAGAAGGTAGAACAAGTTTTTTGGTGTTTTTCTCTTGCCTACCGGGGTAGTGTAAAAACTACCAAAAGAACTCATTTCTGGCACCTTCCCCGGTGGAGTTGTGCATGGGGTGTGTTTGGAACATTTTGCCACCACCCGAGTCCAAAATTCAGCCGTTCCCCATCTCAGCCCAGAAAGCAGGTAGAACAAGTTTTGTGGTGCCTTTCAGCTGCCTACCGGGGTACTGTAAAAACTACCAACAGGACTCGTTTCTGGCACATTCCCCGGTGGAGTTGTGCATGGGGTGTGTTTGGAACATTCTGTCACCAGCCGAGTCCAAAATTCAGCCGTTCCCCATCTCAGCCCAGGAAGCAGGTAGAACACGTTTTGTGGTGTCTTTCTCTTGCCTACCGGGGTAGTGTAAAAAATACCAAAAGAACTCATTTCTGGCACCTTCCCCGGTGGAGTTGTGCATGGGGTGTGTTTGTAACATTCTGTCACGAGCCGAGTCCAAAATTCAGCCGTTCCCCATCTCAGCCCAGGAAGCAGGTAGAACAAGTTTTGTGGTGCCTTTCAGCTGCCTACCGGGGTAGTGTAAAAACTACCAACAGAACTTGTTTCTGGCACCTTCCCCGGTGGAGTTGTGCATGGGGTGTGTTTGGAACATTTTGTCACCAGCCGAGTCCAAAATTCAGCTATTCCCCATCTCAGGCCAGTAAGCAGGTAGAACCGGTTTTGTGGTGCCTTTCAGCTGCCTACCGGGGTAGTGTAAAAACTACCAACAGGACTCGTTTCTGGCACCTTCCCCGGTGGAGCTGTGCATGGGGTGTGTTTGGAACATTTTGCCACCAGCCGAGTCCGAAACTCAGCCGATCCCCATCTCAGCCCAGAAAGAAGGTAGAACAAGTTTTTTGGTGTTTTTCTCTTGCCTACCGGGGTAGTGTAAAAACTACCAAAAGAACTCATTTCTGGCACCTTCCCCGGTGGAGTTGTGCATGGGGTGTGTTTGGAACATTCTGTCACCAGCCGAGTCCAAAATTCAGCCGTTCCCCATCTCAGCCCAGAAAGCAGGTAGAACAAGTTTTGTGGTGCCTTTCAGCTGCCTACCGGGGTACTGTAAAAACTACCAACAGGACTCGTTTCTGGCACCTTCCCCGGTGGAGCTGTGCATGGGGTGTGTTTGGAACATTTTGTCACCAGCCGAGTCCAAAATTCAGCTATTCCCCATCTCAGGCCAGTAAGCAGATAGAACCGGTTTTGTGGTGCCTTTCAGCTGCCTACCGGGGGTACTGTAAAAACTACCAACAGAACTCGTTTCTGGCACCTTCCCCGGTGGAGCTGTGCATGGGGTGTGTTTGGAACATTCTGTCACCAGCCGAGTCCAAAATTCAGCTGTTCCCCATCTCAGCCCAGAAAGCAGGTAGAACAAGTTTTGTGGTGTCTTTCTCTTGCCTACCGGGGTAGTGTAAAAACTACCAACAGGACTCGTTTCTGGCACCTTCCCCGGCGGAGTTGTGCATGGGGTGTGTTTGGAACATTCTGTCACCAGCCGAGTCCAAAATTCAGCCGTTCCCCATCTCAGCCCAGAAAGCAGGTAGAACAAGTTTTGTGGTGCCTTTCAGCTGCCTACCGGGGTAGTGTAAAAACTACCAAGAGGACTCGTTTCTGGCACCTTCCCCGGCGGAGTTGTGCATGGGGTGTGTTTGGAACATTCTGTCACCAGCCGAGTCCAAAATTCAGCTATTCCCCATCTCAGGCCAGTAAGCAGATAGAACCGGTTTTGTGGTGCCTTTCAGCTGCCTACCGGGGTACTGTAAAAACTACCAACAGGACTCGTTTCTGGCACCTTCCCCGGTGGAGCTGTGCATGGGGTGTGTTTGGAACATTTTGCCACCAGCCGAGTCCAAAACTCAGCCGATCCCCATCTCAGCCCAGAAAGCAGGTACAACAAGTTTTTTGGTGTTTTTCTCTTGCCTACCGGGGTAGTGTAAAAACTACCAAAAGAACTCATTTCTGGCACCTTCCCCGGTGGAGTTGTGCATGGGGTGTGTTTGGAACATTCTGTCACCACCCGAGTCCAAAATTCAGCCGTTCCCCATCTCAGCCCAGAAAGCAGGTAGAACAAGTTTTGTGGTGCCTTTCAGCTGCCTACCGGGGTACTGTAAAAACTACCAACAGAACTCGTTTCTGGCACCTTCCCCGGTGGAGCTGTGCATGGGGTGTGTTTGGAACATTTTGCCACCAGCCGAGTCCAAAATTCAGCCGTTCCCCATCTCTAGCCCAGGAAGCAGATAGAACAAGTTTTGTGGTGCCTTTCAGCTGCCTACCGGGGTACTGTAAAAACTACCAACAGGACTCGTTTCTGGCACCTTCCCCGGTGGAGTTGTGCATGGGGTGTGTTTGGAACATTCTGTCACCAGCCGAGTCCAAAATTCAGCCGTTCCCCATCTCAGCCCAGAAAGCAGGTAGAACAAGTTTTGTGGTGCCTTTCAGCTGCCTACCGGGGTAGTGTAAAAACTACCAACAGAACTCGTTTCTGGCACCTTCCCCGGTGGAGTTGTGCATGGGGTGTGTTTGGAACATTTTGTCACCACCCGAGTCCAAAATTCAGCCGATCCCCATCTCAGCCCAGGAAGCAGATAGAACAAGTTTTGTGGTGCCTTTCAGCTGACTACCGGGGTACTGTAAAAACTACCAACAGGACTCGTTTCTGGCACCTTCCCCGGTGGAGCTGTGCATGGGGTGTGTTTGGAACATTTTGTCACCAGCCGAGTCCAAAATTCAGCTATTCCCCATCTCAGGCCAGTAAGCAGATAGAACCGGTTTTGTGGTGCCTTTCAGCTGCCTACCGGGGTACTGTAAAAACTACCAAAAGAACTCGTTTCTGGCACCTTCCCCGGTGGAGTTGTGCATGGGGTGTGTTTGGAACATTCTGTCACCAGCCGAGTCCAAAATTCAGCCGTTCCCCATCTCAGCCCAGAAAGCAGGTAGAACAAGTTTTGTGGTGCCTTTCAGCTGACTACCGGGGTACTGTAAAAACTACCAACAGGACTCGTTTCTGGCACCTTCCCCGGTGGAGTTGTGCATGGGGTGTGTTTGGAACATTTTGTCACCAGCCGAGTCCAAAATTCAGCTATTCCCCATCTCAGGCCAGTAAGCAGATAGAACCGGTTTTGTGGTGCCTTTCAGCTGCCTACCGGGGTAGTGTAAAAACTACCTACAGGACTCGTTTCTGGCACCTTCCCCGGTGGAGCTGTGCATGGGGTGTGTTTGGAACATTTTGCCACCAGCCGAGTCCAAAACTCAGCCGATCCCCATCTCAGCCCAGAAAGCAGGTAGAACCGGTTTTGTGGTGCCTTTCAGCTGCCTACCGGGGTAGTGTAAAAACTACCTACAGGACTCGTTTCTGGCACCTTCCCCGGTGGAGCTGTGCATGGGGTGTGTTTGGAACATTTTGCCACCAGCCGAGTCCAAAACTCAGCCGATCCCCATCTCAGCCCAGAAAGAAGGTAGAACAAGTTTTTTGGTGTTTTTCTCTTGCCTACCGGGGTAGTGTAAAAACTACCAAAAGAACTCATTTCTGGCACCTTCCCCGGTGGAGTTGTGCATGGGGTGTGTTTGGAACATTTTGCCACCACCCGAGTCCAAAATTCAGCCGTTCCCCATCTCAGCCCAGAAAGCAGGTAGAACAAGTTTTGTGGTGCCTTTCAGCTGCCTACCGGGGTACTGTAAAAACTACCAACAGAACTCGTTTCTGGCACGTTCCGTGGTGGAGCTGTGCATGGGGTGTGTTTGGAACATTTTGCCACCAGCCGAGTCCAAAACTCAGCCGATCCCCATCTCAGCCCAGGAAGCAGGTAAAACAAGTTTTGTGGTGTCTTTCTCTTGCCTACCGGGGTAGTGTAAAAACTACCAAAAGAACTCGTTTCTGGCACCTTCCCCGGTGGAGTTGTGCATGGGGTGTGTTTGGAACATTCTGTCACCAGCCGAGTCCAAAATTCAGCCGTTCCCCATCTCAGCCCAGAAAGCAGATAGAACAAGTTTTGTGGTGCCTTTCAGCTGCCTACCGGGGTACTGTAAAAACTACCAACAGGACTCGTTTCTGGCACCTTCCCCGGTGGAGCTGTGCATGGGGTGTGTTTGGAACATTTTGTCACCAGCCGAGTCCAAAATTCAGCTATTCCCCATCTCAGGCCAGTAAGCAGATAGAACCGGTTTTGTGGTGCCTTTCAGCTGCCTACCGGGGTACTGTAAAAACTACCAACAGAACTCGTTTCTGGCACCTTCCCCGGTGGAGCTGTGCATGGGGTGTGTTTGGAACATTCTGTCACCAGCCGAGTCCAAAATTCAGCTGTTCCCCATCTCAGCCCAGAAAGCAGGTAGAACAAGTTTTGTGGTGTCTTTCTCTTGCCTACCGGGGTAGTGTAAAAACTACCAACAGGACTCGTTTCTGGCACCTTCCCCGGTGGAGTTGTGCATGGGGTGTGTTTGGAACATTCTGTCACCAGCCGAGTCCAAAATTCAGCCGTTCCCCATCTCAGCCCAGAAAGCAGGTAGAACAAGTTTTGTGGTGCCTTTCAGCTGCCTACCGGGGTACTGTAAAAACTACCAACAGAACTCGTTTCTGGCACGTTCCGTGGTGGAGCTGTGCATGGGGTGTGTTTGGAACATTTTGCCACCAGCCGAGTCCAAAACTCAGCCGATCCCCATCTCAGCCCAGGAAGCAGGTAAAACAAGTTTTGTGGTGTCTTTCTCTTGCCTACCGGGGTAGTGTAAAAACTACCAACAGGACTCGTTTCTGGCACCTTCCCCGGTGGAGCTGTGCATGGGGTGTGTTTGGAACATTTTGCCACCAGCCGAGTCCAAAACTCAGCCGATCCCCATCTCAGCCCAGAAAGAAGGTAGAACAAGTTTTTTGGTGTTTTTCTCTTGCCTACCGGGGTAGTGTAAAAACTACCAAAAGAACTCATTTCTGGCACCTTCCCCGGTGGAGTTGTGCATGGGGTGTGTTTGGAACATTTTGCCACCACCCGAGTCCAAAATTCAGCCGTTCCCCATCTCAGCCCAGAAAGCAGGTAGAACAAGTTTTGTGGTGCCTTTCAGCTGCCTACCGGGGTACTGTAAAAACTACCAACAGGACTCGTTTCTGGCACATTCCCCGGTGGAGTTGTGCATGGGGTGTGTTTGGAACATTCTGTCACCAGCCGAGTCCAAAATTCAGCCGTTCCCCATCTCAGCCCAGGAAGCAGGTAGAACACGTTTTGTGGTGTCTTTCTCTTGCCTACCGGGGTAGTGTAAAAAATACCAAAAGAACTCATTTCTGGCACCTTCCCCGGTGGAGTTGTGCATGGGGTGTGTTTGTAACATTCTGTCACGAGCCGAGTCCAAAATTCAGCCGTTCCCCATCTCAGCCCAGGAAGCAGGTAGAACAAGTTTTGTGGTGCCTTTCAGCTGCCTACCGGGGTACTGTAAAAACTACCAACAGGACTCGTTTCTGGCACATTCCCCGGTGGAGCTGTGCATGGGGTGTGTTTGGAACATTTTGCCACCAGCCGAGTCCAAAATTCAGCCGTTCCCCATCTCTAGCCCAGGAAGCAGATAGAACAAGTTTTGTGGTGCCTTTCAGCTGCCTACCGGGGTACTGTAAAAACTACCAACAGGACTCGTTTCTGGCACCTTCCCCGGTGGAGTTGTGCATGGGGTGTGTTTGGAACATTCTGTCACCAGCCGAGTCCAAAATTCAGCCGTTCCCCATCTCAGCCCAGAAAGCAGGTACAACAAGTTTTTTGGTGTTTTTCTCTTGCCTACCGGGGTAGTGTAAAAACTACCAAAAGAACTCATTTCTGGCACCTTCCCCGGTGGAGTTGTGCATGGGGTGTGTTTGGAACATTCTGTCACCACCCGAGTCCAAAATTCAGCCGTTCCCCATCTCAGCCCAGAAAGCAGGTAGAACAAGTTTTGTGGTGCCTTTCAGCTGCCTACCGGGGTACTGTAAAAACTACCAACAGAACTCGTTTCTGGCACCTTCCCCGGTGGAGCTGTGCATGGGGTGTGTTTGGAACATTTTGCCACCAGCCGAGTCCAAAATTCAGCCGTTCCCCATCTCTAGCCCAGGAAGCAGATAGAACAAGTTTTGTGGTGCCTTTCAGCTGCCTACCGGGGTACTGTAAAAACTACCAACAGGACTCGTTTCTGGCACCTTCCCCGGTGGAGTTGTGCATGGGGTGTGTTTGGAACATTCTGTCACCAGCCGAGTCCAAAATTCAGCCGTTCCCCATCTCAGCCCAGAAAGCAGGTAGAACAAGTTTTGTGGTGCCTTTCAGCTGCCTACCGGGGTAGTGTAAAAACTACCAACAGAACTCGTTTCTGGCACCTTCCCCGGTGTAGTTGTGCATGGGGTGTGTTTGGAACATTTTGTCACCACCCGAGTCCAAAATTCAGCCGATCCCCATCTCAGCCCAGGAAGCAGATAGAACAAGTTTTGTGGTGCCTTTCAGCTGACTACCGGGGTACTGTAAAAACTACCAACAGGACTCGTTTCTGGCACCTTCCCCGGTGGAGCTGTGCATGGGGTGTGTTTGGAACATTTTGTCACCAGCCGAGTCCAAAATTCAGCTATTCCCCATCTCAGGCCAGTAAGCAGATAGAACCGGTTTTGTGGTGCCTTTCAGCTGCCTACCGGGGTACTGTAAAAACTACCAACAGGACTCGTTTCTGGCACCTTCCCCGGTGGAGTTGTGCATGGGGTGTGTTTGGAACATTCTGTCACCAGCCGAGTCCAAAATTCAGCCGTTCCCCATCTCAGCCCAGAAAGCAGGTAGAACAAGTTTTGTGGTGCCTTTCAGCTGCCTACCGGGGTAGTGTAAAAACTACCAACAGAACTCGTTTCTGGCACCTTCCCCGGTGGAGTTGTGCATGGGGTGTGTTTGGAACATTTTGTCACCACCCGAGTCCAAAATTCAGCCGATCCCCATCTCAGCCCAGGAAGCAGATAGAACAAGTTTTGTGGTGCCTTTCAGCTGACTACCGGGGTACTGTAAAAACTACCAACAGGACTCGTTTCTGGCACCTTCCCCGGTGGAGCTGTGCATGGGGTGTGTTTGGAACATTTTGTCACCAGCCGAGTCCAAAATTCAGCTATTCCCCATCTCAGGCCAGTAAGCAGATAGAACCGGTTTTGTGGTGCCTTTCAGCTGCCTACCGGGGTACTGTAAAAACTACCAACAGGACTCGTTTCTGGCACCTTCCCCGGTGGAGTTGTGCAATGGGTGTGTTTGGAACATTCTGTCACCAGCCGAGTCCAAAATTCAGCCGTTCCCCATCTCAGCCCAGAAAGCAGGTAGAACAAGTTTTGTGGTGCCTTTCAGCTGCCTACCGGGGTACTGTAAAAACTACCAACAGTACTCGTTTCTGGCACCTTCCCCGGTGGAGTTGTGCATGGGGTGTGTTTGGAACATTCTGTCACCAGCCGAGTCCAAAATTCAGCCGTTCCCCATCTCAGCCCAGAAAGCAGGTAGAACAAGTTTTGTGGTGCCTTTCAGCTGCCTACCGGGGTAGTGTAAAAACTACCAACAGAACTCGTTTCTGGCACCTTCCCCGGTGGAGTTGTGCATGGGGTGTGTTTGGAACATTTTGTCACCACCCGAGTCCAAAATTCAGCCGATCCCCATCTCAGCCCAGGAAGCAGATAGAACAAGTTTTGTGGTGCCTTTCAGCTGACTACCGGGGTACTGTAAAAACTACCAACAGGACTCGTTTCTGGCACCTTCCCCGGTGGAGTTGTGCATGGGGTGTGTTTGGAACATTTTGTCACCAGCCGAGTCCAAAATTCAGCCGATCCCCATCTCAGCCCAGAAAGCAGGTAGAACAAGTTTTGTGGTGCCTTTCAGCTGCCTACCGGGGTACTGTAAAAACTACCAACAGAACTCGTTTCTGGCACCTTCCCCGGTGGAGTGGTGCATGGGGTGTGTTTGGAACATTTTGCCACCAGCCGAGTCCAAAATTCAGCTGTTCCCCATCTCAGGCCAGTAAGCAGATAGAACCGGTTTTGTGGTGCCTTTCAGCTGCCTACCGGGGTACTGTAAAAACTACCAACAGAACTCGTTTCTGGCACCTTCCCCGGTGGAGCTGTGCATGGGGTGTGTTTGGAACATTTTGCCACCAGCCGAGTCCAAAATTCAGCTGTTCCCCATCTCAGCCCAGGAAGCAGATAGAACAAGTTTTGTGGTGCCTTTCAGCTGCCTACCGGGGTAGTGTAAAAACTACCAACAGAACTCGTTTCTGGCACCTTCCCCGGTGGAGTTGTGCATGGGGTGTGTTTGGAACATTCTGTCACCAGCCGAGTCCAAAATTCAGCCGTTCCCCATCTCAGCCCAGAAAGCAGGTAGAACAAGTTTTGTGGTGCCTTTCAGCTGCCTACCGGGGTAGTGTAAAAACTACCAACAGAACTCGTTTCTGGCACCTTCCCCGGTGGAGTTGTGCATGGGGTGTGTTTGGAACATTTTGTCACCACCCGAGTCCAAAATTCAGCCGATCCCCATCTCAGCCCAGGAAGCAGATAGAACAAGTTTTGTGGTGCCTTTCAGCTGACTACCGGGGTACTGTAAAAACTACCAACAGGACTCGTTTCTGGCACCTTCCCCGGTGGAGCTGTGCATGGGGTGTGTTTGGAACATTTTGTCACCAGCCGAGTCCAAAATTCAGCTATTCCCCATCTCAGGCCAGTAAGCAGACAGAACCGGTTTTGTGGTGCCTTTCAGCTGCCTACCGGGGTACTGTAAAAACTACCAACAGAACTCGTTTCTGGCACCTTCCCCGGTGGAGCTGTGCATGGGGTGTGTTTGGAACATTTTGCCACCAGCCGAGTCCAAAATTCAGCCGTTCCCCATCTCTAGCCCAGGAAGCAGATAGAACAAGTTTTGTGGTGCCTTTCAGCTGCCTACCGGGGTACTGTAAAAACTACCAACAGGACTCGTTTCTGGCACCTTCCCCGGTGGAGTTGTGCATGGGGTGTGTTTGGAACATTCTGTCACCAGCCGAGTCCAAAATTCAGCCGTTCCCCATCTCAGCCCAGAAAGCAGGTAGAACAAGTTTTGTGGTGCCTTTCAGCTGCCTACCGGGGTAGTGTAAAAACTACCAACAGAACTCGTTTCTGGCACCTTCCCCGGTGGAGTTGTGCATGGGGTGTGTTTGGAACATTTTGTCAACACCCGAGTCCAAAATTCAGCCGATCCCCATCTCAGCCCAGGAAGCAGATAGAACAAGTTTTGTGGTGCCTTTCAGCTGACTACCGGGGTACTGTAAAAACTACCAACAGGACTCGTTTCTGGCACCTTCCCCGGTGGAGTTGTGCATGGGGTGTGTTTGGAACATTTTGTCACCAGCCGAGTCCAAAATTCAGCTATTCCCCATCTCAGGCCAGTAAGCAGATAGAACCGGTTTTGTGGTGCCTTTCAGCTGCCTACCGGGGTACTGTAAAAACTACCAACAGAACTCGTTTCTGGCACCTTCCCCGGTGGAGCTGTGCATGGGGTGTGTTTGGAACATTCTGTCACCAGCCGAGTCCAAAATTCAGCTGTTCCCCATCTCTAGCCCAGGAAGCAGATAGAACAAGTTTTGTGGTGCCTTTCAGCTGCCTACCGGGGTACTGTAAAAACTACCAACAGAACTCGTTTCTGGCACCTTCCCCGGTGGAGCTGTGCATGGGGTGTGTTTGGAACATTTTGCCACCAGCCGAGTCCAAAATTCAGCCGTTCCCCATCTCAGCCCAGAAAGCAGGTAGAACAAGTTTTGTGGTGCCTTTCAGCTGCCTACCGCGGTACTATAAAAACTACCAACAGGACTCGTTTCTGGCACCTTCCCCGGTGGAGTTGTGCATGGGGTGTGTTTGGAACATTCTGTCACCAGCCGAGTCCAAAATTCAGCCGTTCCCCATCTCAGCCCAGAAAGCAGGTAGAACAAGTTTTGTGGTGCCTTTCAGCTGCCTACCGGGGTAGTGTAAAAACTACCAACAGAACTCGTTTCTGGCACCTTCCCCGGTGGAGTTGTGCATGGGGTGTGTTTGGAACATTTTGTCACCACCCGAGTCCAAAATTCAGCCGATCCCCATCTCAGCCCAGGAAGCAGATAGAACAAGTTTTGTGGTGCCTTTCAGCTGACTACCGGGGTACTGTAAAAACTACCAACAGGACTCGTTTCTGGCACCTTCCCCGGTGGAGTGGTGCATGGGGTGTGTTTGGAACATTTTGCCACCAGCCGAGTCCAAAATTCAGCTGTTCCCCATCTCAGGCCAGTAAGCAGATAGAACCGGTTTTGTGGTGCCTTTCAGCTGCCTACCGGGGTAGTGTAAAAACTACCAACAGAACTCGTTTCTGGCACCTTCCCCGGTGGAGTTGTGCATGGGGTGTGTTTGGAACATTTTGTCACCACCCGAGTCCAAAATTCAGCCGATCCCCATCTCAGCCCAGGAAGCAGATAGAACAAGTTTTGTGGTGCCTTTCAGCTGACTACCGGGGTACTGTAAAAACTACCAACAGGACTCGTTTCTGGCACCTTCCCCGGTGGAGCTGTGCATGGGGTGTGTTTGGAACATTTTGTCACCAGCCGAGTCCAAAATTCAGCTATTCCCCATCTCAGGCCAGTAAGCAGACAGAACCGGTTTTGTGGTGCCTTTCAGCTGCCTACCGGGGTACTGTAAAAACTACCAACAGAACTCGTTTCTGGCACCTTCCCCGGTGGAGCTGTGCATGGGGTGTGTTTGGAACATTTTGCCACCAGCCGAGTCCAAAATTCAGCCGTTCCCCATCTCTAGCCCAGGAAGCAGATAGAACAAGTTTTGTGGTGCCTTTCAGCTGCCTACCGGGGTACTGTAAAAACTACCAACAGGACTCGTTTCTGGCACCTTCCCCGGTGGAGTTGTGCATGGGGTGTGTTTGGAACATTCTGTCACCAGCCGAGTCCAAAATTCAGCCGTTCCCCATCTCAGCCCAGAAAGCAGGTAGAACAAGTTTTGTGGTGCCTTTCAGCTGCCTACCGGGGTAGTGTAAAAACTACCAACAGAACTCGTTTCTGGCACCTTCCCCGGTGGAGTTGTGCATGGGGTGTGTTTGGAACATTTTGTCAACACCCGAGTCCAAAATTCAGCCGATCCCCATCTCAGCCCAGGAAGCAGATAGAACAAGTTTTGTGGTGCCTTTCAGCTGACTACCGGGGTACTGTAAAAACTACCAACAGGACTCGTTTCTGGCACCTTCCCCGGTGGAGTTGTGCATGGGGTGTGTTTGGAACATTTTGTCACCAGCCGAGTCCAAAATTCAGCTATTCCCCATCTCAGGCCAGTAAGCAGATAGAACCGGTTTTGTGGTGCCTTTCAGCTGCCTACCGGGGGTACTGTAAAAACTACCAACAGAACTCGTTTCTGGCACCTTCCCCGGTGGAGCTGTGCATGGGGTGTGTTTGGAACATTCTGTCACCAGCCGAGTCCAAAATTCAGCTGTTCCCCATCTCTAGCCCAGGAAGCAGATAGAACAAGTTTTGTGGTGCCTTTCAGCTGCCTACCGGGGTACTGTAAAAACTACCAACAGAACTCGTTTCTGGCACCTTCCCCGGTGGAGCTGTGCATGGGGTGTGTTTGGAACATTTTGCCACCAGCCGAGTCCAAAATTCAGCCGTTCCCCATCTCAGCCCAGAAAGCAGGTAGAACAAGTTTTGTGGTGCCTTTCAGCTGCCTACCGCGGTACTATAAAAACTACCAACAGGACTCGTTTCTGGCACCTTCCCCGGTGGAGCTGTGCATGGGGTGTGTTTGGAACATTTTGCCACCAGCCGAGTCCAAAACTCAGCCGATCCCCATCTCAGCCCAGAAAGAAGGTAGAACAAGTTTTTTGGTGTCTTTCTCTTGCCTACCGGGGTACTGTAAAAACTACCAACAGGACTCGTTTCTGGCACCTTCCCCGGTGGAGCTGTGCATGGGGTGTGTTTGGAACATTTTGCCACCAGCCGAGTCCGAAACTCAGCCGATCCCCATCTCAGCCCAGAAAGAAGGTAGAACAAGTTTTTTGGTGTTTTTCTCTTGCCTACCGGGGGTAGTGTAAAATCTACCAAAAGAACTCCTTTCTGGCACCTTCCCATGTAGAGTTGTGCCTGGGGTGTGTTTGGAACATTTTGTCACCAGCCGAGTCCAAAATTCAGCGATTCCCCATCTCAGCCCAGAAAGCAGGTAGAACAACTTTTGTGGTGCCTTTCAGATGCCTACCAGAGCAATGTAAGAAATACCAAAAGAACTCCCCTCTGGCATCTTACCACGTGGAGTTGTGCATGGGGTTTCTTTGGAACTTTTAGCCACCAGCCGAGGCCAAAGGTCAGCTGTTCCCCATCTCAGCCCAGAAAGCAGGTAAACAACTTTTGTGGTGCCTTTCAGCCGCGTACCGGAGCAATGTAAAAACTACCAAAAGAACTCCTGTCTGGCACCTTCCGCCGTGGAGTTGTGCATGGGGTGTGTTTGGGACAGTCTGTCACCAGCCGACTCCAAAATTCAGCATTTCCTAATCACATCCCAGAAATCAGGTAGAACAACTTTTGTGGTGCCTTTCAGATGCCTACCAGAGCAATGTAAGAAATACCAAATAATTCCTCTCTGGCACCTTCCCCGGTGGAGTTGTGCGTGGGGTGTGTTTGGAACTTTTTGTCTCCAGCTGAGGCCGAAATTCAGCTCTTCCCCATCTCTAGCCCAGAAAGCTGGTAGAACAACATTTGTCGTGCCTTTCAGCTGCCTACAGAAGCAATTTAAAAACTACCAACAAAACTCCTGTCTGGCTCCTTCCCCGGTGGAGTTGTGCGTGGGGTGTGTTTGGAACTTTTTGTCTCCAGCCGAGGCCAAAATTCAGCGGTTTCCCATCTCTAGCCCAGAAAGCAGGTAGAACAACTTTTGTGGTGCCTTTCAGATGCCTACCAGAGCAATGTAAGAAATACTAAATTATTCCTTTCTGGCACCTTCTCTAGTGGAGTTGTGCATGGGCTGTGTTTGGAACTTTTTGTCGCCAGCCGAGTCCAAAATTCATGGATTCCCCATCTCAGTCCAGAAAGCCTGTAGAACAACTTTTGTGGTGCCTTTCAGCCGCGTACCGGAGCAATGTAAAAACTACCCGAAGAACTCCTGTCTGGCACCTTTCGCCGTGGAGTTGTGCATGGGATGTCTTTGGAACTTTTTGTCTCCAGCCGAGGCCAAAATTCAGCGGTTCCCCATCTCTAGCCCAGAAAGCAGGTAGAAAAACTTTTGTGGTGCCTTTCAGATGCCTACCAGAGCAATGTAAGAAATACTAAATAATTCCTTTCTGGCACCTTCTCTAGTGGAGTTGTGCATGGGCTGTGTTTGGAACATTTTGTCGCCAGCCGAGTCCTAAATTCATGGATTCCCCACCTCAGCCCAGAAAGCAGGTAAAACAAGTTTTATGCTGCCTTTCTGCTGCCTACCGGGGTAGTGTAAAAACTACCAACAGAACTCCTTTCTGGCACCTTCCCACGTGAAGTTGTGCATGGGGTGTGTTTGGGACATTCTGTCACCAGCCGACTCCAAAATTCAGCATTTCCTAACCACATCCCAGAAATCAGGTAGAACAACTTTTGTGGTGCCTTTCAGCTGCCTCCAGAAGCAATTTAACAACTACCAACAGAAGTCGTCTCTGGCGCCTTCCCCGGTGGAGTTGGGCATGGGGTGTGTTTGGAACTTTTTGTACACCACCCGAGACCAAAATTCAGCTGTTCCCTATCTCTAGCCCAGAAAACAGAACAACTTTTGTGGTGCCTTTCAGCCGCGTACCGGAGCAATGTAAAAACTACCAAAAGAACTCCTTTCTGGCACCTTACGCCGTGGAGTTGTGCATGGGATGTTTTTGGAACATTTTGTCTCCAGCCGAGGCCAAAATTCAGCGGTTTCCCATCTCTAGCCCAGAAAGCAGGTAGAACAACTTTTGTGGTGCCTTTCAGCTGCCTACAGAAGCAATTTAAAAACTACCAACAAAACTCCTGTCTGGCACCTTCCCCGGTGGAGTTGTGCATGCGGTGTGTTTGGAACTTTTTGCCACCAGCCGAGGCCAAAATTCAGCTGTTCCCCATCTCAGCCCAGGAAGCAGATAGAACAAGTTTTGTGGTGCCTTTCAGCTGCCTACCGGGGTAGTGTAAAAACTACCAACAGAACTCGTTTCTGGCACCTTCCCCGGTGGAGTTGTGCATGGGGTGTGTTTGGAACATTCTGTCACCAGCCGAGTCCAAAATTCAGCCGTTCCCCATCTCAGCCCAGAAAGCAGGTAGAACAAGTTTTGTGGTGCCTTTCAGCTGCCTACCGGGGTAGTGTAAAAACTACCAACAGAACTCGTTTCTGGCACCTTCCCCGGTGGAGTTGTGCATGGGGTGTGTTTGGAACATTTTGTCACCACCCGAGTCCAAAATTCAGCCGATCCCCATCTCAGCCCAGGAAGCAGATAGAACAAGTTTTGTGGTGCCTTTCAGCTGACTACCGGGGTACTGTAAAAACTACCAACAGGACTCGTTTCTGGCACCTTCCCCGGTGGAGCTGTGCATGGGGTGTGTTTGGAACATTTTGTCACCAGCCGAGTCCAAAATTCAGCTATTCCCCATCTCAGGCCAGTAAGCAGACAGAACCGGTTTTGTGGTGCCTTTCAGCTGCCTACCGGGGTACTGTAAAAACTACCAACAGAACTCGTTTCTGGCACCTTCCCCGGTGGAGCTGTGCATGGGGTGTGTTTGGAACATTTTGCCACCAGCCGAGTCCAAAATTCAGCCGTTCCCCATCTCTAGCCCAGGAAGCAGATAGAACAAGTTTTGTGGTGCCTTTCAGCTGCCTACCGGGGTACTGTAAAAACTACCAACAGGACTCGTTTCTGGCACCTTCCCCGGTGGAGTTGTGCATGGGGTGTGTTTGGAACATTCTGTCACCAGCCGAGTCCAAAATTCAGCCGTTCCCCATCTCAGCCCAGAAAGCAGGTAGAACAAGTTTTGTGGTGCCTTTCAGCTGCCTACCGGGGTAGTGTAAAAACTACCAACAGAACTCGTTTCTGGCACCTTCCCCGGTGGAGTTGTGCATGGGGTGTGTTTGGAACATTCTGTCACCAGCCGAGTCCAAAATTCAGCCGTTCCCCATCTCTAGCCCAGGAAGCAGATAGAACAAGTTTTGTGGTGCCTTTCAGCTGCCTACCGGGGTACTGTAAAAACTACCAACAGAACTCGTTTCTGGCACCTTCCCCGGTGGAGCTGTGCATGGGGTGTGTTTGGAACATTCTGTCACCAGCCGAGTCCAAAATTCAGCCGTTCCCCATCTCAGCCCAGAAAGCAGGTAGAACAAGTTTTGTGGTGCCTTTCAGCTGCCTACCGCGGTACTATAAAAACTACCAACAGGACTCGTTTCTGGCACCTTCCCCGGTGGAGCTGTGCATGGGGTGTGTTTGGAACATTTTGCCACCAGCCGAGTCCAAAACTCAGCCGATCCCCATCTCAGCCCAGAAAGAAGGTAGAACAAGTTTTTTGGTGTCTTTCTCTTGCCTACCGGGGTACTGTAAAAACTACCAACAGGACTCGTTTCTGGCACCTTCCCCGGTGGAGCTGTGCATGGGGTGTGTTTGGAACATTTTGCCACCAGCCGAGTCCGAAACTCAGCCGATCCCCATCTCAGCCCAGAAAGAAGGTAGAACAAGTTTTTTGGTGTTTTTCTCTTGCCTACCGGGGTAGTGTAAAATCTACCAAAAGAACTCCTTTCTGGCACCTTCCCATGTAGAGTTGTGCCTGGGGTGTGTTTGGAACATTTTGTCACCAGCCGAGTCCAAAATTCAGCGATTCCCCATCTCAGCCCAGAAAGCAGGTAAAACAAGTTTTATGCTGCCTTTCTGCTGCCTACCGATGTAATGTAAGAAATACCAAAAGAACTCCCCTCTGGCATCTTACCACGTGGAGTTGTGCATGGGGTTTCTTTGGAACTTTTAGCCACCAGCCGAGGCCAAAGGTCAGCTGTTCCCCATCTCAGCCCAGAAAGCAGGTAAACAACTTTTGTGGTGCCTTTCAGCCGCGTACCGGAGCAATGTAAAAACTACCAAAAGAACTCCTGTCTGGCACCTTCCGCCGTGGAGTTGTGCATGGGGTGTGTTTGGGACAGTCTGTCACCAGCCGACTCCAAAATTCAGCATTTCCTAATCACATCCCAGAAATCAGGTAGAACAACTTTTGTGGTGCCTTTCAGATGCCTACCAGAGCAATGTAAGAAATACCAAATAATTCCTCTCTGGCACCTTCCCCGGTGGAGTTGTGCGTGGGGTGTGTTTGGAACTTTTTGTCTCCAGCTGAGGCCGAAATTCAGCTCTTCCCCATCTCTAGCCCAGAAAGCTGGTAGAACAACATTTGTCGTGCCTTTCAGCTGCCTACAGAAGCAATTTAAAAACTACCAACAAAACTCCTGTCTGGCTCCTTCCCCGGTGGAGTTGTGCGTGGGGTGTGTTTGGAACTTTTTGTCTCCAGCCGAGGCCAAAATTCAGCGGTTTCCCATCTCTAGCCCAGAAAGCAGGTAGAACAACTTTTGTGGTGCCTTTCAGATGCCTACCAGAGCAATGTAAGAAATACTAAATTATTCCTTTCTGGCACCTTCTCTAGTGGAGTTGTGCATGGGCTGTGTTTGGAACTTTTTGTCGCCAGCCGAGTCCAAAATTCATGGATTCCCCATCTCAGTCCAGAAAGCCTGTAGAACAACTTTTGTGGTGCCTTTCAGCCGCGTACCGGAGCAATGTAAAAACTACCCGAAGAACTCCTGTCTGGCACCTTTCGCCGTGGAGTTGTGCATGGGATGTCTTTGGAACTTTTTGTCTCCAGCCGAGGCCAAAATTCAGCGGTTCCCCATCTCTAGCCCAGAAAGCAGGTAGAAAAACTTTTGTGGTGCCTTTCAGATGCCTACCAGAGCAATGTAAGAAATACTAAATAATTCCTTTCTGGCACCTTCTCTAGTGGAGTTGTGCATGGGCTGTGTTTGGAACATTTTGTCGCCAGCCGAGTCCTAAATTCATGGATTCCCCACCTCAGCCCAGAAAGCAGGTAAAACAAGTTTTATGCTGCCTTTCTGCTGCCTACCGGGGTAGTGTAAAAACTACCAACAGAACTCCTTTCTGGCACCTTCCCACGTGAAGTTGTGCATGGGGTGTGTTTGGGACATTCTGTCACCAGCCGACTCCAAAATTCAGCATTTCCTAACCACATCCCAGAAATCAGGTAGAACAACTTTTGTGGTGCCTTTCAGCTGCCTCCAGAAGCAATTTAACAACTACCAACAGAAGTCGTCTCTGGCGCCTTCCCCGGTGGAGTTGGGCATGGGGTGTGTTTGGAACTTTTTGTACACCACCCGAGACCAAAATTCAGCTGTTCCCTATCTCTAGCCCAGAAAACAGAACAACTTTTGTGGTGCCTTTCAGCCGCGTACCGGAGCAATGTAAAAACTACCAAAAGAACTCCTTTCTGGCACCTTACGCCGTGGAGTTGTGCATGGGATGTTTTTGGAACATTTTGTCTCCAGCCGAGGCCAAAATTCAGCGGTTTCCCATCTCTAGCCCAGAAAGCAGGTAGAACAACTTTTGTGGTGCCTTTCAGCTGCCTACAGAAGCAATTTAAAAACTACCAACAAAACTCCTGTCTGGCACCTTCCCCGGTGGAGTTGTGCATGCGGTGTGTTTGGAACTTTTTGCCACTAGCCGAGGCCAAAATTCAGCGGTTCCCCATCTCTAGCCCAGAAAGCAGGTAGAACAACTTTTGTGGTTCCTTTCAGATGCCTACCAGAGCAATGTAAGAAATACTAAATAATTCCTTTCTGGCACCTTCTCTAGTGGTGTTGTGCATGGGCTGTGTTTGGAACTTTTTGTCACCAGCCGAGTCCAAAATTCAGCGGTTCCCCACCTCAGCCGGGAAAGCAGGTACAACAACATTTGTGGTGCCTTTCTGCTGCCTACCGGGGCAATTTAAAAACTACCGAGAGAACTCGTTTCTAGCACCTTCCCATGTGGAGTTGTGCATGGGGTGTGTTTGGAACATTTTGTCACCAGCCGAGTCCAATATTCAGCGATTCCCCATCTCAGCCCAGAAAGCAGGTAAACAACTTTTATGGCGAATTTCTAATGCCTACCATAGTAACGTAAAAACGACCAACAGAACTGCTGTCTGGCTCCTTCCCCGGTGGAGTTGTGCATGGGATGTGTTTGGAACTTTTTGACACCAGACGAGTCCAAAATCAGCATTTCCTAATCACATCCCAGAAATCAGGTAGAACAACTTTTGTGGTGCCTTTCAGATGCCTCCAGAAGTATTTTAAAAACTACCAACAGAAGTCATTTCTGGCACCTTCCCCGGTGGAGTTGTGCATGGGGTGTGTTTGGAACTTTTTGTACACCAGCCGAGACCAAAATTCAGCTGTTCCCCATCTCTAGCCCAGAAAACAGTTAGAACAAGTTTTGTGGTGCCTTTCAGCCGCGTACCGGAGCAATGTAAAAACTACCAAAAGAACTCCTGTCTGGCACCTTCCGCCGTGGAGTTGTGCATGGGATGTCTTTGGAACATTTTGTCTCCAGCCGAGGCCAAAATTCAGCTGTTTCCCATCTCTAGGCCAGAAAGCTGGTAGAACAACTTTTGTGGTGCCTTTCAGCTGCCTACAGAAGCAATTTAAAAACTACCAACAAAACTCCTGTCTGGCACCTTCCCACGTGAAGTTGTGCCTGGGGTGTGTTTGGGACATTCTGTCACCAGCCGACTCCAAAATTCAGCATTTCCTAACCACATCCCAGAAATCAGGTAGAACAACTTTTGTGGTGCCTTTCAGCTGCCTCCAGAAGCAATTTAAAAACTACTAACAGAAGTCGTCTCTGGCGCCTTCCCCGGTGGAGTTGTGCGTGGGGTGTGTTTGGAACATTTTGTCACCATCCGAGTCCAAAATTCAGGGATTCCCCATCTCTAGCCCAGAAAGCAGGTAGAACACCTTTTGTGGCGAATTTCTAATGCCTACCATAATAACGTAAAAGCGACCAAGAGAATTCCTTTCTGGCACCATCCCCGGTGGAGTTGGGCATGGGGTGTGTTTGGAACTTTTTCCACCAGCCGAGTCCAAATTCAGCATTTCCTAACCACATCCCAGAAATCAGGTAGAACAACTTTTGTGGTGCCTTTCAGCTTCCTACCGGGGTAGTGTAAAATCTACCAAAAGAACTCCTTTCTGGCACCTTCCCACGTAGAGTTGTGCCTGGGGTGTGTTTGGAACATTTTGTCACCAGCCGAGTCCAAAATTCAGCGATTCCCCATCTCAGCCCAGAAAGCAGGTAAAACAAGTTTTATGCTGCCTTTCTGCTGCCTACCGATGTAATGTAAGAAATACCAAAAGAACTCCCCTCTGGCACCTTCCGCCGTGGAGTTGTGCATGGGATGTCTTTGGAACATTTTGTCTCCATCCGAGGCCAAAGGTCAGCTGTTCCCCATCTCTAGCCCAGAAAGCAGTTAGAACAACCATTGTGGTGCCTTTCAGCCGCGTACCGGAGCAATGTAAAAACTACCCGAAGAACTCCTGTCTGGCACCTTCCCACGTGGAGTTGTGCATGGGGTGTGTTTGGGACATTCTGTCACCAGCCGACTCCAAAATTCAGCATTTCCTAATCACATCCCAGAAATCAGGTAGAACAACTTTTGTGGTGCCTTTCGGCTGCCTACAGAAGCAATTTAAAAACTACCAACAAAACTCCTGTCTGGCTCCTTCCCCGGTGGAGTTGTGCGTGGGGTGTGTTTGGAACTTTTTGTCTCCAGCCGAGGCCAAAATTCAGCGGTTTCCCATCTCTAGCCCAGAAAGCAGGTAGAACAACTTTTGTGGTGCCTTTCAGATGCCTACCAGAGCAATGTAAGAAATACTAAATTATTCCTTTCTGGCACCTTCTCTAGTGGAGTTTTGCATGGGCTGTGTTTGGAACTTTTTGTCTCCGGCCGAGTCCAAAATTCAGCTCTTCCCCACCTCAGCCCAGAAAGCAGGTAGAACATCTTTTGTGGTGCCTATCAGCTTCCTACCGGGGTAGTGTAAAAACTACCAACAGAACTCCTTTCTGGCACCTTCCCACGTGAAGTTGTGCATGGGGTGTGTTTGGGACATTCTGTCACCAGCCGACTCCAAAATTCAGCATTTCCTAACCACATCCCAGAAATCAGGTAGAACAACTTTTGTGGTGCCTTTCAGCTGCCTCCAGAAGCAATTTAAAAACTACCAACAGAAGTCGTCTCTGGCGCCTTCCCCGGTGGAGTTGTGCGTGGGGTGTGTTTGGAACATTTTGTCACCATCCGAGTCCAAAATTCAGGGATTCCCCATCTCTAGCCCAGAAAGCAGGTAGAACACCTTTTGTGGCGAATTTCTAATGCCTACCATAATAACGTAAAAGCGACCAAGAGAATTCCTTTCTGGCACCATCCCCGGTGGAGTTGGGCATGGGGCGTGTTTGGAACTTTTTCCACCAGCCGAGTCCAAATTCAGCATTTCCTAACCACATCCCAGAAATCAGGTAGAACAACTTTTGTGGTGCCTTTCAGCCGCGTACCGGAGCAATGTAAAAACTACCAAAAGAACTCCTGTCTGGCACCTTCCGCCGTGGAGTTGTGCATGGGATGTCTTTGGAACATTTTGCCTCCAGCCGAGGCAAAAATTCAGCGGATTCCCATCTCTAGCCCAGAAAGCAGGTAGAAAAACTTTTGTGGTGCCTTTCAGATGCCTACCAGACCAAAGTAAGAAATACTAAATAATTCCTTTCTGGCACCTTCTCTAGTGTAGTTGTGCATGGGCTGTTTGGAACTTTTTGTCACCAGCCGAGTCCAAAATTCAGCTGTTCCCCACCTCAGCCCAGAAAGCAGGTAGAACAAGTTTTGTGGAGCCTTTCAGCTTCCTACATGGGTAGTGTAAAATCTACCAAAAGAACTCCTTTCTGGCACCTTCCCACGTGAAGTTGTGCATGGGCTGTGTTTGGAACATTTTGTCACCAGCCGAGTCCAAAATTCAGCGATTCCGCATCTCAGCCCAGAAAGCAGGTAAAACAAGTTTTATGCTGCCTTTCTGCTGCCTACCGATATAATGTAAGAAATACCAAAAGAACTCCCCTCTGGCATCTTACCACGTGGTTTGTGCATGGGGTTTCTTTGGAACTTTTAGCCACCAGCCGAGGCCAAAGGTCAGCTGTTCCCCATCTCAGCCCAGAAAGCAGGTAAACAACTTTTGTGGTGCCTTTCAGCCGCGTACCGGAGCAATGTAAAAACTACCAAAAGAACTCCTGTCTGGCACCTTCCGCCGTGGAGTTGTGCATGGGATGTCTTTGGAACATTTTGTCTCCAGCCGAGGCCAAAGGTCAGCTGTTCCCCATCTCTAGCCCAGAAAACAGTTAGAACAACCATTGTGGTGCCTTTCAGCCGCGTACCGGAGCAATGTAAAAACTACCCGAAGAACTCCTGTCTGGCACCTTCCCACGTGGAGTTGTGCATGGGGTGTGTTTGGGACATTCTGTCACCAGCCGACTCCAAAATTCAGCATTTCCTAATCACATCCCAGAAATCAGGTAGAACAACTTTTGTGGTGCCTTTCAGATGCCTACCAGAGCAATGTAAGAAATACTAAATAATTCCTTTCTGGCACCTTCTCCGGTGGAGTTGTGCATGCGGTGTGTTTGGAACTTTTTGCCACCAGCCGAGTCCAAAATTCAGCGGTTCCCCACCTCAGCCGGGAAAGCAGGTAGAACAACTTTTGTGGTGCCTTTCAGATGCCTACCAGAGCAATGTAAGAAATACTAAATTATTCCTTTCTGGCACCTTCTCTAGTGGAGTTGTGCATGGGCTGTGTTTGGAACTTTTTGTCACCAGCCGAGGCCAAAATTCAGCGGTTCCCCACCTCAGCCGGGAAAGCAGGTAGAACAACATTTGTGGTGCCTTTCTGCTGCCTACCGGGGCAATTTAAAAACTACCGAGAGAACTCGTTTCTAGCACCTTCTCATGTGGAGTTGTGCATGGGGTGTGTTTGGAACATTTTGTCACCAGCCTAGTCCAATATTCAGCGATTCCCCATCTCAGCCCAGAAAGCAGGTAGAACAACCTTTGTGGCGAATTTCTAATGCCTACCATAGTAACGTAAAAACGACCATAGAATTCCTTTCTGGCACCATCCCCGGTGGAGTTGTGCATGCGGTTTGTTTGGAACTTTTTGCCACCAGCCGAGTCCAAAATCAGCATTTCCTAATCACATCCCAGAAATCAGGTAGAACAACTTTTGTGGTGCCTTTCAGATGCCTCCAGAAGCATTTTAAAAACTACCAACAGAAGTCATTTCTGGCACCTTCCCCGGTGGAGTTGTGCATGGGGTGTGTTTGGAACTTTTTGTACACCAGCCGAGACCAAAATTCAGCTGTTCCCCATCTCTAGCCCAGAAAACAGAACAACTTTTGTGGTGCCTTTCAGCTGCCTACAGAAGCAATTTAAAAACTACCAACAAAACTCCTGTCTGGCACCTTCCCCGGTGGAGTTGTGCATGCGGTGTTTTTGGAACTTTTTGCCACCAGCCGAGGCCAAAATTCAGCGGTTTCCCATCTCTAGCCCAGAAAGCAGGTAGAACAACTTTTGTGGTGCCTTTCAGGTGCCTACCAGAGCAATGTGAGAACTACCAACAAAACTGCTTTCTGGCACATTCCCCCATGGAGTTGTGCATGGGGTGTGTTTGATCATTTTGTAAGCAGCCGAGGCCAAAATTCAGCAGTTCCCCATCTCAGCCCGGAAAGCAGGTAGACACCTTTTGTGGCGCATTTCTAATTCCTACCAGAGTAACGTAAGAACGACCAACCGAACTCCTTTCTGGCACCTTCCCCGGTGGAGTTGTGCATGGGCGGTGTGATTGGAACATTTTGTCACCAGTCGAGGCCAAAATTCAGCGATTCCCTATCTCAGCCCAGAAAGCAGGTAGAAAAACCTTTGTTGTGTCTTTCAGGTGCCTACCGGAGCAGTGTGAGAACTACCAACAGAACTCCTTTCTGGCATCTTCCCGGTGGAGTTGTGCATGGGGTGTGTTTGGAATATTCTGTCACCAGCCGACTCCAAAATTCAGCGGTTCCCCACCTCAGCCCAGAAAGCAGGTAGACACCTTTTGTGGCGCATTTCAGGTGCCTACCAGAGCAATGTGAGAACTAGCAACAGAACTCGTTTCTGGCACCTTCCCCGGTGGAGTTGTGCATGGGCGGTGTGATTGGAACATTTTGTCACCAGTCGAGGCCAAAATTCAGCGATTCCCTATCTCAGCCCAGAAAGCAGGTAGAAAAACCTTTGTGGTGTCTTTCAGCTGCCTACCGGAGCAGTGTACGATCTACCAAAGAACTGCTTTCTGGCACCTTCCCGGTGGAGTTGTGCATGGGGTGTGATTGGAACATTTTGTCACCAGCCGACTCCAAAATTCAGCTGTTCCCCATCTCAGCCAGAAAGCAGGTAGAACAACTTTTGTGCTTCCTTTCAGCTGCGTACCGGATCAATGTAAAAATTACCAGAAGAACTCGTTTCTGGCACTTTCCCCGGTGGAGTTGTGCATGGGGTATGTTTGGAACTTTTTGTCACATGCCGAGTCCAAAATTCAGCGGTTCCCCACCTCAGCCCGGAAAGCAGGTAGAACAACTTTTGTGGTGCCTGTCAGGTGCCTACCAGAGCAATGTCAAAACTACCAAAAGAACTCATTTCTGGCACCTTCCCCGGTGGAGTTGTGCATGGGCTGTTATTGGAACATTTTGTCACCAGTCTAGGCCAAAATTCAGCGATTCCCCACCTCAGCCCATAAAGTAGGTAGAACAACTTTTGTGGTGCCAGTCAGGTGCCTACCGGAGCGATTTAAAAAATACCAAAAGATCTCCTTTCTGGCACCTTCCCCGTTGGAGTTGTGCATGGGCGGTGTGATTGGAACATTTTGTCGCCAGCCGACTCCAAAATTCAGCTCTTCCCCATATCTAGCCCAGAAAGCAGGTAGAACAAGTTTTGTGGTGCCCTTCAGCTGCCTACCAAGGTTTTGTAAAAACTACCAACAGAACTCCATTCTGGCACCTTCTCTAGTAGAGTTGTGCATGGGGTCTGTTTGCAACATTCTGTCACCAGCCGAGGCCATAGGTCAGCGGTTCCCCATCTCAGCCCAGAAAGCAGGTACAACAACTTTTGTGGTGCCTGTCAGATGCCTACCAGAGCAATGTAAGAAATACCAAAAAATTCCTCTCTGGCACCTTCCCCGGTGGAGTTGTGCATGGGGTATGTTTGGAACTTTTTGCCACATGCCGATTCCAAAATTCAGCGGTTCCCAACCTCAGCCCGGAAAGCAGGTAAAACAACTTTTGTGGTGCCTTTCAGATGCCTTCCGGAGCAATTTAAAAAATACCAACAGAACTCGTTTCTGGCACCTTCCCCGGTGGAGTTGTGCATGGGCTGTGTTTGGAACATTCTGTCACCAGCCGAGTCCAAAATTCAGCGGTTCCCCACCTCAGCCCAGAAAGCCTGTAGAACAACTTTTCGGGTGTCTTTCAGCTGCCTACCAAGGTAGTGTAAAAACTAGCAACAGAACTCTTTTCTGGCACCTTTGCCGTTGGAGTTGTGCATGGGGTGTGTTTGGAACATTTTGTCGCCAGCCGACTCCAAAACTCAGTTTTTCCCATCACAGCCCAGAAAGCAGGTAGAACAAATTTTGTGGTGCCTTTCTGATGCCTACAGTAGCAATTTAAAAAATACCAAGAGAACTCCTTTCTGGCACCTTCCCCGGTGGAGTTGTGCATGGGGTGTGTTTGGAACATTTTGTCGCCAGCCGAATCCAAAATTCAGCTCTTCCCCATATCTAGCCAGAAAGCAGGTAGAACAAGTTTTGTGGTGCCCTTCAGCTGGCTACCAAGGTAGTGTAAAAACTACCAAGAGAACTCCATTCTGGCACCTTCTCTAGTAGTGGTTAGGGTTAGGGTTGTTAGGGTTAGGGTTAGGGTTAGGGTTAGGGTTAGGGTTAGGGTTAGGGTTAGGGTTAGGGTTGTTAGGGTTAGGGTTAGGGTTAGGGTTAGGGTTAGGGTTAGGGTTAGGGTTAGGGTTAGGGTTAGGGTTAGGGTTAGGGTTAGGGTTAGGGTTAGGGTTAGGGTTAGGGTTAGGGTTAGGGTTAGGGTTAGGGTTAGGGTTAGGGTTAGGGTTAGGGTTAGGGTTAGGGTTAGGGTTAGGGTTAGGGTTAGGGTTAGGGTTAGGGTTAGGGTTAGGGTTAGGGTTAGGGTTAGGGTTAGGGTTAGGGTTAGGGTTAGGGTTAGGGTTAGGGTTAGGGTTAGGGTTAGGGTTAGGGTTAGGGTTAGGGTTAGGGTTAGGGTTAGGGTTAGGGTTAGGGTTAGGGTTAGGGTTAGGGTTAGGGTTAGGGTTA